>NC_045139.1:5120703-5448203 GCF_008831285.2 Nymphaea colorata
ATGTTTGCATCACATGGCATAAAAAAAACCATTAATGTTACCGGAGAGTGGTACATCTGTCAACTAAAGTGCTGCACATTTACTATTTGCAGTACAGAGAAATAAAACCCATAAGAATTGAACTAATGGCTGGGCTTTCAACAACCGAATAGTCGGCCGGTTACACTATGAAAAACCATTAATGACGCTTACTCTTATGATCACATTGAACATTTATATTATGTATGAAACTATTAATTTCAGTTGATTCACATCGAATTATCCTCTAGGCCCCAAAAGGAAAAAAAAACGTTGACATTTTAAACTAGAAATGATGTGATCGAGGACTCCTAAAAATTTCTTAATATAAGTTGAAGTGTTAAAAAAATATCTACATGAGCACCAAGAATAATGCTAATATTATATATCAGAAAAAAGAAAGCAAATTAATGAGCTTCTAATTAACAAGGTTCACACTTAACGTGTCGGTAAACACATGGCAAATTTTCCTTCTCCATTTTGATGAAATTGGGATCGTTTTCAACATATTTGGAATTTATTTCCTTCTTTAATTTAGATGTTTCAAAAAATCTCAACCCCTCAAGTGCATAGTGAAAATAATGAGGCACTAATTTGTCATAAACCCATTTATATGTGTCTGTGTAGGTGTAGGGCCTGTAGGCAACTGCCCACACTAGCTCAGGGAATGGATCGGGTCGGAATGGATTGGACTGGAATTGCTAGTTATGGAATGGATCGGGTCAGAATGGATGGCTTGATGTCTCTTACCAACTATAAAGAGTTAATAGGGGCAAAATTTTACTGGGTTAAATTTGTTATGCAAGTAAATGTAGCATGCAAATAAAGCAATATCAAATGTTCTTATAGCTTAGAAACAAAGTCACCTCTTTATGTACAGCTACTTTGAAAAAATAATTAAAAAAATGAAGAGAAATTTACAAAAAAAAAAAACTGGAGTATTTAAAAGTAGCCACCTGTGTTTGAAAAAATACAAATAATTGTTTGAGCGTTCAAAGTAATTGAAAATCCAATGAGAATAGCTAAAATATGTTTAAAAAATACCATCTCATCTGTAATAAAGAATCTTTTAGTAAAGAGTTTTTACAATTTACGTTTTTATGCAATTTCACCTTTATTTTAGGTGGAAAAGTGAAAATGCATCGAGATCAGGGGCAGAGCCAAGGGGGTCGGATGGCCCCCTTTGAATTTTTTTTGTAGATAATATTTCAAGAAATTTCAATTTAGCACCTGATAAAACTTTTCAAAAAATATAACAGGCCCCAACAAAAAAAATCCAGGCTCTGCTGATGGCCCAAATCAACTTAGAATAATATATTGTTGAGATTTTCTTTCTCTTTTAAAAGTTTTGTTTTCCTATTAACGGCAAATTATTTTTTCTTAAAAGTACATTTTCCTATACAAAGCTGCTGTGAGTAAGGTCTCTCAAAATATTTAATACAAAAAAATAAACAAATTACAGACAACTACAAATAAGGGAAAACACTTTTAAGAAAAAATGTGATTTTCAGATATTTTATAAACCTGGGGGCCATTTGTAAATATATCAAAGCTTAGAATGGGTGAAATCATTTCATCTCAAGTAGAGGGGAATGGAAGGTCAACAGTCAATATCACTAATGTCTGCCAACAAGTTATATTTGACAGCTAGAGTTAGCATCTGACTGAAGCATCAAAAGTCAAGTTGGTATGAGGCATCATGATTAGCTAGCTACATATTTTTTTCTTCTTCTTAGGATTAGGTTTTCATCATGGAATTTCCATCTGAGTGCCTACCTTTTGGCCATAATACTAAAAAGGACCTCAAGTTTGTGATTTTTCTGATACAGAGGAGTTACAAGTTTTTCTCACAACTAGGGGTGAACAACGACTCGTTAAAGCTCGGCTCGTGAACGAGTTCGAGCTGAGTCATTTGCTTAACAGTCGAGCTCGAGTTCATGAATCGACTCGTTCAAATAATCGAGTTGAGGTCAAGCTCAACATGTAACCATCGAGTCAAGCTCGAGCCTTAATCGAGTTTGCCAAGCCTTAATCGAGTCGAGCTCGAGCTCGAGCTCAACACGTAACGATGAATATCAATTCTATTCAAACAAGTTTATCGAGCCGTAATCGAATCAAGTTCGAGCTCAACACGTAATTGCCGAGTCGAGTTTGAGCTACTTCCTTCGAGCTATTTTCGAGCTCGAGGTTTCATTAGTCGAGCCGAGCTAAGGCTAAATGAACTCGGGCTCGACTCGGTTCGCATTCACCCCTACTCACAAGTATCAAATGATATTGGGGCTTACCTCCCACATTACATCACGCAAATTGATGGAAATATCAATAATGCCATTTTTTTACCATAAAAGTGAAAAACAATCTTAAAACAAATCGCATTATTGATATTTCACTTAAAGGTTAATTTTGGAAAGATATAAAGTTGTTTAACCTAGGGTTGTTTTTTCAGCAAAATTGTAGAGTGGCTTGCATGTTCGGCTCCTAATATATGGCTCCGGCTGCCCGAGGAAAAGGATATTTTTGTCATCTTATAAAGGGTATATATTTTGGTCATTTCCCAAAAAGCAACTTATTTTTTCATTTTTGCCCTTAAAGGAGAGTATCTTCTTTTAAGTAGAAGGGCAGTCTGGTAATTTGAGGCATGAAAAATATACATACCCCAACATGAGTGAGGGTGGGCATTGGACCAGACACCCTAGACCTTGCCTGAAGCGGGCTTGGCCCCTAGATTTGGTTGTCAAGTAGGCCCGAACCAACCTGATAACTTAACTTGGTTATAACATTATTTTATTTTTTAAAAACATAATAATTAATTATATTTATACATTATATTATTTTTTTCTATACCATATTAACATATTTTTCATTATAATTAGGTAAGGCTGGGCAAGGCTTGGGCTCGGGTTATAAATACGGGCTGTGGTAAGGACCGAGCTCGATTCCTCATCAGGCTGAGATGGCTCACCCTAAACCATTGTGAATATCGTAAGGCAAAAGTGAGGTCCTACAAGAAAAACTAGAAATACTAATAGCGTCTCTGGAGAAAGGAAGGTAAAAAAACTATGAACAAAAATTTTTCCTTAAATGCCATAAGGTAAATTTCTAACTAAGCGGCCTTCATTGCAAGAAATTGGAGTTTAAGTTCATGAGCCAAGTTTGAGCGGAGCTGAGCCAGCTCGAAGAGTGTCTTGAAAGAAACTTGTACTCGGCTCAAGCTCGAGCTCTAGTCGAGTTCAATTTCATTAGTTGGAACTTGACTCGGCTTGAGCTCTTAAAACTCGGAACTTGGCTGGAAGATTGGCTTGAGTTAAAAAAATTATTTTTTAAAGAAAAAGACAACATGTGGATTTGAACGTTGAACCTCCTACATGACCATTCGAAAAATCTCATTTTTCTGATAAAACAAGTGCCAAATGCTATGCAGTTAACTCAGATACGCATTCATGGTGTGCATACGCGCAAATGAACTCGATATACATAGACAATAACATCAGGCCACAACATTTCATGTGTTTGGAAGGAGTAAGTTCACTAGAGTAATACAAAATGCAGCAGATCTTATGTATTGTATTAACTCTTAGAAACATATCAAGACACGAGAAAATATACTTAAAGTTATTAGAATTGTTGCTAAAATTTGACACTAAACTTCACAATCTTAGAGATTAGCTATTGAACAAAAATATTGAAGAATATCAATGGAGTAAAATATTGAAGAATCTATTCAAGAATTAAGTAAAAGACTTAACACAAAAATTCCCCACTCTACGACATGTTGTGGGCTCATTTATTTCTTGCCATCTCCCTAATGTACCACGAAACAACTAAGACTATAATTTTATGGGTTGTTTGGCAATAGGAATAGCAACATACTGTTTCACGTATCTACCCTAAAAATGGAAGCACATACGAAGTATTATAATATAGCGATTCATGAATCTATAACAATATTTCTGGTAGATAGGTAGAACAATATTTTGCAGTCGTCCTTGTCAAACAGTCTCTTAAAAGAATCTGCATGTCCAAAGGTCGCCAAAAGAAAACTATGTCTTCTCAATAACATTGGGTTTAAAGGATGTTCTCTCAAGCAAACACTCAAAGAGGCCTTCGCTTTGCCCCTATCGTGTTCATCTAACAAAAATGCTTCATCCTTTATAGGGATGTCAATGAATTGGATTTAGATTGGATATATCGTTAATCATATCCGTTTTTTCAAATATTCACATATTCGGATTCGAATCAGATTAAAATTCAAATAAAAAAAGTTCATATTCAAATCTGAAATCCAATTTTACAATCTGAATCCGATACGAATCCGATTTTTATATTTATATCTGAATCCAAATCCGAATTTTGAATCGGATTTTGCCAATTTTCAAAAATACAAGATATCTGAATCCAAATCCAAATCCGATCGGATATTTATATATAACTGAATCCGAATCCGATCGGATGTCATTTATTAAATCCCAATCCAATCCGATTTCTTAATGGGATATTAATTTTTTTTTTCCATATCCGATTTTTTTGGATCGGTTCAGTCGGATATCATATTCAAATTGGATATATTGACATCTCCAATCCTGTACCATCTTTTAAGTGGAAGTCCACAAAGCTGCTTCCAAGATGTGAGGTGTTTAATTGCATCTTATCTTCGTCTCTCAAGAGAAACCTCGTCGTAGTAGACCTTGACTGGAAATAAACTATAGTTAGTAAACCCGTGACTTGGACTCAGATCAAGAGATGATCGGGTCACTGGGTCAGCGAGTTGACTCATGAACACGGCCAAGTCAGATAATGATTTTTTTAATGTATTCTTACAACATAGAGTAAAGGGAAAATTTTTAATGCAACCGAGTCTGGCGAGTCAGGTAGATTCCGGGCGAATCAGGGTCGACCCTCGCAAAGTCCGGCTGAGGATATGAACGAAGATTTTGAAACTTGTTTCAGATATTACAGTTGTTTCTAACGATGTTGCGCCTAACCATAGGTGATTAATAACAATTTACTAATTAGAAAATGACATCTTATAATCTAATGCATCATATTTTCCATTAATTGCCTTCCCCTTGAGAAACTTCCGTTACTCGGTCGACCTGCCTTGTAAGCCACGGCTCTTAGAAAGTCGGAACATAACAACGGGAGCTGTAAGCTGTCACTAATTAAATCAGTCATCTAATCAGCACAACATTGTGGAAATTGTCCTGAAAGTCATAGAAAATAATAGAAGTGGAAAAAACCTTGTTGACTATAATATATATATATATATATATATATATATATATATATATATATATATATATATATATGTATATGTATATATATATATATATATATGTATATGTATATATATATATATATATGTATATGTATATGCATATATATATATATATATGTATATATATATGCATATATATATATATATATATATGGGTAGGGACAGCATGACCGATTTTAAGGTGACTTGATTTGGTGCATGACCGATTCAAGGGTGACACTTACATCACAATTTATAACTTTTCTTTCAATGTTAAAATATTGTTATACGTTTAATTATTTTTATATTTTCGTTTACTCTCAAAACTGGATGTCCTGCAATCTTTCTCTCTGTCTCTCCTTCTTCATCCTCTTCTTCTTGACTCAATATTTATTATCATCTTGACCTGGATATTTTGACGAGTTCTGCAGGAAGAAGATTCTCAAACTAATACAAGTGGAAAAAAATCAATGACCCAACGGCCAAGGCGTGTCTCAATTCTTATTGTCATTAAGAAAAATGGACGTCTACCAACCTTTTTGAACAAATTAAAGATGTTAAACCGATCTATATATACCCGGCGTGTTCCCTTTTGAAGCTCACCCACTTAGAAGCAAAAGCACTGCTCAGTTAAATATCCATATTTCAGGACATGGATTCAGCAGGAAAGCAGTCGATGCTTCTCTTATTTCTCCTGCTTTTGGAGCTAACAGCATGCATTGCAAGAGATCTATCAAGCAAGGGATCGAGAGGAAAGCTATATCCTGAGAAGCCTCCTGTTACGACTATCAAGGTCGAGTTTCTGATTATTAACATTACTTTCATTATCATGTTCAAAGAGATTGTGGAATGAAACATCTAACTGTTACTGAATCTAAAGTTTACAACAATGTTAATGTTTGGTTAGAGAGAAGATGGAGAATTGATCGATTGCATCGACATTTACAGCCAGCCAGCTTTCGGCCATCCAGCACTTAAGAATCACACGATCCAGGTTCTGTTTTTTAACTCTTTCACTTTCTATATCCATTTATTTGACCTGAATACCTACTAGAATTTGTTTTTATTTACACTTACTTTCAGGGAGCATGTATTTTCACACACAAACCAGATGGGTAAAGATTTCTATTGTAGATTTGTTTGGTTGAACGCTTTAAAATGTGTAACATAGCTGGTCGAGCAGGTGGAAAGCATGTCACCTATTTGATTCTCATTGACTGCTACTTCTTTGGACCTTAATTGATGACGTCCCGACAATCTAATTGACAAGTAGAGGTGAACAACGAGTCGAGCTCGACTCGTTAAAGCTTGGCTCATGAAGAGTTCGAGCCGAGACATTTGCTTAACGAGTCCAGCTCAAGTTCATGAGTCAACTCATTCAAATAATCAAGTTGAGTTCGAGCTCATCACGTAACCGCCGAGTCGAACTCGAGCCTTAATCGAGTTTGTCAAGCTTTAATCAAATTGATATATTCAAACGAGTTTACGAGTTTGTCGAGCCTTAATCGAGTCGAGCTCGAACTCAACACATAACTATGAATATCAATTCTATTTAAACGAGTTTGTCAAGCCTTAATCCGATTCGAGCTCGAGCTGCTTCTATCGAGCTATTCTCAAACTCGAGTCAAGTAGAGCTCGAGGTTTCATTAGTTGAGCCGAACTCGAGCTGATTGAACTCGGGCTTGACTTGACTCGTGTTCACCCCTATTGACAAGTGTGTCGTATCCCACCTACGTGTATTACTTCAGCGCAAGTCATGGGAGGTAGGTGGAATAAGGGGGCCTTCAAGTCTTTTTCAAGCTGTAGATTGTTAACCTCTTGCTTAGACGATCAAGTTTCATGTGACCGGGTCAAGCTTACTGAGCCCAGTAGTTTGTGCTTGGCCAGGACAGCATGACCTCACCAATATATTTGGAGACCCGTTAATTACGGGGTCAATTTTAGTGTTGTTAGACGCAATGACTTGGGAATTGATTAGTAATCAACTTTGCTCCGGTTTTGATCAAACCTTCCTTTTTCACATGAAAAAAGTACTTGCACAATGAATATATGTAATAGCATCTTCAATTTCCTATAACACCCACATATAATCGATAATATAAATAATAACAATATATACGCAAAATACAAATTTTAATAATAAATCTACTGCCATTACATTAACAAGCATATGTTGACAAAGTGTGTTTCTGAGAATGCGTTTATGCACACGTAACATTTAATACACCATTTACATAATATGTTGGTTTAGGTTTAGTATTATGTATTTTATATATATATATATATATATATATATATATATATATATATATAAAAGAGAGACAGAGAGAGATTATTGACCTTTGGATGATTGGCTTACTGGTGATAAAACTAATGGATATGCAGATGGAACCGAGCTCAAGTGCAGAAAAGATAGCGAGAAGGGAGACATCAGAAGGCAAGGCAGATTGGTGGAGAAGTAGATGTCCTCCTGGCACGGTCCCTGTCCCAAGGTCTCCAAGCCCCATGTCACCCTTTGTTACCTCCAAATTTGTTGATAGAAAGGGATTCGATCACGAGGTATCTTCAATTGCCGTTTCTGATAATCAACCTGATATATAATTATTTTTTTATTTTATGTTATTAAAAACCATCGTAAAAAGTGTATGTATTTGCAACGATCAATTGTTTGGACAACAGATTGCATTTTTTTAGACAGTTTTTAGTAATAAAAAAACCATCAGGCCACAAAGATAGCTGATATATATATATATATGATTGAATGAATAGGGATTATATTTATCCAAATCACCTAACCAAGCTATTCAACCGATGAAAATAGATGGTTGAGAGAAAAAAGAGAGAACTAATATTGAATGATGAAGATGTTATCATCTTTTTTTTCTTGTTTTTTTTATAAGCAGTCCATCCTGATATATCATATATCAGATAACTTTGGTTAGACTGCTGGATAACTTTGGCTAGGTAGATCTAAACTATAAAAAGCTGACCACTCAAAAGTGGGAGTTAAATTTCTATTGTATGATATACTTGTATAAATACGATCTTAAGAAAAACCTGTACTATGTTGATCATGTTTTGACTTTAATTAGGCCTGGGCGTGAGGCCGGGCCGCCGTGGGTACCCGGTACCCGGCTCGGCGGCCCGGTGTTGGCCTGTCCCCCATCCTCCTCTTCCTCTTCCCGTCCCCCATCCTCCTCCTCTCCTTCTTCCCCCTTCCCCCCTCCGCCTACATCTTCCCCCCTCGGCCGCCCGGTGTTGGCCTGTCCCCCATTGTTTCGAATAAATATTTTTTCCCGTTTTATCCCTCCATCAGCGACCATAATGGCTACTAACTGGACCTTGGTCTATGCATGTGGAGCATCAGCACGCCTACTTGTATGAACGTGGAGTGTTCCATGGAACCAAAGCAAGATTCAACGTGTGGAACCCGCAGACTGAGGGGCAAAACGGAGAATTCAGCTTGGCTCAACTCTGGGTTCTCAATGACGGAAATAGTTCAGACTTGAACTCCATTGAAGCTGGTTGGCATGTAAGTTCATTCTATTCTTGTTTTGAACGGGTCTGCTTCTAAAACCTCGGGTGGTGTACAATAGCTGGTCGAGTAAGATTGAGCTTGGGCACCCGGCCCGGTGCCCTTTATTTTGCGTCAGGCTCGGGCCCAAGTCGGGCCATGTACCAGGTACCCGTCAGTGGCCTGGCCCGATGTCCAGGCTTAAGAAAGATACGTATAGATGGCTCATTTATGATTCGATTCCAGTGAGTACTACTATTCTGAGCGAAAAAAGATGAGGGTAAGGTGGCCCACTGCTTACCTAGGTTCCGATGCATTATTGGACCTTAGAAAGACGAAGAATGAAACGGACCCTCGACCTGTCTCATGCTCACCTAAAAGGGATATGCTTTTAAGAGCATTTAACTATCATGCTTGTGAGATTTGGATCCTGATACAACCAGATATTGTTATTTGGATCTTGAACTCAAGTTCCTAAATCCAAATTCTTCCCTTTTCCCTTTTTTTGGTGTTCATTTTTGCAGTGAAATCTTTTAAAAGAGAAATTGCACTAACAACAGCATTTTGAAAGCCAGGTATTTCCATCTTTAAATGGGGACAGTCAGCCGAGGTTGTTCGTGTATTGGACGGTAAGCACTAAGCACTCTCAATTTCTTCATTTTTTTTTTTGTTTTAATTTCTCTTGCAATTTTTTAGGATCTGAGATCCATCAATTTAAGATCCGGCCCTCCCTCATATTTGATATTTAGATTAGACCTTTCCTCAATGCAAAAAATATAAAATGTGAATTTCAAGTGTCCATGGACTTAAAAAGATGCTATGCCGAAAATTCCACCCAATTCTTCTAAAAAACTTAACGCGCAAAATGTTTGAACTTGTGCAATACTTTAATATAATTTGTCCGAGTAAATTTGACCAAAGTTTTCATTGATTCATATAGTCCATTAATTGACCAAGTTGACTAGATAACTCAAAAGCCCCTCTTCATGTTTCTTATGGTAAGGTCTAAGATGAATGTACTCAAAGAAACAAGTGGCAGTGGCAGATTAAGCTTGTGTTTGATTGACACTGACCTGAGATTCTCGGTGATCTTAAAAAGTGCGTTTTGTCAAAATAATATACCCTGCAATGGGCGAGCCACATGTGGGCAGTTGCCCACACCAGCTAGTGTCGAAGCCATGCTGTAGTTGGCTCGGCAATTGCCCACACCAGCTAGTGTCGAAGCCATGTTGTAGTTGGCTCGGCAATTGCCTACACCAGCCTACTAAACTTATTTTATTTATGTATATAAATTTCATTAATTTTTAGTTTTTTACATATGAAAGCTCCTTAAAGTTTGAAACTCAAATCGATAATATTTTTTAACCATAATTCTGGTTCTGCCACTGATGTTTCTTTATTTTCATATTAACATCTTCAAATATTTACTCTGTTATACATATGAGTATTTTGTGAATGAGTACCCCTCCAGAAATTTTTTTTTGTTCCATCACTGATATAGCGCGGTGAATATATTGAAAACCATATGCTAAATAAGTTTATACGCTCAAATAAAAAGCTTATGCGTTGAAACTTTAGGTCATATGATATCAAAACAACCTTATCTAATTGCAGAGAGATAATTACGGAAGCACAGGATGCTACAATCTCAAGTGCCCCGGATTCGTTCAAGTGAGTGATCAAATATCTCCAGGTATGGCGATATCCCCAGTTTCAGCATATGAAGGCGAACAAGTATACATCGACCTTATAGTCTTCAAAGTGAGTGCTGTTGTTCTTTTCTATATTATTTTTTCTTTAAAAAAAATTAAATGACAACTTTTACTCTCAATTCGAAATTAAATGACATCTGATAAACTCTTAACCTTATTTTTTTTCAGATATTTATATACTTGGATTTGAATTCAGATTCAAATAAGAACCAAGAAAAAACCATATTTAGATCTGAATCTAAAGAAAAAATCTGATCCAAATTTCCGAATTTGAATTTGGAAGCAGTTTTCAAAATATAAGAGAATTAAATATGAGATATTTATTTGAAACTAAATCTGATGCAAATCCAAATCTGATCAGATATTTATCCATATCTGAGTTCGATCAATGTTATTTCTTAAATAAGAATCCAATTCGATTTCTTAATTGAAAATTAATTTTTTTTCATATCAAATGCTTTTGGAACAGTTCAATTAAATGTTCGATTCAAATTTGATATATTGACATCCATGGTTGGAGGGAACCATAAAATGAATCATAAACAAAATTTGCTATTGCTATGAAAGAAAAAAACTGATGAAATTATCTGTCATAGGATGCTGAGACTGGTAACTGGTGGCTGAAATATGAGGACATATACGTGGGGTATTGGCCTAGTAGTCTTTTCACAACCCTTGCAGACGCAGCAAATTTACTGGAATGGGGAGGAGAGGTGGCCCGGCCGGCCAACGGCCCCCGACTGGCCACCAAGATGGGAAGCGGCCACTTTCCGAGCGAAGGCGGCGACGGCATATCGAGCTCTGTGAAGAACATCGAATGTTTGGATGCAACAACCAATGCCTTCGTCCAGCCAACTGCTGCTGTTGCAGTTGCAAAAGTCAAGAACTGCTATGATATCAATAATGTTGGCAGCACGGCCACTGATGGATATGTCATCTACTTCGGAGGCCCAGGCAAAAGCGATACGTGTCTGTGAAAGAATTCCATTGCAGCACTTACACCCTTAGTAGCGGACTCTCGGCTTCTAAGAGTCCTCTGATTATCAACAGTAATGTTGTCATCATGTTCACTTATGGCAACTATTCACATACATATGACGTAATAAGTTAAGCACTTTAGACTCATGTTTATCTGTAATGTAATGTCCCATTTCAAGGAGTTTGTCATTAGAACTTATAAATGGGATTGTAAAATAGTTAGTTGTTTTGGTTCATATCTTTTTTTAGTTAGAATAGAAACTGCTAAGGAGTGGGTTGAAATCTATAGGACAAAGAGTCGAAACCTGTGGGTCGAGCAGTTACATTCTTCCCTTCATATTCGGGCTTCTTTTCCTACTCCTTCAAAGTCTGTCATGATCTTAGAGAAATTTGTCCATAAAAAAAATGAAGACCAACATTGGTCAGCTTCAGTT
Source organism: Nymphaea colorata (assembly GCF_008831285.2). Lineage (NCBI taxonomy): Eukaryota > Viridiplantae > Streptophyta > Magnoliopsida > Nymphaeales > Nymphaeaceae > Nymphaea > Nymphaea colorata. The sequence goes on from NC_045139.1 coordinate 5,132,614, forward strand.
GTGATTGCAGGTTTTCACCTTGTAGGCTGGTGGGTCAATGAAATACTAGTTTTCAGTTAAATTTTCATGGGTATTACTCCTCAGTAGTAGGCATTACTCTCAAGTTAAAAGAAGTAATTGTAAGTTCAGCCGATTGTAATGCAACTATGGACCCCGAGGACATAGAGAAGGAGGGGGAGGCTTTGGCCTCTTGCTTGGGCTGGAGAATAAGATTCCTTCTCGCTCATCCAAAAAAAACATCTGATAGTGGCAAAGAAGTGACTCGGGAATAATATTATCCACTAAATATGTAATGAAAATGCGATCTATCAACACAAATGCTGACTACAAGTTTACCACAATGATTAAAGGGAACACTGCCAAAAGATGCATGACAATTATCTTAGCAGTCAAAAGCCCTCTGTGAGCTTAAGGAGAGCAAAACACAGCAAATGAAAGAAAGGAGAAGAAAGGCATTTACCGAGGCGCATGTTGTCTACTAAAATCATTAGTGAACTCTTTAAGGCTATGAGAACACCGATTTAATGGTCTATCTGCATGAACCTACAAAAAGTTGAAGCAGACATGAAGGATTTGATGACAAACTGGAATCCCGTCACAAGACCTTGAATTTTAAACCTTCGTTTGACTTCCCGAACCAGAAATTTTTCATGAGAGGGCCAAAATATAGTTTCAAAATATTAATAGGGGCCAAAATACAATTTTTTAAAATTTTATATATGATATATGAAATTTATTAAAATTTCACATGTAAGCTATAATTTCTGAGTTGGGTGACCATGTTAATGTTAGAAGGCCATGCCTCCAATTGTGTTGAACCTGATAGAGAAGGATCCCCGACCTTTCAAACGCCCACTTAGCCATGCCAGATTTGTTTGATTTGTAATAAAAGAACACTGCTGCTCTGGGGATGATCAAATCATGCTACGATTGCTTCCAATAATTTTGTTTAAGGAAAATATGCTTATGGTATGCCCTTCGACCAAAAATTCCCAGCTCTTCCACTTTTCATGGGCTCATTTATTTCTCCCCACCTTCATGAAAAACCAAGACTTAATTTTATGGGTTGTTTGGTAATGAAAATAGTTAGATATTGTTTCATATATTGGCCCTTAAGGTTGGGACATATTCAAGGAGTATTATAAACATAGTGTTAGTGTTTTATGAATCTGTACTAATTTTTAAGGGTAGAGCGTTTGCATTATTAATAGGGTAGAGCGTTTGCATTATTAAATGTCGCTGAAAGAAAAGTATCCCTGGTTACCTCGATAACATTAGGTTTTGGATCAACACAGCTGGGAGATAGGCTCCCCACCATTTTATTGAATCAAAGAACTGAGAAGATACAGTCAAAGAATCAAACAAAAGAAAACAAGTAGAAGGCATACACCCTGGAATCTATAACAGATTATCAGGAAACGCACCCCACTCTCGCTGGGAATTCATCTTCTTCAAATGAATACCCAAGAGGCTGATTGTATTCCAATCAGGGTTTCTTCCCAAAATCTGCAGACTTGGCATCTCATCATCAGGAAGTCAGCCCTCATACCTTCAGGATGTCTCAAAACTAAGTTTTTCCTACACAATTTTCCTCCACGAAGGGCTAAATATCATCAGCACTTTGCCTCCCAGAGCAGGGAATAATTTCCTCCAGTTACCTAGAAGAATACTAATATCTCATCTCCGCCTGCTATAAATTCCTGATTGGTGTCTGATCACAGGAGATCTTTTGCAGTTCTTGAGAATGACTCTTTACAGACAGTATATACCAAGAATTTGTGTTAAAAGATGACCATGGAATATGGATCTGGCCGAATGCTGAATTTAGCCAACATGCCACCTGCGAGCTAGCAAATTTAGTCCAAGGAGCACTGCCAAACATGTTTTTTATATCATTCCAAAATATCCTGCTTATGTCAAGAGAGCCGCCATTCTCATTGTCATGGAGTAATGCATTCTGATGCTTCCAGAGGACCCAGATGGCCATAGAATAATACTATACAGACGATTTTTTTCAACCACTTCGTCTTAACTTTTCTCTTGATCCACCACAGATAGCTTTTCTCTTAAATTTAGAGAGTTACCCATTGTAACTCGGCACTCAAACTTTTTCCCAAATGAAATTCCACATTTCTTTGGGTAATTTCCTGCATAGTAAGAGTAAATGATGACTGCTCTCCTTCTACATACAGCAAACAAAGTATCGATTTTGCTAGAGGAACACCAAAACGTTTCAGCCTATTACTATGTCTCTGATGGCCAAGTAAGCAGTCCATTGAGCTCTAGGCAGTAACATTGGGTTCCAAACATTGAAAGAGAGTGTAACTCTGCTGCTTGACGTGTTCCATCTCTCAAAAAATGCTTCATGCCTATACTGGCTTCCTGTTGAGGCCCACAGAGCTGCTTCCAAGATAATATATGTGGTGTTTATATCGCGAGCTATCGTCGTCTCCCAACAGAAACTTCGTCGTAGTCTCGTCGACGATCGCAACTTGAAACAGACAGGTCTTGGTCCTTGGAGCATGAAATTTCAAGCTCCAAAAGCCAACAATATGTTTGACGACGTGCTGTAGAAGGCTCAATTTTCCGTCATACAAGAAGAATAGACAGTGGGTCATTTGAGGCAGCGACTTGAAAATTTGTACATGGACCGAACAATATTTTTCAGTCTTTGTTATACATGTCAAATTATTTTTTTTTCAAAAGATAGTAAGTATGATTTTGTTTCATGAGAAAAGATTTTCAAACTTGTTTCAGATATTACACTTGTTTCTAATGATGTTGCGCACGTAACGTGCGGAATTCATAAGTTTTACTTAGAAAATGAGATCTAATAACTTGAGATGCTCTGTTTACTCGGCCGTCAACCTGCCGTGTAAACCACGGCCCTTTGAAATTTGAATATACCAACCGGAGATGTACGTTGTCACTACCTAAATCAGTCAGTATCAATATGGAAAGCCACTTAATTCCAAATAGCATCTTCCACATCATCTTGACCTGTGACACATCGTGAAAGTTGCAGCGAAAAGGATCCTGATAGTAATAGAAGTAGAAAAATCCTTGATGACTTAGCATGTCTTACTCGGTTCTTAATTATTTTATCATCTATCAAATAAAGTTAAAAAACCAAAAAAGACATTTCTTTTAATTTTTTTTTTAAATACCCCAACTCTCACTTACTTTTTATTGGTGCATATATTGGAACCTGGTTATAACCACCATACTGGTGTATTAATTTTTTGTGTGTCAGTATGGTTATGACAAAAAAACACTCCCTGTTCACATAGAAAAGAAAGCTTTTTAAGAAGACAAAAATGAAAATAAAAAAAAAGTAAAAAGATTATAAATAACATGTTTTTTATTACATTACTAAAATGGCCCCCTAGCAGATATCTTCTTCTTCTTGAGTCAATATTTATTATCATCTTGACCTGGATAGTTTGACGAGTTCAGCAGGAAGAAGATTCTCAAAATAAGACAAGTGGAAAAAAATCAATGACCCAACGCGTGTCTCAAGTCTTATTGTCATTAAGAAAAATGGAGGTGAACAAATTATAGATGTTCTAAACCAATCTACATATACCCTGCATGTTCCCTTTTGAAGCATGCCCACTTAGAAGCAAAAGCACTGCTCAGTTGCATATCCATATTTCAGGACATGGATTCAGCAGGAAAGCAGTCGATGCTTCTCTTATTTCTCCTGCTTTTGGAGCTTACAGCATGCATTGCAAGAGATCTATCAAGCAAGGGATCGAGAGGAATGCTATATCCTGAGAAGCCTCCTGTTAAGACTATCAAGGTCGCGTTTCTAATCATTCGTATTATTTTCAATATCTATATTCTTAGAGAGATTGTAGAATGAACATCTAACTGTTACAGAATCTAAAGTTTACAACAATATTAATGTTTAATTAGAGAGAAGATGGAGAATTGATCGATTGCATCGACATTTACAGCCAGCCAGCTTTCGGCCATCCAGCACTTAAGAATCACACGATCCAGGTTCCGTATTCTTTTTTTATTTTTTATTTACTCTTTCACTTTCTTTATCCATCTAGTTTTTCCTGAATGATTAGTAGAATGTCTTTCCCTAACAGTTACTTTCATCTTAAACCGAGAGGGACCATATAGTTTCACGCACAAAACCACATGGGCAAAGATATCTCTATTGTAGATTTCTGCACTTGGTTGGATGCCGCAAGGGGCATAGCATAGTTGATCGGACAACAGGACTTGGTGACTGGTGTGGGCAACTGCCCACACAGTCTCTTAAAAGTTTTTTTGTTTTAAATGGGAATCTTAAATATTTATCCTTACACACATATATAAATGCCCCACTAGATTTGAGTATTTTTAAACAAGTACTCCTCCAACCAATTTTTCTGGTTTTACTACTGCAAGGAGAGTAGCATAGTTGGTTGGATCGTGACATTCAAATTGTTAGGTGTATATAAATTTGGATTTTTTTTTTGAGTGGCGGGTTAATATTAACCTCCTGCACATCCGAAAAGGTTTGGTTGGACCGGATCAGGCTTACTGAGCCCATTGGCCTTTAGGTTGTCTTGGCTAGATTAGGTTGACCTCCCCTACTTGGAGGCTAATTAATTAGGGAGTCAATTAATTACGAGATTCTTAAACCCAGTGTCTTGAGACTTGATTAGGAATGAACTTTTCCCAGGTTTTGATCAAATATTCTCTTTTCACAAAGAATAGTTGCGTAACGTATATATGCAATAGCATCTTTAATTTCCTATAACATCCACGTATTATCGATAATATGTACAATATAATCCCAAAATCAAAGTTCAATAATAAATTTACTGCAACTACATTATCAAGCATATGTTGATGAAGTATGTTTGTGTGAATGCATTTACATGCATACACGTAAACACATAACATTTCATGCACCATGTACATAATATGTTGGTTTAGTATTATCTATTATTTTATACATGAGAGGAATAAAGAGAGAGAAAGAGAGAGAGAGAGAGAGAGATTTTGAATTTTGAAGATACAAGGAAGCGGGCTAGCTCTGTTGGAAATTATTGACCTTTTGATGATTGGCTTACTGGATAAAACTAATGGATATGCATGCAGATGGAACCGAGTTCACATGCAGGAGGGACAGCGAGAAGGGAGACTTCAGAACACAAGGCAGATTGGCGGAGAAGTAGATGCCCTCCTGGCACGGTCCCCGTCCCAAGGGCTCCAAGCCCCATCTCACCCTTTTTTACCTCCAAATTTGTTGATCGAAAGGGGTACGTTCACGAGGTATCTTCAAAAGAATTACTCTCTTCGATCTTCTTTCTTTTCTTTTATCTCTGTGGCTGGCTGTGTGTCCGGCTACCTCTGTAGCTAGATGGTTATTTTTTATTTTATGTTGCTAAAAAACCATCTTAAAATGTGTATTTGCAATGGTCAATTGTTTAACCACTGTTTTTAAAGAGAATACACTTTTTGTAACAGCTTTAGTGATAAAAAATAAAAAAAATTAACCATCAAGCCTCAAAGATTGCCGATAAATTTCAATTTTCTTATATATATATATATATATATATATATATATATATATATATACGAACAATAGAAACCAGACTGTCCAAAAGTGAGTGTTAACTTTTTTCCGTAAGATATACAAACATAAATATGATGTTAAGAATGTTTTAGTGGGAAACATATGCTATGTTATTCTTATTTTGAGTTTAGTAATGTTTTTATAGTGATCAAAAGAATAAAAGGCATATATGCTGTTTAAAAAATTTTAGTAGTAGACAAACCAATAATTTTTTTAAAGAAACGACTTGAATTAGTATATGTTTGATGTTAAATTTGTATTTATTAACATACTAAGGCATTCATATTTTGTTTAAAACATTTTAGTGAAATTTTTTGCCAAAAACAAAAGTTTTCCTTATCAAATGGGGTCGAAAAAATGTTATTTGTGATTTCATCATTTCATGTAGTGTGACATGCACAATTGACAAAATCTTACATTTTTCTTTTTGAAAAAGAAAAACAAAATCTCAAAACCATGGTGCTTATTTGCACAAACAAATGCCCCTTAAATTGCATTTACCTGTCATATGAGAATTAAGTAATGCAAATCATTGAAGGAGATGAACATTTACCAGGCTAAATATTTACTTCATTTTCCAAAAAAATAATGGAATTTTTTCTTCCTTATATGGATAGGCTTCATTACCTAATTTTTCACAATTAAATGTTGGGAAACCAGATTTCAAAACATGACTTGTCAAGATGAATGGACAAAAAGGGTCCTAAGTAAATTTCAGAAAATCACACAAAAACACCTAGCATCTGGGCAAATAACAAATCGCACCCCAACGTTTAAAAATTAATAGACATGCATTCAACCTTTTTGGGAGAATTCTCGAAGAATGGCCCAATGAGAGGAAACGTTGTTTTTTGATATAAGATGACAAAAATACCCCTCTCTTAAACAACGTGTTGTTTATGGGAAGAGACTTTTGATATTATGCCGCTAATATAGGAAGGCATGCCCCCACCTTTTACTGGAGGGGTATTTTGGTAAATTTAAAATAAAAAATTGAAAAGGGTCTCCTATTTATTCAATAAAGATATTTTGGTCATTTCCTCAGCACGTAACACATGGTCCCTTGTTAGGGATGGTAATCCTCTTTATCAAAGGTATTGACATTGTTTTGTATAATAAATTAAATTAGGAGGCCGATTTCTGTGTTATGGTCATAAGAGAAGCACACATCTTATGCTCTCCCTCTGCAATAAGTTGGTTACATGCACAGGGATGTATAATGACTAATATGCCCCTCATATAGTGCAAAAAGAAGGTTTTGAAAATGACAAAAATGAGATTGCAAAAGAGAGTAAAAAGACTATAAAGTACATTTCATCTAAAAAAAATTCTAAGATACTCCCAGCTCTCTCTCTCTATTTGTCTATTTGTTGCATGCATATGGTTATGCACACAACTCCATCTCCTCTCCGCCCCCACCCTTTCTAGTAACTTTTCTCATTTGTTAACTTTTAAAAAGGGACTTCAGTATTTCCAATAAAAGAGTTTTCCCAGCTTCTCCCTCCATCGGCTACCACAGACATGGTCATGGTCATGGCTACTAACTTGGTCTATGCATGTGGAACATTAAGCACGCCTACTTGTATGAACGTGGAGTGTTTCACGGAACCCAAGCAAGATTCAACGTGTGGAACCCACAGACGGAAGGGCAAGATGAAGAGTTCAGTTTAGCTCAACTATGGGTCATGAATGACGCAGATGCCTCAAATTTGAACACCATTGAAGTTGGTTGGCACGTAAGTTCATTCTATCTTTGTTTTGAAGGGATCCGACATAGCATACCTGATTGGAGTGGGATATGCGTAGATGGTACATCCGTGGTTTGATTTTAGTAGGTACTACTTTCCTAAGCTGCAAAAGATAGGGTTGCTCTGTTGAGTTGAAGGTGGTACAGTGTCCACCCAAGCTCCCATGCAGCATAGGACCACAGAGGCAAGGTGAATAAAAAAAGCCTTCAGGCTTTTTTGTTCGAACAATGGGTTGTTAACCTTCCGCTCACTTGCCGCTCACCTGGAACGGATATGCTTTTAAGAGCATTTACCACCCAAAAAGCTAGAGATTTGCATCATGACACAAACGAGTCTTCTTATTTAGATATTGAGCTCAAGTTCCTAAATCCACATCGTTGCTTTTTTTAACATGCTCATTTATGCAGTGAAATCTTTTAAAAGAAAAAATTGCACTAACAACAACATTTTGAAAGCCAGGTATTTCCATCCTTATATGGGGGGGACAGTCAGCCGAGGCTGTTCGTGTATTGGACGGTAAGCACTCTCAATTTTTGTACAATTTTTTTCTATTTCTCTCGCAAAGATTTTCTTTTTGTGGCCCAGTTGTGTCTTGTAGACCCATGTTTGATTGTCTTTTATCTAATTTATTAAATCTAAGATCCTTAGGATTTGAGATTCATCAATTCAAGATTCGGCCCTCTCTCACTAAAGACATTTTCTCAATGCAAAATTGTAAAATGAGAATGTCAAGTGACAATCCTTATCTGACTTATGATGCTTACTTATTAGATGAACTATAAATCTTATAGAGCATCTTTTGTCACATCAGCCACATCAAAGCTGCAGATGGAAAATCTGAAGTAATCATAGATGCCCTTTTAATGAGGTCATCTCTTAACTAGTTTCCTGCTAAGCCGGGTTTCCTACTGTTCGCCAAAAGCTGAAGCCCTTGCTCAACTTCTCGTCCCTCTAGAGTACAAGACCATTAAAAAGCTTAGGTACAAAGTGGCAAGCCTCAGACTTTAATGCAAGACTTTATTATAAATATATCTGAGTTAATTTGATCAGAGTTTTAATTAATTCATATAGTTTACTAATTGATCAAGTTGAAGAGATAACTCAAAGCCCCTGTTGATATTTCCATTGATAAGGTCTAAGGTAGTGCTTGGATGACGTCCTTTGAAATAGTGTAACAGTGTCATGTGAAAGCAATGTTTTAAGAAAATGATTTTTAATAAATGGTTTTGATATTAAAATTCATTTTTACAAAGAACCTGAAGAAACTAGAAAGGGGCAGGTTTTTTCCAGAAATTTGCAAATGAGTATCCTTCCAAAAATTTTTTTCTAGTTCCACCACTGATATAGGTAAATAAGTTTATACGCTCAAATAAAAGAAACTTATTTGTTGAAACTTTAGGTCATATAATATCAAAACAACCTTATGTAATTGCAGAGAGATGATTACGGAAGCACAGGATGCTACAATCTCAAGTGCGCCGGATTCGTTCAAGTGAGTAATCAAATATCTCCTGGTATGGCAATATCCCCAGTGTCAGCATACGAAGGCGAACAAGTATACATCCACCTTTTAGTCTTCAAAGTGAGTACTGTTGTTCTTTTCTGTAGTATTTTTTCTTGACAAAAAAATTAAATGACAACTTTTTCTCTGAATTCGAAAATTTAAATACAAAGTTGATGCCTTGTAAACTGTCAATAAAGTTGATCAAAGAACTCATTGACCAATTAATGAACATATTACCAATTGGAACTTGGAAGTGCGTCCAAAATTTGATATGGGACCTATAAACTCCTCTGAATCCTGCAAGAGGCAGCAGTGCAGATTTTTCTAGCAAAGTAGCAAAAGGTTCAAAAGGAGCCAGCATATATAACTCTATGGTCTATTTGGCAAACGGAAAAGTCTGTAACTGTTGTAACTGTTATTAAAGATAGCGACAAATTCATGGAATACCTTTAAAACTGTTTTACGGATCAATCTATCCAACTTTTAGAGTAGATTCATGGAATAGTTACAAGTTGTTCTATTTGCCAGATGGGCCTTATGGACCAAGTTTTCTTTTGAAAAAAAGACCCACATTTGGTTTGAAAGACTTTGCTATACCCCCAATGCCATAAGACACTAGGACATCTCATATACTCTTAAACCACGTCTTTTTTTTTTTTTAATATTCACATACTTGGATTTGAATTCAGATTCAAATCAGAACAAAAAAAAAAAAATCATATTTAGATCTGAATCTTAATAAAAAATCTGATCCAAATTTAATTTTTACATTTATATCCGAATTTGAATTTTGAAGCAGTTTTCAAAATGTAAGAGCATTGAAATGTTTATTTGAAACTAAATCTGATGCAAATCCAAATCTGATTGAATATTTATCTATATTCAAATTTGATCAAATGTTATTTGATAAATCTGAATCCAATTCGATTTGTTAATTGGATTTGTTTTTTTTTTCATATCCATGCTTTTGAAACAGTTCATGACGAATGTTCGATTGAAATTATATATATTGAGATCCATGTGTAACATAGAAGGGGACCATAAAACAAAAGTTGCTATCAAAGAAAAATACTGATGAAATTATCTGTCATATCATAGGATGCAGAGACTGGCAACTGGTGGCTGAAATATGAGGACATATACGTGGGCTATTGGCCCGGTGGTCTTTTCACAACCCTTGCAGACGCAGCAAATTTACTGGAATGGGGAGGAGAGGTGGCCCGGCCGGCCAACGGCCCCCGCCTGGCCACCAAGATGGGAAGCGGCCATTTTTCGAGCGAAGGCGGCGATGGCATATCTTGCTCTGTGAAGAACATTGAATGTTTGAATGCAACAACCAATGCCTTTGTCCAGCCAACTGCTGCAGTTGCAGTTGCAGAAGTGAAGAACTGCTATGATATCAATAATGTTGGCATCACGGCCACTGATGGATATGTCATCTACTTCGGAGGCCCAGGCAAAAGCGATATATGCCAGTGAAAGAGTTTCACTGCAGTACTTACACCCTTAGTAGCGGACTCTTGGCTTCTAAAAGTCCTCTGATTATCAACAATAATGTCAGCATGTTCACCTATGACAACTATTCACATATACATGATGTGATCATTTAAGCACTTTAGACTCATGTTTATCTGTAATGTTTAATGTCCCACTTTAAGGAGCTTGTCATTGTTTAAGAACTTATAAATGGGATTGTAAAAAAGGTTGGTTGTTTTGGTTCCTATATTCTTTGAGTCGAAACAAAAACTGCTAGTGAGTGGGTTGATATATGTAGGACAAAGAGTCGAAGCCCAATATGAAAGTGGGTTGAGTCGTTACATTCTTGATTATTTCCTTCATATTTGGTGTTGTTTTCCTACTCCTTCAAAGTCGGTCATGATCTTAAAGAAAATTGTCCATCAAAAAATTAAGACTAACACTGGTCAGCTTCAGTTGTGATTACAGTTTTCACCTTTTGAAGGCTGGTGGGTCAGTGAAATACTAGTTTTGAGTTTAATTTTCATGGGTATTACTCTTCGGTGGCAAATGTTACTTTCAGTCAAAAGGAACACTCAATTATAACGCAACTATGAACCTCGAGGGCATACAGAAGGAAGGGGAGGCTTTGGCTTCTTGCTTGGGCTGGTGAATAAGATTCTTTCCGGCTCACCCAAAAAAACATCTGAGAGTGTGAGAAGTGACTCGAGAATAATTTTATCTATTAAATATGTAATCAAAATGCGATCTATCAATAGCAAGTGCTGACTACAAGTTTACCACAATGATTAGAGGGAGTTCTGCCAAAAGATGCATGACAATTACCATAGCAGTCAAGAGCCATATATGAGCCTAAGCAGAGCAAAACACAGTAAATGAAAGAAAGGAAGAAAAGGAAGAAGAAGAAAGGCATGTACCCAGGTGCACTGTTCGCTACTAAAACCATTAATGAACTCTTTAAGGTTATGAGAACACCTATTTAGCCAGTGGAAGATGGTCTATTTGCATGAACCTACAAAAAGTTGAAGCAGACATGAAGGATTTGATGACAAACTGGAATCCCATCGCAAGACCATGAATTTTAAACATTCGTTTGACTTCTGGAATCATAAATTTTTCACGAGCGGGCCAAAATATAGTTTCAAAATTTTAATAGGGACCAAAATATAATTTTTCAAAATTTTATATAGGATAAACAAAATTTTTTAAAATTTTACATGTAAGCTATAATTTTTGGAGTTGGGTTACCACGTTAATGCTAAAAGGCCATGCCTCCAATTGTCTTGAACTGATAGAGAAGGATCCACGGCATTTCAACACCCTCTTATCGATGCCAGACCTGTTCGATTTGTAATAAAAGAACACTGCTGACCTGGGGATGATTAAGTCACGCTACGATTGCTTCCAATAATTTTGTTTGAGGAAATATGCTTATGGTATGCCCTTCCAACAAAAAATTTTCAGCTCTTCCACTTTTCATGGGCTCATTTATTTCTCACGAGCTTCAGAAGGTACCATGAAACAACCAAGTCTTCATTTTATGGGTTGTTTGGTAATGGGAACAGGAACATATTGTTTCATGCATCCGCCCTAAAGTTGGGGCACGTTCATGGAGTATGATAAATGTAGTGTTAGTGTTTCATGATTCTCTCTCTACTAGTTTTTGGGGCAGAGAGACTGAATGATAAATGTCTCCGAAAGAAAAGTATCCCCAGTCACCCCCATAACAATGGGTTTTGGATCAACACAGCTGGGAGATACGCTCCCCACCATTTTATTCAATCAAGACCTACGAAGATATAGTCATGAAATCTATAACAGATCATGAGGAAACGCGCCAGACTCTCGCTGAGAATTATTCTTCATCAAATGAATACCCAAGAGGCTGATTGTACTACAATCAGGGTTTCTTCCCAAAATCTGCACACATGGCATGTCACCATCAGATACAGGAGCTCCACCACATGAGTGTTGGTGTATGGAACTTGATCCATACTGGACACTCATATGCCCTCCCCCACCCCCCGACGAAAATTTTTCTTATATAAGAGCATTTATGTTATTTTATACAAATACGGATTTACCCTAATCCTTATGTTGTGAGGGGAGCCGCCGTTTTCATTTGGGGGTGTGTCTTTTCTCTGAGAGTGTCTGTGTTCATCTGATTGTGAATAGTGAAAGATCTGTGCGACCGTGGACGTATGAGATTATTACTCCGAACCACGTAAATCTTTGTCTTCTTCCTTGTTCCTTTTAACCCCCTCTTGAGAGTGCGAGAGGAGAGATTTGGTTGTTGTTCCTAGCAAAGAGATCTTTTGCAATTTGATTTGTGTTAAAAGATGGCCATGGATCTGGCCGAATGATGAATTTTGCCAACATTCCACTTGCGAGCTAGCAGATTTAGTCCAAGGGGGACTACTAAGCATGTTTTTTTTATACCATTCCAAAATATCCTGCTTATGTCAAGGGAGCGACCATTCTCATTGTCATGGAGTAACGCATTCTGATGCTTCCAGAGGACCCAAATGGCCATAGGAATGATACTATCCATATGATTTTTTTCAACCACTTCGTATTAACTTTTCTCTCGATCCACCACTGCTAGCTTTCGATAAGAGAGTTGCCCATTGTTACTCGGCACTCAAAAATTTTTTTTTCAAATGAAATTCCACATTTCTTTGGGTAATTTCCTGCATAGTAAGAGTAAACGATGACTGTTCTCCTACATACCGCAAACAAAACATCGATTTTGCTAGAGGAACACCAAAGATTTCAGCCCATTGCTTTGTCTCCGATGGCCAAGTAAGCAGTCCATTGAGCTCTAGGCAGTAACATTGGGTGCAGTGAGATGTTCTCTCAACCAAACATTGAAAGAGAGCGTAGCTCTGCTGCTTGACGTGTTCCATCTCACGAAAAATGCTTCATCCCCATACTGTCTGCCTGTCGATGCCCACAGATATATATATATATATATATATATATATATATATATATATATATATATCGTCGTCTCCAAGAGAAACTTCGTCGTAGTCTCGTCGACGATTGCAACTTGAAACAGACAGGTCTTGGAGCATGGAAATTTTAGGCTCCAAAAGCCAACATGTTTGACGACATGCTGTAGAAGGCTCAAGTTTCCATCATACAATAAGAATAGAAGCCTAGGTGGGTCATTTGAGGCGGCGGCGAGCTAAAAATTTTTTAGACGGAATATCATGTTGAAAAATTGTACCTGACGAACAATACTTTTCAGTATTTTTATACAAGTCAAATTTGTTTTATGAGAAATGATTTTCAAACTTGATATTACAGTTGTTTCTAATGATGTTGCGCACGTAACGTGGGGAAATCATAACCATTACTTAGAAAAAGAGATCTAACATTCTAATACATTATATTTTCAGCAAGTGCTGTGCCCTTGAGATGCTCTGTTTGCTCTGCAGTCAACCTGCCTTGTAAAAACCACAGCCCTATGAAATTTTGGAGATGTAAGTTGTCATCAGGGATGTCAACTGATCGGATTCAGATTGAATATACTTTTTACCATATATTTGAATATTCATATATTTGGATTTGGACTCAGATTCAAAGTCAGAAGAGAAAAAAAAAACTTATACCATATCTGAATCCGACTTTAAACTGTATCCGAAATCTAATTTTTAAGTTATATTTGAATCCGATCTGAATCCAAATTTTAAGTTATATCTGAATCCGACTTTTAAGTTATATCCGAATCCGATTTATGATTTTTAAGTCATATGCAAATGTGATCAAAATCTGATTTTTGTATGAAAAATATACTTTAAACGCTAAATGGACTATGAAACCCAATCTTAATATCACATTAGCCCAAACTTGACTAGTGATAATTGTCAAGCTTATTAGGAGAGAGAGGTGTTTGCATCTCCAAAAATTTATTTGATTTTTGGAGTGCACTAGAAAAGTGATGTTTTGTTTTGAAATGACAGAGCAAGGGACTCGCTCATCAGTATGAGGATTGACCGTTTCTGACGCCTTTACTGGAGGTAATCAATCTAAGAGCTATGTTTATTCTTGATACATTTCGTTTTAGCTTAAAACATCTTTTTTACTCTAAATGTAGTGTTGTGTTTGAGAAAATATTGAAGATTTGATAAAATATGTAATGTCATCTAATCCCAAAAGCATCTTCCACATCATTGACCTGGGACATCAAAGTTATTGTGAAAAGGACCTAGAAGTATAAAAAATCATTGATGACTTAGCGTGGTTCACTCGGTTCTTAATTATTTTCTCATCTATCCAACAAAGTTTAAATCCAAAAAAAAAGACATTTATTTTTAAAAAAATTCTAAAATACCCCAACTTTCACTTACTTCTTAGGGGTGAATATATTTAACTGGTTATATGTATCATATGGTGTATGAAATTTTTGTGCGCCAAATATGGTTATAACGAAGACACCCCCTGTTCATACAGAAAACGAAAACTTTTTGAAAAGGCAAAAAATGAAAATTGAAAAAAGTAAAAAGATTATAAAGGATAAGTTTTTTCTATTTACTAAATTGTCCACCTCCTCTTACTGAGTATGTAGGTTGCGTGCCCGTAACGGAGAACAACTCAATCTAGCAGATATCTTGTTCATCATCTTCTTCTTCTTGACTCCTTATTTATTATCATCTTGACCTGGATATTTGACGAGTTCTGCAGGAAGAAGATTCTCAAATAATACAAGTGGAAAAAAATCAATGACCCAACGCGTGTCTCAAGTCTTATTGTCATTAAGAAAAATGGACGTCTACCAACATTTTTGAACAAATTATAGATGTTACTAAACCAATCTATATATGCCCTGCACGTTCCCTTTTGAAGCACACCCACTTAGAAGCAAAAGCACTGCTCAGTTGCATATCCATATTTCAGGACATGGATTCAGCAGGGAAACAGACGATGCTTCTCTTAGTCCTCCTGCTTTTGGAGCTAACAACATGCATTGCAAGAGATCTATCAAGCAAAGGATCGAGAGGAAAGCTGTATCCTGAGAAACCTCCTGTTAAGACTATCAAGGTCGCATTTCTTATTGTTAGCATTACTTTTAATATCTATGTTCTTAGAGAGATTGTAGAATGAACATCTACCTGTTACAGAATCTAAAGTTGACAACAATATTAATGTTTAATTAGAGAGAAGATGGAGAATTGATCGATTGCATAGACATTTACAGCCAGCCAGCTTTCGGCCATCCAGCACTTAAGAATCACACGATTCAGGTTCTGTTTTTTAACTCTTTCACTTTCTTTATCCATTTATTTTCCCTGAATACTAAGTAAAATATCTTTTTCTTTACACTTAGTTTCAGCAAGCATGTATTTTCACACACAAACCAGATGGGTAACAATGTCTATTGTAGATTTTTGCTTGAAAAGTTTGGTTGAACGCCTCAAAAGGTGTAGCATAGCTGGTCGGACAGGTGGGTATGTAGAAGGCCGGCCACCTATTTGATTCTCATGTCTACTACTTCTTTTTTCACATAAAAAAGTATTTGCAAAATGAATATATGTAAGTGCATATGCAATTTCCTATAACATCCACATATTATCGGTAATATGTATAATAACAACATATGGGCAAAAATACAAATTTTAATAATAAATTTACTGCAATTACATGAACAAGCATATGTTGATAAAGTGTGTTTCACAGAATGCGTTTATATGCACACGTAACATTCAATACACCATTTACATGATATGCTGGTTTAGTGTTATGTATTTTATATATATATATATATATATATATAATAGAGAGGGAGAGATCGTTGACCCTTTTGATGATTGGCTTACTGGTGATAAAACTAATGGATACGCAGATGGAACCGAGCTCAGGTGCAGAAGGGATAGCGAGAAGGGAGACTTCAGAAGGCAAGGGAAATTGGTGGAGAAGTAGGTGCCCTCCGGGCACGGTCCCCGTCCCAAGGCCTCCAAGCCCCATCTCACCCTTTTTTACCTCCAAATTTGTTGATCGAAAGGGATACCTTCACGAGGTATCTTCAATCAAATTACTCTCTTAGATCTTCTTTCTTGTGAGGCTGGCGGTGTGTTCTGCTACCTCTGTATCTAGATGGTTTTTTTTTACTTATTTTGTGTTGCTAAAAACCATCACAAAATATGTATTTGCAATGGTCAATTGCTTAACCATGGTTTTTAAAGACCAAATACACTGTTTTGTAACAGTTTTTAGTGATACAAAATAAAACAATAACCATCAAAACTCAAAGGTATATATATATATATATATATATATATATGAACAATAGAAACCAGACTGTTCAAAAGTGAGTGTTAAATTTTTTCTGTAAGATATACATGTATAAATATGATCTTTAAGAATGTTTTAGTGAGAAACAGATGCTATGTCAATCTTGTTTTGAGTTTAATAATGTTTTTATAGTGATCAAAAGAATAAAAGGCATATATGATGCTTAAAAAATTTAGTAGTAGAAAAACCAATACTTTTTTATAGAAACAACTTGAATTAGTATATGTTTTATGTTAAATTTGTATCTGTAGACATACTAAGGCATTCGTATTTTGTTTAAAACATTTTAGTGAAATTTTCGCCAAAAACAAAAGTTTTCCTTATCAAATGGAGTCCAAAAAATGTTATTTGTGATTTCATCATTTCATGTAGTGTGACATGCACAATTGACAAGATCTTACATATTTTTCTTCGGTTTTAAAGAAGAAAAACAAAAGCTCAATACCATGGTGCTTATTTGCACAAACAAATGCACCTTAAATTGCATGTACCTGTCATTTGAGAATTAAGTAATTCAGATCATTGAAGGAGATGAACATTTACCAGGCTAAATATGTACCTAATATTCCAAAAAAATAAAGGAATTTTTTCTTCCTTATATGGATAGGCTTCTTCACCTGATTTTTCACAATTAAAAGTTGGGAAACCAGATTTCAAAACGTGACTTGTCAAGATGAATGGACAAAAAGGGCCCTAAATAAATTTCAGAAAATCACACAAAAACCCTTAGCATCTGGACAAATAATAAATCGCACCCCAACTTTTCAAAACTATTAGATCGGCATTCAACTTTTTGGGAGAATTCTCAAAGAAGCGCCCAATGATAGGAAACATTTTGATGTAAGATGTCAAAAATGATCCTCTCTTGGCCAACGTAGTACAGGTTCTTTGCGGGAAGAGATTTTCCACGTTATGCTGCCGATACAGGAAGGCATGTTCCCACCTTTTACTGGAGGGGTATTTTGGTAATTTAAAATAAAAAAAAATTTAAATGAAGGGTCTTCTAGTCAATTAATAAAGGCACAACACATGGTCCCTTGTTAGGGACGGTGACATGTAACATATCATAAGTTAAGAGAAGCGCACATCTTATGCCCTAAGCTGCGGTCTTGTGCATGCATAGGAATGTATAATGACCAATATGCCCTTCATAAAGTTTAAAAAGAAGTTCTTAAAAACGACAAAAATAAGGTTGTAAAAAAGTAAAAAAATAAAAAGTACATTTCATCATCAAAATTTTCTAAAATACTCCCAACCCTCTCCTTTTTTTTTATTTTTTTTGATGGTGCATCTTTGTTACATGGTTATGCACACAACTTCATCTCCCAACTTTTTCTCAAAAGTTGAATGCCCATTTGTTTAACTTTTAAAAATGGACTTTAAATAAGTTTTCCCATTTTCTCCCTCTGATCGACCACAGACATGGTAATGGCTACTAACTAGAGCTTGGTCTATGCATGTGGGAACATTAGCACGCCTACTTGTATGAACGTGGAGTGTTCCATGGAACCGAAGCAAGATTCAACGTGTGGAACCCGCAGACGGAGGGGCAAAACGGAGAATTCAGCCTCGCTCAACTGTGGATTGTCAATGACAGTTCAGATTGGAACTCCATTGAAGCTGGTTGGCATGTAAGTTCATTCTGTTGGCATGTAAGTTCATTCTGTTCTTCTTTTGAAGGGATCCGCTTTTAAAGCCTCGGGGGCGTAGAATAGCTGGTCAAGTAAAGTATCTAGCAACATATAGATGGTTTGTTTATGCTTCGATTCTAGTGGGTATTCTAGTGGGTACACTAATTTGAGCGGCAAAAGGTGAGGGTGCATCGAGTTGAAGGTGGCCCACTGCTCAATTAGGCTCCGACCCAGTACAGGACCTTGGAAGCAAAGAGAGGCTCTCACGTAAGACTGATATGCTTTTAAGAGATCTGCATCTTGATACAAACAAGTCTTCTTAGATATTGAACTCAAGTTCCTTAATCCACATCCTTGCTTTTCTTTTCTTTTCTTTTTTTTTTAACGTGCTCATTTATGCATGAAATAGTTTAAAAGAAAAATTGCACTAACAACAACATTTTGAAAGCCAGGTATTTCCATCCTTAAATGGGGACAGTCAGCCGCGGCTGTTCGTGTATTGGACGGTAAGCACTCTCAGTGTTTCTGTACTACTTTTTTCTATATCCCTCGCAAAGATTTTCTTTTCGTGCCCAGTTATGTCTTGTAGACCCAGACACTATTGTTGATTATTTTTTATCTAATTTATTTAATCTAAGATTTAAGATCTTGGATTCGGCCTTCTCTCACCTTTTCTCAATGGAAAATGGTAAAATGATAGTTTTAAGTGTCAATCTTCATTTGATTTATGATGCTCACTTAGATGAACTACAAATCTTATTTGGTCACATCAAACCGTGGATCGAAAATCTGAAGTAATCATAGATGCCATTGTAACCTCCTACATGGTTTCCTGGTAAATGGCGTTTCCTACTATCCGGCTATCCGGCCAAAGGCTGAAGCCCTCACTCAACTCTTTGTCTCCCTCTAAAATACAACACCGTTGAAAATTTTAGGCACAAAGTGGCAGGACTCCGACATATTATGATACTTCATTGTAATACATCCGAGTTAATTTGGTCAGAGTTTTAATTAATTCATATAGTCTATTAATTGATTGAGTTGACAAGATAACTCAATTGATATTTCCTATGATAAGGTATAAGGTAGAGTTTGGATGACATTCCTTGAAATAGTATAATAGTGTCATGTGAAAACCATGTTTTGAAAAAACGATTTTTAAAGTAGTTTTTAATAAATGGTTTTGATATTGAAATTCATTTTTACAAAGAGCCTCAAGAAACTAGAAAAGGGAAGTTTTAAATTTTTAGAAATCTGTGAATGAGTATCCCTCCGAAAAATTTTTCTGAGTTCCGCCACTGATATAGTGGTGCAAGTATATTGAAAATCATAAGATAAATAGGTTTATACGCTCAAACGAAAAAACTTATACGTTGAAACTTTTGGTCATATAATATCAAAACAACCGTATCAAATTGCAGAGAGATAATTACGGAAGCACAGGATGCTACAATCTCAAGTGCCCCGGATTCG
Organism: Nymphaea colorata; assembly: GCF_008831285.2. Taxonomy (NCBI): domain Eukaryota; kingdom Viridiplantae; phylum Streptophyta; class Magnoliopsida; order Nymphaeales; family Nymphaeaceae; genus Nymphaea; species Nymphaea colorata. The sequence goes on from NC_045139.1 coordinate 5,152,324, forward strand.
TTCAAGTGAGTGATCAAATATCTCCAGTTATGGCGATATCCCCAGTTTCAGCATATGAAGGCGAACAATTATTCATCGATCTTCTAGTCTTCAAAGTGAGTGCAGTTGTTCTTTTCTATATTTATTTTTCTTATAAAAATATTAAATGACAATTTTTACCGTGAATTGCAAAATTTAAATAGAAAAGTTGGTGCCTTGTAAACTGTCAATAAAAGTTGATCAAACAACTCATTGATCAATTAATGAACACATTGGCAGTTGGGAGTGGGTCCACAGTTTGATATGGGACTTATGAACTCCTCTTCAGTCTTGACTCCTGCAAGAAACAGCTGTGTGGAATTTTCCTACAATTGGCAAAAGATTCAACGGAAGCCCCCAAATATAAGTCTGTGTGGCCAAGTTTTCTTTTTAAACTACATTTAGGTTGAGAGATTTTATTGCTTGTTCAAAGGTGCAAGACCTTAGAAGGAGTATCTGGATGTCAACTGATCAAATTCGAATTAAATACACTCTTAATCATATCTACTTTTTCAGATATCCATATATTTGGATTTCGAATTCGGTTTCAAATAAGAATGAAGAAAAGTCATACTTGGACCTGAATCTGAATTTAAAATCTGATCCAAATCTAATTTTTACATTTATATCGGAAATCCAGCCAGTTTTGAAAATGTAAGAGCATTGGATATAAGATGTTTACTTGAAATTAAATATGAATTTGGTCGGATATGTATGTATATTTGAATCTCATCTAATGTTATTTCTTAAATTTGAATCTGATCTTATTTCTTAATGGGAGATTAATTTTTTAGAAACAATATCATGATGAAATTAGATATGGAACAGGTCCATCAACCAAAAGTTGCTATGAAAGAAAAGGACAGACGAAATTCTCTGTCCATAGGATGCTGAGAATGTGACGGCATATACGTGGGGTGTTGGCCTAGTAGTCTTTTCACAACCCTTGCAGCCGCAGCAAATTTACTGGAATGGGGAGGGGAGGTGTCCAGGTGGGCCAACGGCCCCCGCCTGGCCACCAAGATGGGAAGCGGCCATTTTCCGAGCGAAGGCCGCGACGGCATATCTTGCTCTGTGAAGAACATTGAATGTTTGAATGCAACAACCAATGCCTTCGTCCAGCCAACTGCTGCTGTTGCAGTCGCAAAAGTCAGGAATTGCTATGATATCAATAATGTTGGCAGCACGGCCACTGATGGATATGTCATTTACTTCGGGGGGCCAGGCAAAAGCGATATATGCCAGTGAAAGAGTTTCACTGCAGTACTTGCATCTTCTGTAGCGGGCTCTTCTGATAATCTTAGATTATCATCAATAATGTTGTTCTATGACAACTATTCACATATATATGATGTAACAATTTAAGTACTTTTTAGACTCGTGTTGTAATACCCCATACTTTGATATGTTTAGTTATGTGAGTTTAGTCATGTGTTAGAAAGAAAAAGAGTAGTGAAGTGATTGGTTGTTCTGGTTCATAATTTCTTTTTTATGAAGAAGATTAAGATCTGTTGGTCTCTCGAGCCCCATATGAATGGAGTGAGTCGAGTCGTTACATTCTTCCTTTTGTATTTGGGCTTACTGTCCCACTGCTTTAAAGTTTGTCATGATTTTAAAGAAACGTGAGCCTAAGCAGAGCAAAGCACAGTAAATGAATGAAGGAAAAGAGAAGGAAGAAGAAGAAAGCCATGCACCTAAGCATACTTTTGACTACTAAAACCATTAATGAACTCTTTAACACTAATTTAGCCAGTGGAAGATGGCTTCATCTACATCGCAATCACATGAACCTACAAAAAATTGAAGCAGAGACAAACCGGAACCCCATTACAAGACCTTGAATTTTAAACCTTCGTTTGACTCAAAACCCAAATGTTCATTTGCAGTGAAGGTTAGAAGCGACATATCATTTTTCTAAGCACCAAAACAATACAATAACAGAAAGGAAACATACTGAAATAATTTAGAAAATAGCAACAAAGTTGGAAGAACAATATAGGAAAATGAGAGGACAGGAATAAGTATGCCATCTGAAACAGAAGGAGAAAAACAAGGGCATCTTGCTGAGCAAGTTACAGAGCAAAAGACCAATTCAAACACAAGTCCACCTGGTGTTCAGCCTCGCCAGATGAGATCAATGAGACGAAATCTTGAGGTGAAGAGATTTGTTAAGCCAGAACTTCCATCCACAGGTGGCTTTTGCAGCAACCTCTGCATTGTGAAGATCTATTCCCTGCTTCTTACAGAGTATGAAGTTTCTCCCACCATATGATCCTATCGAATCTTTCGGGCACAGTGCTGATCAAAACACAGAGAACGAATTAGAAGAACCAAAAGAGTTGCAGGCTACCTAGCAAACCAAGAAATTCACTACAAGCAAGAAGAGGAAATCTGGTCATGCATTACCATCTGATACACCATTTGCACAGTAGAGAAGGAAATTGTTGAAGTCCGTCCCCAGAATCGGGCGCCTACCCTCATGCGCGTAAGACTTGAGCGTTTGCTCGATAACAGACATCACCATTTCATCTGCATTCACCAGAAATCGAAGAGGCCCAGCGCTTCCCATGACTGTGACGCTGATTAGCAGCCGATTGCTCTTCATCTGCACCAAACAAAAGAACCAAAAATGATCCAGTAGAATGGCATACAAGCGCGTTTGAATGACAAACTCTTTTTTTTGGGAGCTACGAACCATGGTTAAAAGTAACAGAAAGATGGGTTCATTTCACAAGTGTACAACGTAGGAAACACATGTCAATCACAGTATGGAGGGTATGAATGTGTTAACGTGCCCAGATGTCAGGGACGTATTCAGATCAAAATCCCTTATTTTTATACAACATATCATGTTCATTTAGCAGACTTCATGTTAAACTTATTATATAATATCATATACATCAGCCAAAGAAGGACGTAATGCATGGTAAAACAACAACAGGCCAATTCATTCTTGAAACTACCAAACAACATAAACGTCGTCATTCTAGCGTTTTTATCAGAGACCAGGAAACACAATGGACCGTCTAAAAGAGAAAGCCATTATAGACATCACTATTCTTGATGTGTTCCATCACTCCTGTCTCTGTTCCTATCACAGATTGAATCCAAACGATTTAACGATCAGGGAAGCAAATGTTTTATTCATAATATGCCATCCATGGACAGCATGATTTCCCAATCACCAAAACGAAAAATGAATAATAGCAAATCCGTTCCGTTGAAATCCTTCGATTACGGATCCGGAGAGCAAATTAAATCAATAACAGACCAGCCATTCCCTCACCTGATTCTTCTTTGCGCTCGACATGAAAAGAGACCTCGGCACCCTGCTCCTGTTCTCAGATGCGCGGCTGAGCCCGTGTTCCATCGCCACCGAAGGAAGATGAACAAGGTTCCGGATCGACGTTTTGCAGCAAGAAAGCGGGAGCGGGAGCTCCGCCGGAGGGGTGGAGGCAAGATTTAGGGATCAAGGCCGAGGCAGCGGTAGTACCAGCCGCCGCTGCAGGTTCCGAAGGAGTGCAAGGCCGCCCTCCGCTCGGTCGTCCCCTGAGAGAAGTGACCGGTAGCAGCCAGCATCAAACCACGAGTACCCACCATTCACAATCGCGGAAAACAGACGTGGGGACACCGGAAACCGACCGGTGACGACCAGAGAAGGCGGGGAGGGACGCAAACGGAGGGTTCACCAGGTGGGTCGGCAGCAAGGAGGGGGAACTGGGCTTAGCCGTAGCTCTCTGCGCTACTGCCAGAGCCCTTCCGGCACCCTTAAACGAGGGAGCAGTTGTCTTCCCTCTTCGCTGCCTCCACCGGAGGAATAAGAAGGGAAAGGGCAGGATGGTTGAGAAGGGAAGACACCAGGATTTTGGTAGCGACAAGATCGGGATCGTTACACCGAAGACGGTTTCTAGAGGAAGGACGGCGAAGAAGGAGCTTCGGCTTCTCGTGGGGAGCGTATGAGGCGAGGGTTCGGCCATAAATTTATAAATCTGAAAATTTATTGTTCAAATCTCATTCACAAATTAAAATTTTGGTTCTTAATTTTTGCAAATTAAGTAGATATAAAATTATTGATTTTAAATTCTCATAAAATTTAATTTGTATACCAAAGTTGGAAGATTTGTTAAGCTTTTATATATGTAAGCCTGAAAAGTCGATTCTGAAATCAAGTTCTAGAAAAAAACAGTTAAATAATTATAAAGAACTCTGTGTCAAATTCATCCATCGTTTAATCACATATTTTATAAATTTAAAAAGTATAAACAAGTGATTAATGTTTGAGTGAATCTTGAGGTTTAGAAGTTGATAAATAGGCACTTAATTTTTGTAAGAAATTTTTGAAAAGCAGCTAGGTCAAAACATTCTTTTTATTATACAAAAACCATTTTTCATTCCATGGCTAACGAATCATATTTTCTTCTAAATGATTCTTCAAAAATTTCTTTGAAAAATTGACAACCTACCTGTAAGAGTTTGGGGGAGGGGGTGCACTTTGTCTAGCAGTTAGTTGTTTTTTGTAATTTTTTCTATAAACTATATGAAATATTTAAGTTCAAAAAAACTTGTTCGAAAAATGTCGACTCATGTTCGATTCTTTTTTAAATGAGTCGAGTTCAAGCTAAAAAAAGCACTTGAAATGATAAACAAGTTTCGAGTGCTAGTTTCACGAACTCGACTCGTTTATACTCAATTCGACTCGTAAATTGATACTCTATATCATATTTGCCAAAACCGGTTCACCGATTTTAACTTTTATGGTAAAAACAAATTTTCACAAGTTATACAAATTAAACAATTTACATGAACTAACACTTATTCGAATGAAACAAGTTAATGCCTAAACGAATTAAATGAGTTAAATGAATGAGTTTGAGCTCGATTTTGTATAGTCGAGTCAAGTTTGAGCTTGCTATAAGGAGCTTGACTTATCGAATGAGGCTCAAACTTATTATAAGAAGATCGACTCAACTTGTGTGCAGTCCTAGCCCCTAAAAGCCTGCCACTTGTTGCAGATCTCATATCATAGATGAAATAAGATCTTCAATTATAGTTGATAAAATGAGAATAAGAATGTATATCAAAATTTGGGGACAAGAAGTTTCTTAGATACAAAAATTAAGGACAAAGAAGTCCCCTAATTACTCAATTATAGAAAAAGATTCAAAAAAGTATAAAGTTTCATTATAAAAAGTTTTGATATTTTTTATTATGTAAACATTTTACATTAGTCAATATTATTGGATTTCAAAATGCCATTTAAAAAAAAACTCAACTGTTGAAAGACCCATAAACTTAAAAAAAAATGATTTATACATACCTAATTTGTTAATTTTATCTACTCCAGCCTCTCACTTCACATTCCCCAATGCAATGCATCGGAGAATGTGGTTAACCACGATCCCAATGCAATTTCATATATAAGGAGGCATGAAGGACCAGTATCTATTTTTTGGTATATACGAAAATTGAGTGGTGAGTAGTTTTTTAGAGTCACTCTATAAGTCAGATTTAACATGAGAGACGGTTAAAAAATAAGCAAAAAAAATGTGACATGGACTCGCAAATTGAATAGGTGTCTCGCGTAGCTTAACAGCTCAACTTCTTCTTTTTTTTTCCCTCTTTTTTCCTTTTGTTTTAAAACAAGGAACGTAGGTTGTCAACGTGGACGGCCGACACAAGCCAGCAACCTGCTAGGCTGGTTTTTAGTTATTAAATTCGGTTGTAGCGTCGTCTTCTTTTTACGATTGGGATGGTGTCGTTCGTTCTTTCACTCTCTTTTGCGGTTTGTTATTGTAACTAAGAGACTTCTTGTCCCCAATTTTTGTTTTAGGGGACTTTTTGTCCCCAATTTTTGTTTTAGGGGACTTCTTGTTCTCAAATTTTGATATACATTTTTATTTTATCATCTCTTTATCTCTCTCTCTCTCTCTCTCTCTATATATATATATATATATATTGTTAGCTTTATAGTTGGATGGTTTTTTTAGTAATTTATGTTACAAAAAGCCATCACAGTAGGTACATTCTATCACTAAAGATCATGACCAAATGCAAAATATGTATTGTTTGCTATATTTTTGAGCAACACAAAATTTTAAAAAAATTATAGAGGTGGCCGATTGGACTAAGTGAACTTATGAAAGGGTAATTATGTTCCAAGGGTACATGTAAAGGTTGAAAATGTCGTTCGGTTTTTGTTGTGACAGGTAGGATCTTGAAACATGTTCCTCTAGAAAAAATGAGTCAATTGAACAATGTAACTCCTATCAAAACTTTAAATAAAAACTTTAGATGTGCTTATTTATGCGACACTCGGACACGATCATATCAGCGGGCGATTTATGAAAGTATACATTTCATAATCATTTTGTTTTGTTAAAAGTTTTTTCGAAGGGAAGAAGAAGAATCAGATTTGAATTAGATGTATCTTTTACTATCCCAATTATTGGATATTATGTATTTGGATTCAAATGCAAATAAAAACATCTTCTTGAGTTTCAAATTTGAAATCCCAATCTGATTGTAATTTGACTTTCAAATTAGCACCTGAATCTCAACCCAGATACAACCAGATCCATATTGTTTCAAAATAATATTTATTTAAAACTAAATCCAAGATTCAAATCCAAACCTGCTCTTATATTTATTTAAAACGAATCCAAATTCACATCCAAACAGATTCTTAATTGGGTGCTTTTTTTTTTTTATGTATCTGACGTTTTTGTAATAATTTGTTTACAGATCCGATCTAAATCCGATTCATTAACATCCCTAATTATATAAAACTGCCAAAATAATCAACATCATCACATGCATGTTTAAGATTAACGGATCAAAAGCTTAGTAACCAATATGGTCCAATTGTTTATTTTAACAAAAAAATAACCATGAATAAGTGAGGGCAGCATAACTGGGCCTAAACTCTTCTCATCCACATATACTAGCAAGAGTACCATAACACCAGAGAAGGGTCTGGACATAAACCCCGGATCCAAGTCCACCTAGATCCGACCCATTTGTAGTCCTTGATGAAGAAAGCTTTCAGCATATAAATGTAGAGAAAGTTCTCTTCACATCAAGAAGAGAATCTAGTTGAAGCACCAAAGTGGTATGTTCCAACTCAATGGCTTGAAAATCCCCATGTTTTTCCTGTCCTTGGGCATCTTTTAACTTTGAAAACAAGCAATGGAGCCACATCTCTTGTTCCTTTTCTTCCCCTTGAAGGTTGAACGGGCAGCCGCTCTTAGTGGGGATTATTTGTTCTTTGATGCTCCTTGATAAGATGCCTGAAGCATTATTGCCATGAACTTAGTCATCATTTAATTGCAACCTGCCGGTCCATAACATACGAATCAATCCCGAATTTGGCGAGTTAATATGCTTAATTGCCCCAGTGAGTGGCTGGACTTGCATGGCCGCATAATGAGACAACAACCTTGATGACTGATTGGATTCTTTATAATGTCTCTCTTAGAATAAAGTTTGCTTTTGATTATTCAGATATGAATGGCCTCCTCCCACTTTTATGTGGTAAGGTTTAATCGAGCTCTTTTGGTCCCCAAGGGGTTTGGTACGACTAGGGGTGAACACGAGCTGAGTCGAGCCCAAGTTCAGTCAGCTCGTGCTCGGCTCGACTAATGGAACCTTGAGCTCGACTCTGCTCCCTCTCGAAAATAGCTCGACAAAAGCAGACTGAGCTTGACTTGACAGTTATGTGTCGAGCTCGAGTTCGACTCGATTAAGTCTCGACAAACTCGTTTGATTCATAGAATTGATATTCATCGTCACGTGCTGAGCTCGAGCTCGGCTTGATTAAGGCTCGACAAACTCATAAACTCAGTTGAATATATCGACTTGATTAAGGCTCGACAAACTCGATTAAGGCTCAAGCTTGACTCAGCGGTTACATGTTAAGCTCGAAATCAACTCGATTGTTTGAACAAGTTGAGTCCTGAACTCAAGCCCGACTCGTTAAGCAAATGACTCGGCTCAAACTCATTCACCACTTGAGCTTTAATGAGTCGAGCTTGAGTAGTTCGATTTGTTGTTCACCCCTATGTGTAATAGATGGCGTGGGGATTGGTAGGTGGTCAGATTCTATTTGAAATTTTTCGATGCACTTTTAACATATAGATCGAGTTACCCTCGTGTAACTCAAAATGCTGCAGAATGCCATTTCCACTTTCTCTGGAATGTGCCGAGTTCTGCAGATGGAGAAATCAAACAAGCTCTAATTAGCTTTCTCTTGATTTTAACATCATAAAACATGCATAGAGGTCTGGCGTTGTGTTTTGGCTTGGAATCACCTCCTTTCTATAATAGCTTGAAGACCGTTTTTTTGTGGTGATGTAAGCATTTTGTCTCTGTATATATCCTGATTCTTCTTCTCCTATTCTATTTTGTTGGATCCTATTTTCCTGCGGATTGCATCAGAAAGCAAATTTTGAGCCGAAGTGGGATCCCCAATTTTCTCACCTTATATTAATTTGGAGACATAGTTGAATTGCACCTGAGATGATGCAAATGAACTCTCTCCTCTCATAGAGTGGATGTTGTGGTCGCCAATGCAAAAAAGAATGAGTTCTCTTCAACCAAGACCGCCATTAGGCATGTCAATGGATTGGGTTGGATCATACTTGATTTATTAAATGTCCACAAGTTTGGATTCAAATTCGAATTTGAATATGAAGGAAGAAATCTCTAAAATATATTCAAATACCATTTTAAAATTTACAATCCACATCCAATTCTAGATCTGACTTTGAGATACATAATAACCTAACCCGCACTGCACGATGGTATGTTATAAGGATCGGCTTCTAAAACATTTGGATATTCAATGTAGTATATTTATTTGAACTGAAGCCGAATCCAAATCAAAATCCTATGGAATATTTATTTAGACCAAAGCAAAATCTCATCTGGTGTTACTTCTTAAACTTGAATCCCATCCAGATCTTAATCCAATACTGAAGTTTTTATATATATCCTACTTTTTAGAGCAACTCCATCAAATATCTCATTAAGACCCAATCCATCCACATCCCTACCTTCAATGAAGCTTTGAAAAGTTTCATGTCCTTTAAAAGGAAGAAAATGACGTTCAAAGGCATAACTTCTTTTTTAGGGCAAACTAAAGCCAAAACTAAGGTAGACTTTTTATTTTCTTACGAGCGCAAAGAAACAACACTAGATAGATTGCAACATAAAGTTCAAGTGCCTTCACAGGACAACACTAAATAACTACAACGCAAAAGTTAAAGGGTCGTAATAGTTTTAGAGGGAAGGACTTCGGCTTCTTCATTTCTTTGCTATGAAAAGGCCCCACCTCTGCTCTCCGGAAGAGCTCCTCACAAGCTTTTTCTTCCACCCTTCAACTATGTCATCGTAATCTTCCTGAAACCATTTGACATCCCATAGCAGCCATGAGCAAAAGCATACACCAATGGAATACTGTACAAACGAAACGGGAAACAGGACCTACCAATGAGAAGTCATGGATGAAGGCATCTTTCTCTTTCTCGACAGCGTCCAATTCCTTTCGTAACACCTCGAGAAACTACACAGTTCAAAAGCAAACTCCGTCAGCATATGGTAGTCGATGCCTGGTGTCAAGAATGTCAAAGTAAAGCAAAAGCAGCAGCAGAGTATTTTATAAAGGCACCTATTGAAAAAAGAAGACATGCTTTAGGCTTTGAGAATTTTTGGTTTGGCTGCCTATTGTCTGGGAGAAATGCCCTAGTTCAAGCCCCTAAGTATCTGAATATTTGAAGATGAGTGTGTTTTTGGTAGAATATTCAAGAGTATAACAATGCCTTCACACGAACCTGATCAGTCCTATCTTCCGATATAACTTCAACAAACCCAGCATCCTTGAGCATCTGATTAAGACATAGACACAAACAATACATTCATTTGAAGAAAAGAAGAATAATAAAAAAGAAATCACGAAGAGAGAAGATTGAGAATGCAAGCAACCTGGCCGTAAGCCTCTACGTCGTGAAGGTCATAATCACGTTGTTTAATGTAGTCGCTGAATTCCGGCGATGGCTCTTTAGCGCTCCTACAGTAATCACTGATCAGGACCTTCCCTCCAGGTTTCAGCCACTTGAAGAAGCTGCGGAAGAGGGCAGGCTTGTCCTGGATAACCAGTCACAATCAGTTCAATAGCAGTGACAACTGGTGATAAAAGGGGAATTGTGAGGTGCTGTTGTCATACATGGACACAAGATCATGCCCTAACACTTTGTAGTTCTTCGGCTTTGGTAAAGTCTCCAAACCAAATGGCCAAATGTAATAACGAGACACCCTATTCTTAATATAGGATACTGGATCACTAGTACTTGGACTATATTTTACTCAAATTTTTATTTGTATCTTACTTTTCATATTCCCCTTCTAGAAGTGATAGAGAAAAAAAGTTAAAGATGTGCGAGTGCCTGTCTTAGACAGGCGTCAATCTTATCAGTCATCAATGAAAACTTATGCTTAAGACCTAAATTGATGAAGGTAAGGCAAAAGATTTAAAACGAATTTGAGTATAATATGCACGGGCACAACTTCACTATCCAACAAGCAAGCAAAGAGAAAGCGGGGAAGGGAAGCACAGGCTGACCAAATTCTCAGCAGATTACTAAGCCTTAGCTAGAAATATGGCAGAACCACAAATCAGGTCCAGTGGTGGCACGCAACCGAGGTGGATCTTTATCCGATTTCGGGCTAATTGAAACAAGATGGAATCTCATAAAAATAAGTTTCCTTTTACAAATTAATGTTCTACAGAAAATTAGCTTTTGAAGTAACAGAAGAAGTTGCAGCCACTGAATATTTTAGAAGTCTCTCAAATTCAGGCAAGTCAAATGGAAATTCTGAAATTCGAAGGTGTTTTCGCTATATGAATATAAATTAGGCACTTCTTTGAGAAATCTTGATCAAATGATTTTGGCTCGTTCCAGGACAACCGACCCCAATTGGACCCAGGATATGGATAAGAAGACTCTTCGGACCCGGTAGAAACCAAATCCTGACACCGCATGCTTTATGTAATGCAGAAAAATGCCTATATATATGAACGACGCTTGGGATACGATGTCACAAAGGTCGGACAGCGTCCAGGTCCGGAACCCAACCACGTTTTCTGCGTCAGACCCTGAATCAGGTCCTGCACAAAGATGGAAGATGAGATCCCCGGGTGGCCAGAGCATACCAGGCCTGGATCTGACCTGTATGGCTGTGCATAACCGAATTAATAATGGAGGTCGAAAATTTTGTGAATATGAGAGAATGCATATGCAGATAAGGACTCTATGGTATGTGTGGGAGGTGATGAATAAGTGTTGATAAGAGCTTGTAGGAAAGGAAAGAGGACTAAACCAAGCAGATGAAAGTTCTAACTAGGGACAGAAAAGCAAGCTGCGGGCTATGAAGTACTAATCGGTCAAGAGATATGCCTTTATGTGAAGAATGGTGTCACGGCTGTATATCACGTCGAACGTGCCATCAGGATATGCCTTCTTTGTGCAGTCAGCAACTTCAAATTCCACGGAGCACTTACGGCCTATGGCACGTTCAAGTGCGAAAGAGACCATGTTTACGGAAAGATCGATGCCCGTCACTTCCACATCGAAGTTCTCTGCCATGTAAAAATCGCCTCCCCCTATGCCGCAGCCCACATCAAGAACTTTCTGCCCAGGCTTTAGGTCCAGTTTCGACACAAACTCTTTTGTGGTGACTGCAATAATAAAACGAGTAAATGGTTATCACTTATCAGGAAACTCTGGTCAAGGTTGAAGCAAGAGCATCTGCACAAAAATAATATAGAAGTTATTATTTTTTTTCCAAATAGATTTACCCGAAGATACAATTTCCAGTTGCCACTGATAAGAATAATGCCACAATCACCTTTTCTTCGTTGATTTTAGAAAATTTTTCTTTTCTGCAATGAAGCCCTGATATTTTCTTGTCCACAAGTTAGTTGTGTTCATTTTCTGCTGGAAATGGGATAATGTCTTATAGTTCCTTTCATCCATATTGTTGCCAATTGACTTCTCTGTGAAGTCCAACTTGATCCCAATAAAGAATTCTCTGAACTAAAGAGCAGGCCTGCTTATTTTTTTCTGGAGCTTGTTATGATACAGCAAACGTGCTTTGTTCGTCTATCTATTCCCTTTTTTCCCTCTAAGTTTCATAAAGCCCATAAATTAAGCAATTTAAACTTCTTATCCAGATGAGTCAAGTTAAAATAGCAAGCGAACACGCGGTCTATATAAAACTTTTCTGGAAGTAATGCCGACTATTTTTTTTCCCCAAGAGATATATCTGTGAATACTCTTCACAATCAGAATAAAATGCTCACAATGGTGGAATAGAATTATAAAAGCGAGCAGTAGCACAGGCAGCTGTACTTACCGAGGCCTCCAGTGCTTACGAAACCTTCCCCAAACACACGTTCATATCGCATTATGCCATTGCTGTTATATTGCACATTATCTAGAAATCGCTGAAAGTCCTTATCTTCTGTTGATCTAACTTTTTGCCAGATCCAGCAAATCTGCATTGGTTTAGTTGCCATTAAAAAGAAGCACTTCCATTTTCTAATCTGTGGTCAAAGACAGACATGGCACCAGCAAAACAAAAGACAAAAAAGGAAGATTGTAACCTGGTTCTGATTTTTCTTGTTTCGCACATATGCGCCAATACATTTGCAGGTGAGCAGCAAGACCTCAAAAGAACTTCCGGCACCATCATGCCAGTGACATTCTTTAAAGGCCTGTTTAATCATAGAAAATTTTTCGAGTTAATGCAGCATGAACCTCAAAAATCTAAGGAAGAGCAGAGGCATCATGTAATTTCTGTTCTATGTGAGCCTTGGCAAGATGGTGATATCTTCTCCTAAGTTATCTCCTAAACCAACAAAACATACAGACATAAACAAAGAACAACGTGATAAGGGAACTCCAAGGACAACAGGTGTCTGAGCTCATTTCTCAGTTAATGAGAACAATTCAATATTCCTTGTACTTGGATTTCTCAGCGCAGCACAGAGGAAACAATAAACATTTTGATTTGAAGCATAAGTTCCACACCTTTGTGTAGAAACGTGGTTCCCTATAATGTGTTGGGTTCCTTTTTCGTTTGGAATCTCCAGACTGATGAAAGCATGACTCTCTGAAGAAAATAAACCCACCAACTTTAACCCATTCAATCATTCTTCTAGCCAAATCCTCAACCTGCAGCAGCAAAAACAAAATCAACTACCGATTCTTTGCAAGCAAAAAAGGGAAGTACAATGCAGCCAGGTAAATCGTCCACGTTGGTGAAACTAGTTAAACAAATTCTGCGTATTTCAGGGATTTCTTGACCTAATGAACTTCAGAGGGATATTTGCAATGAAGTGCAACAAAATATAAAGAGAATATACCTCAGTATCTGATAGATACATAAGGAGCCAGTTTGAAAAAATCAAGTCAAATGAATCTGGTGCAAACTGGAGCTTTGGAGATGTTACATCAGCACACATAAATTTTGTGTTCTTGAAATGTCCGTTAACACTTTCATTCTGCAAATTTTAAGAAACCAAATAATCAGAGAAAGAGAAAGAGAGGGTTAAAAGCATGAAATCAGAAATGACAGGATTCTACCTTCTTAATAACACTCTCAATAAAGTCTATTGCTATAAGAGATCCAGCATCCTTTGCTATTTCGGCAGTGAAACGACCAATGCCAGCACCTAGCTCAAGAACATCTTTTCGCTTAAAATCTGGAAGGAGAGATAACACCTGCAGTAGCAGAGAGAATTTAAGCGTCTGGTAAGTAAATCAACAAACGAAACGCATAAAGCATGACAGAAACAAACGGAACTGGCAGCATCTCTAGTTCATACTTCAAGCAAAACAACATAATGGTCAGACATGCGCGTAAGCATTTAAAAGAAATACTTTGCATTGATCTATTTCTTTAGCATTACAAGTTCTCTTCCCTTCTTTAAGAGCAGGTTATCTATAGGAAATCAAACTGAATAGGAAAGCCTCTGAATCTCTGATGCTTTCACAAATAGCAGTTATAACAAGAAACGTCAAAAGGTAGGCAATCACTTAATTAGTCTTTTTCACATGGACATCTAGTGATGAGCCTAATAACAGCTACGAAGAGGGGAGAAAGACAATCGCGGACCACTCAAAGGCCTACAATTTCAAGAGTCGGGGGCTCCCAACACAAAAAAAGGTATCTTTAACGTCTACTGATACAAGAATACCATTTCATGTTTACCGCATTTCTTGTATGAGCTAAACTTCTTAACATACCCCACAAAATTTTAATGAAAGCACTAAATTTAGGAACAGGTTCAAATGTTAAAAGAAAATTTTCTAATCAACGAAAAAGGTCAAAATAACTTTTCTGTAAAATATAAAAAAATGGGGCAGGATTTCGCGTCGAAATATCAATAATCAGTACCAGACCCCAAACGATTCAAAAGCAGAGCAAAAACCGAAAGGGAGAAACAAAGAGAGACGACACCGGAAAAAGAAAAAGATGGAAAGAAGTACCTCAGGCCTTTCTTCTTTATCAAGGTCTGCAGCCTTGGAATCGAGCATCATCGCCTCGACTGTCAGATCCACAGAGTGCTCGATCCAATAACTCTTCTGGACCTCTCTTTCATCTGTCAGAAAGCAAGAAAGTAAAAAAAAGAAAAAAAACCGAGAAAACCTCAGCTACACACAGCACAGTTACACATTCTACAGCACCCGCAGTCCGCAGAGGCCTAGAAACCACAGACACGATCTAGGACGGAATAAGAAGACGAGATAAGAAACTGGTACCTATTTCCGCCATTTCTCAAGCAGATCCACGAGACTGTCCGTGAGATTCACGCGAACCCTATGAACGCAAGGAAACCGAAACAAGAACGGAAAGAAAAACGACGGTTTCCCACCGTATTGTTCTTCTTTCTCAGGGCCGAGCCCTCAGCGGCTTTCAATGGCGAGACGTGATCTGGAGAAGCTTCGCGATCGACGGTCACAGACCCTCCCCCTCTGCTGCATTCCACTCTTTCCCTCCCTCCCTCGCAGTTACTCTGGAGCGCTTAAATAGC
The DNA here is from genome assembly GCF_008831285.2 of Nymphaea colorata. Lineage (NCBI taxonomy): Eukaryota > Viridiplantae > Streptophyta > Magnoliopsida > Nymphaeales > Nymphaeaceae > Nymphaea > Nymphaea colorata. The sequence goes on from NC_045139.1 coordinate 5,167,433, forward strand.
GCGGAGTGCGTTGGCGCGTTCTGTTAAAACTGAATCAAAGGCGCCAAGGAGAGGGAAGGAAAGATGACGGAAGCCGTCCAACGCAAGGAGACACGTGGCACGACAGAAGGGGACCACGCTGTCGCTGTTCGCCAGGACGGACATGGACCCGCGGAATCTGGGGGTGGATCCGTGGGTCCGCAACCCTTTGAGAGGAAAGATCAGCGGGTCGGGTCGGGTCTGACCCGGATTTGATTTGAGCAGCAAGTTTTGTGAGCCCCGAGTACCGACCCTTTTTTGTACAAATCGGGTTTTTGAGTCGAATCGTTGGCTATGCCGATTCATTATTCAGATGAATTAAAAAATAATAAAAATCACTAAATGGAAAACTTTTTAAATTATTTAAAACTGTCAATAAAATTGACACGCGTGACTCATAAATCGCCTGTTTTAAATTAAATTGGTTGTCATTAATTCTAGTCCCCTGAAATTTTCCTTGTTTATTATCCACGGACAATAAATTAAGAATAACGTTATTTTGCTTAGAGTAAAAGAAAAAGAGGGCGGCTTCAGCTTTATCATATCGTATGAAGGGTACTTTGGTCTTTTTGTAGAGTTCGTGTATCGTGTTAGTGTTAGTGTCCGTAATTTGGTCTTTTTAGTTTGTTGTCTATGTGAGCGAGATGTTAGCAACCACCTTCCTTCGTCTACTAATATTTGTCTACCAATATTTTAGAGGTAAGTAAGCCTTGACATCCGGCAAGCGGCCTGACATCTAAAAACTGGGTTCGAACTTGGCCAGTGGCCTAAATTGGGTCGACTTGGAAAATTTTGGGTCCGATCAAATGTAAAAATATATTTTTAATATAAAATAATGTATAAATATAATTAATTATAATAAAAATATGATATATATATATATTAATAAAAAATTTTAAAAATAAATTATTGGACCTGAATCAAGCTTATCGGGCCCACGCACGCCGAAACGAGTCAAACCAACCCGAATACCTTTTTTCGAGGCCTGAGCCCGAGTGGAGCCAGGTACAGGATACCGCACAATGCCCAGAGATATACTCTTCCTTTCTGGTAAAATAGAAACTTCAAGTGGTTCTCAATCATTGAGAGTACAAAAAAATTAGAGAAGGAAATGCTCATGATTTTGCATAAGGATAGGCGTTAGAGGGAACACCCAATCCCCATGAGGTTGATGGTCAAGTCTGGCATGATAACTAAGCAGCTCGAACTTAGACTGCCAGCAAGGGCTTCGGGCCTTCTTGAGCGCTATACCCAGCCCGGACCAGAACTCATCCATTTTTGTCATGAGAATAAGGCTTGAAAAGAACTAAAAGTTGGGTTTTTTGTTATGAAGCCACTAAATACAAGAGTATCAAACCAAAATTTGGATATAAGGAAAATATTTCATAAAGGCCCTTTGGTTATGTCCTTTGGTTTTTCCTACCCAGGCCTTGTGCCAAGATCTACAAAACAAGGGACGGTTTCATACAGATAGTTTCTATGGGGCATAGGCCTCTCAAAGATAACTAAAGCATACAATGGTTTTTTCAAATCGAGCAGAAATTTGTCTTCAAGTGCAAAGGTAGAAGGGAGCTGGACTGCAAGACCCATCTGTGGAGCAAAAATGAAAGTTGGCCTTAGTAATGTGATGGTGTCGAGTAGACAAGTCGTCGCTCGATGGATAAAAGCTACTCTAAGAATAACAGACTGATCTTTCCCAAATGTGAAACATCACCAAAGGGTTGGCACCTCGAAATTGGCTTCCCGTCATAGGCAGCGCCTCGAAAAGCACCTCGAAAAGCACAGATGAACCACATGACTCTCCTTTTACAATGGGCCGTACAATGACATATTAAATAATGTGCCCGTGATCTCATGCTATTGCTACCATGTCTGAAATGCTGGATTATTTCGATGTGACATCATGGATTTGAACTTCATTATTTACCGTTAATGTTTCAAACATTAAAATTTGAACCTTCCACAAAATACACTTTAATTTGGTTATATAGCAAAACATGCTTACGTTTGTATTTTTGTCATTTAGCCACCTTGTTTCTTGCGAATTCAGGAAAGTGCTTTCCATGACATGGGAAAGAAAGTCCCACTCTTTTACTAGAGTAGTATCTTGGTAATTTCAGAATGTAAAAACAAAAAATCATGTTTTACTTTTACTATTATAGGGAGAGCTCTTCAATTTAACAAGTAAAGACATTTTGGTAATGCACAGCCCATAATACAAGGTCCCTTATTTGGGGCCATAATCTATAACCTATTTACAAATTTAAGCGGTTAAATGAAAAAAAAAAACCAAAATTTATATTGTTTTATTATTTTGTCAACTGCAGGTAATTTGTTATGTCATTTCACCGTTGCAGATGATATGTTTAGCACATTCTACCATCAACCTGTGATGGTGGAATGACATAATACCAAAAGTGCGCAATCAGGCATCCTTTGAAGCAGCTAAAAAACTTAATTTTAATTATTATTTCTTACCAATTAAATGATTAAAATTATTAAAAGCTTAATATTTATATTGAAATTATATTGTTTAGAGATTATTTCTGGCTAATTTTAAACTATAAACTTAGTATTTTAACATTTTATTGACAACTTTTCTATATGTAGCCCCATTTCATTTTTAATGATACCAATGCTATAAGTTAATCTTCACACTTCAAAATGGTTCTTCTCCGCACCTTATATTGAATTTAAATTTTAGAGGGTGAGTGTTCTATGAATAGGTGCCAAAACAATGTGTCTCAAAGAATATAAATAAGGAGAAGGTTAATCCCATTCTCGGAGTGAAGGTCGAAGCCTTTCCTGTTCCTCTCATACTCTTGAGTTCGGACTATTTTTGATGCATTAGGGTGAGGTCTCGGTCTGTTATACTTCAACTTTCATATATGTGTTTCCCTTTTGTGAGGTCTCGGCCTGTTATACTTCAACTTTCATATATGTATTTCCCTTTTGTGAGGTCACGGCCTGTTATACTTCAACTTTCATATATGTGTTTCCCTTTTTATGACACGAAGAGTTGAAGTCACGAGAGTTCGAAATAGATATTAGCTGCCTAATAATTCTCATACTCTTGTGCCAACCCCTTTGTGAATGCGTTCTAATAAATACGGCGTCATGTTACCAAACTCAAATGTCCTCTAACCGCTAATTGTAAGACTTCATGTTCATAAATTGAAGATGTGTGGAGAACTGTCATCCATGTATCTTTTAAATAAAGGATCTAAAAGTCTGGTTTAAACCCATGGATCTGAGATCTGGGATCCTAGGATCTTAAATCACACACCTTAAATAATTGATCTACCATTCAATTTTCCCTAAGTTGTCCAATTAAAAATCTTTCCCATTGAGTTAAACTAGGTTGGTGAAACATTCAAACCACAAATTCAATTAGAAAAGCTCTTATACTCCCTCCCAGTGAAGCTCCTGATTCAGTGATTCACGTGAAATTGTATACAAATTGGCAAAGAAATATTATTATATTTTGTTGAAAAATGAATATAAAAACATACAAACTAATTTTAAAAAAATCTTTAAAAAACAAATAGAAAATGAATTACCCATGACAAGAGGTATACTATTAGGGGTGCATACTAGAATCGAACTCGACTCGACTCGACTCAAAAACTCGAACTTCATATAACATACTCGAGCTCAACTCGACTATATAGGGTCGAGCTTGGGCTTGACTTGCGTAACTCGTTTACATTAATCTGTCTTGTTTAATTTAATTTGTTTAACTAGTTTAACTAATTCAACTATGATGAACCAGTTTTACATAGTTAAGCCGAGTCAAATTTTCAATAAGTCGAGTTCTTTCAACTTGGGCTTGACTCATTAAATATTTCTTGTTAAATTTAAACTAACCCATTCACAAATGAGTCGAGTTCGAATTTAAACTAACTCATTCATAAATGAGTCGAGTTCGAGTCAAGTTTTTTCGAGCAAATTAAAAAACTTGATGAAAGAACAAACAAATCATATGGCAAAGTTGATCACAAATAAAATAAGAATGTCACTCTCAACTGTCAACTCTAAAAAAAGGGAAAATTAGCTAAAAATGAGTGAAGATGAAGGAAATCAGATGGCAAAGATTCTCACATTTAAAAAATAAGAATGTTGCCCTCGATCGACTAAAGATAAGGAAAAATAGTTAAAAAGAATTTGGTGATGAATAATGTGCACCACTCGTCCCGTATCATCAACACCAAGAAATTGATACTACAGTTCTTTTTCAGAAAACGGTCGCAGAATCAAGTTGGTGAGAAGCTTTTGTACTTTCCCCTTCAAGAAAAAGCTCTTCAAATCTCCTTTTTGAGCATCGGGAATTGAAGCTTTGTCCGCTTGCAACAAATAATTTCAGGTTTTTTGGATTTTCCCAACTCATCTTTATTTATATACAATCAAGATAGGCTGACAAATATTTTGTGGCTTTGATTTGAAGGGACATGAGATTCGCTTGCACTTTTCCAATATATTCACTAAGGTGGAGATTTTTCATTTTGCTAGTTTTGATTTAGAGGTGAACACCAGCCTAGTCGAGCATAAGTTCAGTTAGCTCAAGTTCGACTAACGAAACATCAAACTCAATTGAACTCAAGTTCGAGAATAGCTTGACTTGATAGTTACATGTTGACCTCGATCTCGACTCAATTAAGGCTTAACAAACTTATTTGAATAGAATTAATATTCATCATTACGTGTTGAGTTCGAGCTCAACTTGATTAAAGCTCGACAAACTTGTAAACGCATTTGAATATATCGACTTCATTAAGGTTCGACAAACTGGATTAAGGCTCGAGCTTGGCTCGACAGTTACGTGTTCATCTCGAACTCAACTCGATTATTTAAATGAGTCAACTCATGAACTCAAGTTTAACTCATTAAGCAAATGACTTGGCTCAAACTCATTCATAACCTAACCATTAACAGTCGAGCTAGTAGTTCACCCGTATTTGATTTTTATCTGTTGACCATTAAGTAACCTTTACTTACATACAATGAGAATTACTTCATGGCTTGATTGTGGGAAATTCATGATCGAAATTTGTGTTTTTACCACAAATTTAAGATTTCTAGTCTTAATTTATCTTTTTTTATATAGCCTGCAATGGGCAAATATATAGAGCAGCTTATTTGTTCGGGTCTTAACACGGTGCCCTGTGTTCCGCAGAGTGAGGGAAAGGGTTCTTAAAAAGTTCCATTTTTTTTCATGGGATTTCTCTTTCGAGGCAGAACACCCACTCTCGTGTTAGGGGGCGAAGATATGAACTGCTGTAGGAAAAATCTTTTTTTCATGTTTGCATTTTTATAAAAAATTCAAAGACTTTATGCTTTTATTTTCTTTAGTTTATCTTTATTTACTGACAATTGGCAAAATACGTTACCCCTTGGTCATTCAAAATTCATCTTTGACATTAGCTTCTGTTTTGATGACAAATTCTCGCCTTTCTTGCCTTAATTAAGAATCTTGTAATAATTAGTTGTAAAATAGTTTACTTGATAATTCTTTGCATTTCGTCCCACGCATTTGGGTCAATTTTATTCTTCAAGTGTACTTATATTATTTCATTACAACGAAGATTCTATTAGCAAAAATTGGCTTTGAAGCCTCATTCATACAAGTCGGGCATAGAAGAGAACTGAAGCAACGGATAATACGTAATCGGTAGACTGTCAGTCATCGTTTTGAATTTTCTTGGCATCAATTTGTTATACAGTAAAAGATGAGGAAGGAGGAGGGAAACCCATAGACAAAATGAAGTACAGTGGAGGCATCACTATTATACACCGAAAGCAGCTTTCAACCTTTAGTTTCTTTGCCTGTCTAAATAACGTTTTGTATCCTATTAATTTTTAAAATTGTTAAATTTTAGAAAATTTGTTTATACATCCAAATTATGAGGGTATATTTCACTCCCTTTTATTGGCTTTCCATGTTCCGCCAAATTATTTGGAACTCGATATCTCTAGTTAGTACACATACTTATGTTTCAAGTCTCTAGTTAATTAATTACAAAGTTAGAAAAAGGCACATATTTGATGATTGCATCACAATATTCTACTGTGCTTAGGGCAGTCAAATTGACCTGCTACCCTACTCTCTCTGCTTTAGCATCCATTCATCTGCTTAGTTTGTTTAAACTAAAGATCTTCTAAAACACACCTTTTAATCCAGCCTCATATCGAAGATTGAAGACTATCAGATACAATCTAATGCTATTTCACAACTTAAAAGGATTGAGCTGGAACTCTTAAACCACTTGAAAATGAAAATTTATGATGACATATATACGGACACATAAATGTTTTTTAGCGGAATAGTGCTTTTTATATATTGAGACATATTTATGGAACACTAGGCCTCAAAGAATACAACATTTTGGACAATAATTGAAATTACCATTCATATAGAAAATCTATGCCGAGATATGGAGATATGGACAAAATGATTGACATATTTAGGGATATGAAAGACTAGAACCAGGTGTACATGAATCTGCCCAATCTTTAGGCAGAGTCATGGAATGCTTACAAAGTGTTTTATTTACCAAATGACCCATAAAATATCAGATCTGGAGATTTGATGACAAACCCTATCCCATCGAACCTCAAGTATGAGGTTTTGGCCGCATATTTATTGTCTCAAATCCTCATTATATATATATGAAATCCAATGTATGCTTATTGCATGGACTCCACATAAATCTAGTTTCATATTAGTGCGAGATATGAAATATGAGGCTATCAAACAACCCTAAATGATTTGAAAGAAAATTCAAATAGCTAATAAATTAGGTATTTTTATGCAGAACCAATAATTCAAATAGTCAATAATTGACATTATTTAAGAATCTTTATATATGCAATAGACAACAATTTTGTTTGGTAGCCATACAAAAAACACATCATAATTGTACCCACATCGATTGGGAATAATTTTCTCCACACATTGAGAGGACAAAATTGAAATGGACCATACCGCTTTGCAAGGATCAAGCACTAGAATTATATGAAAAATGTGTTCCCTTGTGTTCTTTAAGTCATGCCAATAATGAAAAGAATAAGATCAAGTTGTATGTCTCAAAATCGATGTCAATACCTTTCATGCTTTTAAGGGAGAGCGAGAAGCCATACATGTCAACTCATAGGTACCTTAAAATAATAACTCATTGACTGCCCCTTAAAAGTAAGGTTGGGTGTCGGGTCGGATACTTGGTACCCAGCCCAAAAAAAAACAGATCAGGCCGACTCGGGTTGGCCCAACTAAGCTCGGTTCGACTAGATAAATTTTTATATATATATTATAGATTTTTATATATAATTATAATGTTTTATTACAAATAATTATATTTATATATTGTTTTATATTAAATATAATATTTTTAATTTAATTGAGCCGAGCCTAAGTTTCGGGTGTCAGGTCGGCCCGAGCCAGACTCCTTATTAGGCAATGCCGACCCAATGCCCAGGCTCACTTAAAATCAATCAATATCTAACTTCTCTCTATCTTCTTTCATATGTTTAACAGTAGAACACTTAATAATTTAAGAAGTGATAAGAAAGACTAGCCTTTTCCCATTAATGAGTTGCTGATATAGACAAATTAGAACTTGACTTCTTTTGTAATTAAAATATGCTGGTGGTTAAAAATAAAAAATTACGTTAGAAAATATTCATCCTACGAAGATTACAAACGGTTTGTATCCTATTAATTTTTAAAATGTTATAGTTGTTAAATTTTATATACATCCAAACTATGATGGTATATTTCACTCCCTTTTATTGGCTTTCCATTTTCCGCCAAACTACTTGGAACTCGATCTATTAGTTAGTACACATATTCTCATACTTTTCAAGTCTCTAATTACTTAATTACAAAGTTAAAAAAAGGCACATTTTTTATGATTACATCACAATATTCTACTGCGCTTAGGGCAGTCAAACTAACCTACTATCGTATTAGCTCTGCTCTAGCATCCATTCATCTGTTTAGTTTGTTTAAACTGAAGATCTTTTAAAACACACCTTTTAATACAGCTTTAGCCTTACATGGATGCTATCAAATACAACTTAATGCTATTTCACAACTTAAAGGACTTAATGCTATTTCACAACCTAAAGGATTGAGCAGTATCTCTTAAACCACCTGAAAATGAGTAGTTATTATCACATATATAATGAAAAAAAAATTGCAAATGGTGTTTTTTAGCTTAATACTGCTTTTTATAAATTGAGACATATTCATGAAACACTTGGCCTCAAATAATGCAACGTTCCGAACAATAATTAAAATTGCTATTCATAGAGAAAAATCTATGCAAGATATCGTGATATCTACCAAATGATTGACATACTTGTGGGTATGAAAGACTAGAACTAGATGTACATGAATTTGATCAATATTTAGGCAGAGTCATGCAATGCTTACAAAGTGTTCTATTTACCAAACAACCGTTAAAATATCAGATCTGGAGATTCGATACAGACACTCTCCCATCGGACCTCAAGTGTGAGGCTTTGGCCACATATTTATTGTCACAAATCCTCATTTTATATAGATGTGAAATCCAATGTTGCTTATTGCATGGGCTCCATATAAAACTGGTTTCATATCAGTGTGAGATATGAAATCTGAGGCTACCAAACACATCCAAAATAATTTGAAAGAAAAAAGTTATATGATTCAAATGATATTGAAAAAAAGCTAATAAATTAAATATTTTTATGAAAAACCAATAATTGAAGTAGTCAATAATCGACATTATCTAAGAATCTTTATATATGCAATAGACAATAAATTTTTTTGGTAGCCATACAAAAAACGCATCATAGTTGTACACATATCGATCTGGGAATAATTTTCTCCACTCATTGGGAGGATGAAAATGAAATGGACCACACTGCTGTGCAAGGATCAAACGCACTAGAATTATATGGAAAATGGGTTCCCTTGTGTCCTTTTCGCGATGGAATCGCGTACCAATGATGAAAAGAATAAGATCAAGTGGCATGTCTCACAAATCGATGTCAATACCTTTCATGCTTTGAGAGAGAGCGAGAAGCCATACACGTCAAATCTAGGTACCTTAAAATAGTAACATATTCAGTGCCTCTTAAAAGTAAGGTTGGGCGTCGGAACAGGTACTCGGTACCCAGCCCCAAGAAAAGGAACACCCGATATGTTATCGAGCCGGCTCGAGTGGGCCCAACTAAGTATGGTTAGACTTGATAAAAAAAATTTAATATTATATATATATATATATATATATATATATATATAAACTGATTGTTTTAAATCAATAGGTTCCAATTCGAACAGTCGCTTGATAGTTGTTGGCGAAAGCGGAGCCTATTTTATGAATTTGCGAAACATCGTGCGCGTATCCAGATTAGTTCGAAAAAAGAGCACGCAACGGAAAAATTTTATAAAAATTGAAAAAGCCCCACGTGGGGAGGTGGCCTTTTTTCTGAAAAGTCGCTTATCACCTGATCATTTTCTCCACATTTCACTTTTTCGGGCTGCGGATCCAATGTGGACCAAAACTATTTTAAAATCCATAGAGGTGCCGCAACATTATATTATTGTTGTGAGAGGCCAATAATGCAGTTCCACACGATGAACTTTTGTTTCGTTGTTTCCTTGGCCCGTGATCCAACGGCAGAAGTTTGGCAGAGATTCACTGCCATTTCTTTTCCCTTTCAATCGAATTTTCTCCATCACAAAATTTTTTAATGGACTGAATGCCTTTCTCAGACTTAATATCAAAATATAATATCTCTTAGACTTGCTACTGGAATCTAAGATATCTGAGGTGATTTGAGACTTGGGTGAATTTAATATTTACTTTTGTCTGTAGTCTCTTAAATTATAAATTTATAGTTTTGTAATGTTTGCTTGAGAGAAACAGCTTTTTAGCATACAAATGTATAGTTTTTTTATTCATAGGGAGAGCTAGATTTTTTTTTATAAAGAGCCAAAGGGATTTGTTTCACACATTTCATAGGTGTTTGAGCAGGGGTGAACAACAAGTCGAGCTACTCGAGTGTGACCTGTTAAATCTTGGCTCGTGCATAAGTTCGAGCTGAGTCATTTGCTTAACAAGACAAGCTCGAGTTCATGAGTCCACTCATTCAAATAATCGAGTTGAGTTTAAGCTCAACACATAACTGCCGAGTCGAGCTCAAGCCTTAATCGAGTTTGTCGAACCTTAATCAAGTTAATATATTTAATTGAGTTTACAAGTTTATTGACCCTTAATCGAGTCGAGCTCGATCTCAACACGTAATGTGGAACATTAATTTTTATTCAAACGAGTTTGTCGAGCCTTAATCAAGTCGAGCTTGAGCTCAACATGTAATGATGAAGACCAATTTTATTCAAACGAGTTTGTCAAGCCTTATTTGAGTCTATTCGAGTCGAGCTCAAGCTCAACACATAACTGCCGAGTCGAGTTCCATGTTTCATTAATCGAGTCGGGCTCGAGCTAACTGAACTCAGGCTCGATTCGGCTGACATTTGAGAATTTTTAAATGTGGCCTACTATATTTTTTAAAATTTAAAGGAAATTAAAAAAAAATAAAAACTATAACAGGTAAATGGCTCTGCCCCTGTTTGCATTTACCACAGGTTGCAAAACCATGGATTTGAATTTCATTGTTTGTTTAAACATTGGACCGCGGGTTTGAAGTTCATTGTTTGTTTAGACAACGGATTTCACAGCAGCGTAGATCTTGCATCATATTGGATCTTAAATTCAAGATGATCAAATGCAGCTTTAGTTAGCTTTGCTGAGTTTGAATCCATAGTTCTAAATTCTATATATAGTTTGTTAGAACTATATCAAATTAAGACGGGCTTGGTTCCAAATCAGACCTCCAAATCCATGATAACGGATGATTAAAATTCTCTCGTATTGATTATCATCTACATATAATCAGATATATGCTTATCAAAAAGACAAAATCGAAGGTTTGTAATATTGCCTTAGCATGACCCGTTTTTCTATTGGTTTCTGTTTTTTTAACTTTCAAATGAACAATATTCACATGGATATCATATGTATATCCAACTGATTAAATATGAGCCTTTGTTTCTTTTGATACACTGGCTCACTTTTGGCTAGGGGAAGAAAGAACAAGATATGAGAATGAAGCCAACCCTCACCCTCACCCTCGAAGAGACCGAAGACTCTCTTTTTTTCCCTTGGTCTTAGAGTTTAGGGCTGCTTCGGGACTTAAGTAAAGAACGGTACACCCATCAAATAAAGTGTCACATCTATCATTTGCAGCTCAAAGTAATAGCACTTACAAAAATTAAACTAAAAGTCAAATTTTTATGTGTCTGCCAATCCAACCAACTACGATAAATCCCTCGAAACAATGATTTTATAAGTGCAGATCAACCTGGAAAAGTACCCTTGATTAGTTTATTATATATCTCAGTTTGTCGCTTGTCTAGAATATTGATGTTATATACTTTGTACTTATCAAGCAAAATTCATAGAATCGGCTTAAATGGAAACGGGAATCATTTGTGACAGACTAATTTACAATTTATATTTTCAAACAAGAAAATAAAGAGTAAAAAAAAGTAAGAAAAGCGTATTTGGGAATCAAGAAATAAAAGAATCATCAAATACATATCCCGTTATCGTATTAAATTGAATCCAGTTCAACCAATCCACACCAATTCCAACAAAGCTCATACTTGAGAGTTCATTTGTTAACAAAAACAGACTCTTCTATAAATGTGCCCCAATCACATTTATGAAATAATGTATTTCAAAGAATGTTGCATTTCTCCTTTTGCGAAAGACTAAACGTTGGGTTTAAAAGGAACTAAGTTTCTAACTAATGTTTTTAGGCTCAACCTAACTCCAAACCTGATTATATATGTTGTACTGGTGCACGAAAATTTTGTGCGTAATTAACAACAAAAACACCCCTGTTTGGATTGAAAAAAAAAATTGTACAGACAAAAAGGGAAATCAAAAAAAGTGAAAAGACTTAAAAGGACAGTTCTTTTTCTATAATTTCAAAAAATACACTTTTTTTTTTCTTTTAGCGTATAACCAGTGGCGGAGCCAGCGTGGGGCTGGCGCTGTGGGCTGGCGTGGGCGCTTGTCCACGCCAGCCCAAGATAGATATATATAGATTCATATATATGTTTGAATTTCACTAGTTTTATTTTATGTTTGTTCAATTGTTCTAATTATTTTTTGCTCTTTATATGATTTTCTTTATATTCGTTGACGCATTACTTAGTCTATTTTTTTTTTCAATATGCTTTTGTTGTTCTCATGTCAAGATTTAGATGCCTTAATCGTGCCTAATTTGATTTTCAAGATCTATTTCAAATTTTAGATTTACAATACAGGTTAACTAAGAAAACGTGAACACCATTTATGACAGTGAAGGAGCCAAGCATTTAGTCCATTTACATATTAGAACAGTCACTTGATTTAGTTTGTTACATGTTGGTGCCTCTCGAATCTCGACTATAAGATCTTTAATTTCCATGATCTAAAATTTGAATCAGTATATATTAGTGCCCTACAACCAAAAATTTTCTGAGTTCGCCACTTATTTATTTATGAATCTACGATTACTTTCATAAGTGAAAAAGAAAAAGATCTCGACTTTGCATCTGAAAAGACATGTCATGTTAATCTTTGTCTTCTGATGTGTTCTCTGTGCTCGACAGCACATGCTTTGCTTCTACTCTTTCATGAGGACGAGTTCAATAGAACCCGATACCTTCCACTTGGGTCGCGCCCCACCACTTTCCTTTGCCTCCAGCCCGCTTTCACTAAATTAATCTCTTTCTTGGCGCAGCTCTTCGCTTCCGTCTCCTCCGCCTTTGCTGCTCCTGCCTCCTGCTATGCTTCTTTGTTTCTTTTCTTGACTATTTGTAGGAACTTAAGAAGAAACGGTGAATCTGATAGCACTTAACGTATATGATTTTTCCAGTAGTGAATCTCAGTTTTCAAATTTGTCTAATTTATGAAGGATTTTTGTTTGGCGATCTGAATCGCGCTTGACGAATGAGGAGATCAAAGCTTGGCCAAACATCCCTCAATGTTTGTTTATTTTTACATTAGTATCTTCAAATATTTGCTTTGTCCTATATGTGAGTGCCCCTTCGTATGTGAAAATCTATGAATGGGTGCCCCCTCCAGAAAACTTTTCTGGCTCCACCACTACGTATAACCAACATAACCAACTGTTCATGTACAGAGCAAATTATGGATTTTTCTTGGCTCACAAAACTCAGGCAATGAATGCCAAGAGAGTTTGATTTGAACAAACTTTTTGATTGGTTTTGCTACCTGAAAAAAAAAAAGATCTAAGATATGAAGTTCTTTGAAGAAGCTACAAACAACTGCATCTATAGCCAATGATGGTAAATCTACAAGATGAGATAAATGCCAGTTAGATGATTGGTGTACGAGATTGACAACACCTCAAAGAGTGGACCATAACCAATACTCCCACAAGTTCCCTTTTTGTTTTTATTTTGGCATGTTTATTCACAAAAAATGATTCGTTGGTTGATTCTTACAAAACCAACCATGTAGATCACATATACACAAGCTACATGTGAATTCCAAGTCATCATTATAGATATCAATTAATCAGAAACAAGAAAAATAGCACGCCTAGGTTTATCTCCAATACTGAAATCAAGAGAGATAATATGCTTCAAATCAAGAAAATTGCATGTTTGATAAGTTAATTTGATTATGTGGTTCGACTTGAGTAGATTTTGCTATGCATAAAGCAAGCAAAGAAGAGGTTACTTCAAGAGAGTAAATCAAGATGGGGGGCTGAAGATCCTAGCCAGCTATGCCTCACTTTGCAGTATATACATATATGTTGGTTGACCAATGTGTTAGTTGTCAATCGGAGATGGGGTCGGACGGCGGCGGACGTCGGCTGGTGACGGACGGCGGCGGACGTCGGCTGGTGACGGACGGCGGCGGACGACGGACGGCGGCGGGCGAGGACGGCGACGAACTGTGGCGGCAATGTTTAGAGTTTTGTCTCTTATGCCTAATCTTATGGTTTAGAGCTGCACAATTCCTGCCCCGTCTGCCGCTACGTTCTGCCGTCCGGCACCGGCGGCGGCTCTTCCTCCACCCCATCCCCTCCCAGCGCTTCCCTTCCTGAAAGGGAGAGAACTATAAACCGTTCGAGGGAGGAAGAAGCTGCTTTCGCCGGCAATGAGGAACGCGTGGCTTTAGGTGGTGGCTATTCTCATGATCAGCACGTTAATCTTAGTAGACCTTGGAATTTCTTCTGGCACCTGTGGCCTCATCGGCCATTGACTCCAACTATGGATACCAGCGGCAGCAAAATAGCCGTTCAGGAAATGGTGGACCATGGAACTCCCTGTGGAGCTATCTCGGATGGCCGCTCATTGATTAGAACAAGAATTACAGGGTTCCTGTCTCTGTGACCCCAACGGCGCTGCAAAGTAAACAAATCAACAGGAGAAGAAATTGAGAAAGAAAGACTTCAGCGCAAATTAAAAATAAAGAAATCTCTCTGGTTGGTGTAATGACAGAAAATTTGTTCAATTAAATAAGATATTTTTAGATTTTCTTTCAAAATTCTGCGTCTAATGACTGCGTCGTCATTTTTGAAACCTCAAGTTCTATTTCTGGACCACATGTTCTTTGTAGTCATTTTATTTATTTTTTTTATCTTATCAAAACTTGTCTTTTTCTGTGTCTGTGTGAGCGATGGGTACTTTTAAGTTTTAACATTAACCATTTCTGTGTAGAGGTCCACGAGGACGTTGCAGAGGTGGACAATGAAGAGGATGAAGAACTCGAAGAATGATCGATGGGTACTTTTAACATTAACCATTTCTGTGTAGATGCGATGAGGACGTTGCAGAGGTGGACAATGAAGAGGATGAAGAACTTGAAGAATGATCTGGAACATTTTATGTTTTTTTTGTTTTAATGAGATTATCTATGGATTGAAGGAACATTATCTTAATCATTAATGTGATGATATCATTTGGTTTTTTCAATTTTTTGAATTAAAAATATATAATAATAATTAATTATCATATATAATAATCGCCGTGCCCGTACCATTGTGGCATAGGTGTACAATAACTGTCAAATTTGCTTCGAGGGGCATCTCATGGTTGGGCTAGCAAGACGGTGAGAGTGCCTGACCTTCAGTTTGATTCCTATAAGCTATGTTTCTCTAGACTGCAAAAAGTGGCAACTAGATACTCTAGTTGTAGAGATGTTGATAGATCAGATTCGACTCGAACATACCTTTAATTGTATGTGCTTGTTCAGATATTCACATATTCAGATTCAAATATGAACAAAGAAAAGTTATATCCAAATATGATCCTAATCTGATTTTGCATTCATGTCTGAATCCAAATTTTGAACCGAGACTAGCTGATTTCAAAATATAAAAGCATTGAATACGTGATATTTACTTAAAACTAAATCATGTTCAAATCTAAATCCAAATTCAAATCCAATCGGGTATTTATATATCCAAATCTAAATTTGAATACAATCGGATGTCATTTCTTAGGTCCTAATTTGATCCAACTTCTTAATCGGATATTAATTTTTTTTCTACATCTTATTTTTTTGAGAACATTTTGTTATGATATCCAATCTAGATCGGATATAATTACATTGGTATCTAGTTGACCGGTGTACCATGAGATCACCCAAATCCCAAAGCTGCACTGTACCTTGCAGCGGAAGAAATAGGGGAGGCATTCGGTCCCTTGTTTGGTTGGCTTCCACTAAAAAGCTTGCAAATTAAGATTTCTCCAATATAATAGAAGCTCCTAGAAAAAAAAAGGTTTTGCTTTCCCCACAACATTTGGTAACATCTCCGCACATTACTCTTCTTCCCTCATGAAGTCGATCATCTCTCCTCTTTTTTATCTTTCACTTGGTTTCTGTCCGTAAAATTAATTATTAGATCAGATGTATACTGCGTGCTGAGTTATAGCCGTTGGGTTTTTGGAAGGTTTCTGAAATGTTGTGGAACTAATCTTTGCAATCGGTCTCTAAGTTACGCCCATTTGGGCCTTAATATACTGTTTAGCTAATTCTAAAACTTTCCATCATGTTTCTAATGTTTATATAATTACATAAGATTCACTAACAAAAAACTTCTACATAATCTCATATAGAAGCATGTATATATATATATATATTCGACGATGATTCTTGATTTAGAAGACATGAAGCCTGAACTTCTTTAGTTTATTTTTAATGGAAGAAAGGCATGTTTTATGTCATGTTCTTAATAAAAAGGAATGAATCATGTTGCTTCTTGCGTTGCCGCTCATTTAACATACTAATACGGTTACTATTATTTAATTCAGGTGAATCACTAATGCCTTTCCCAAGAAAGTTTCAACGGTGGACTTGATGAGGTAGGTTTGATTTGCTTTTCTGTGTTGGAAGGGAACTCTAACAATAGAGAATAGAAAAGCAAGTGAAGAATATAAGAAGGATAGCTACTAATCATATAAACATTAAGTCTTCCGAGCCATATAGAATGAAACAACATATGTATGACATCAAACCTCTTGGGAGGGTCATTAATCACAAAGTGCTTCAGAACCTTCATAACATTTGCTTGCAACTTCAAGTATGAATGTTCAGGAATGTTAGTTAGAATCTCTTTAAGTTCGGGTATCTTTTGAACTGGAATCAGAACAGAAAAATGAGACCAATCTAGAACTTTACTGAAGGGGAACACGTAGCCATTGGAAATCGGCACCGGCACCCAACCAGCTAGTATGGATTCAATGAGCCTGGGACTGGCGACTTCATACCCACTTGGGCAGAGGCAGTACTTGGCGCTCATCATTTGCTCCTTGTAGCTTTGGCCACTGTTTGAAGAGGAACTTTTTGACGGAGCCATGGTTGCCTCCTGCAAAAAATGCTAACACCGTTTTTGAGGAAGGTGGAGTTGCGGTTCTGACGGTTCTTCGGAGACGAAACCTGAAGTAGAATTCTAGGAGTGGCGCATCCTTTCTTGGATTGAAGCCTTCTGAGATGTTGGCACTGCACAACACCCTGATCAAACTTTAGACGAGCTCTTGCTTTACAGTGCCTAAACAAGACCAGAAAGAACCCAATTCATATTGATATCGACTTGATATATGAAATGTATTCAAGATAATAAGTTCAACATGCACCCCTATATATATATATATATATATATATATATATATATATATATATATATATATATATATATATATATATATATATATATATATATATATATATATATATATATACCCATGGTCACATTATGTTCATGTTGGACAACTAATTTGAATCAGCCCTAGGCCACTATAATATTGCCATAATAGCTGAATCCGAATCTACACTCAATGCCTTCCTTGGCCTGCTCTAGAAAAATGGATGGACAGCTCATACTTTTGATGTTAGGAAACCATAATACGCACTGGGAAAAGTGATTTTAGGATGAATTCATTGAGATCAACATTAACTAATGAGTGGATTTTGGTAGCCTGGTTAACTGGAGACTATGCTCTTGCTGGTGAGTCTGTGAGGGCGCAAATCTATGTGAGGGATGAGGTCATGTGTTGTTCTATTGATCCCACAACTTAAGCAAATCTTGGTTAAAAATTTATTGCCTCAAGAGTGCAACTAAATGACATTATAAGGTAGGGCATAGTTGGTTGAGTTAAGGGCATGTGAAAGGTTGGTTTCTAGTTTGATTCTCATTTGTGTTATAAGTGATGTGGTACTGTATCTAAGTTGAAGGGGGCACCATTACCATCAGTGATGTTAAAGAAGTCTAGAACCCCAAAGGTAGGGAGAATCGAGGGACCTTTGGCCTCTTTTTGGGTGGTGGATCCTCCTTTTCACCGCCACGAGTGCAATGACAAGGATGGAGTTGTTAGTCATTAAAACTAAATTAAGTGCATGACTGAAGGATGATTTTGATATTAATATTTTATAGTTTGCAGAATGTGGCATTGAATTAGCACATGCAAACTTGCTGCTTCCAATCACTGTTTACAGCTAGTTGATGTGAGCAATAATGGCTGGTGCAAATGTGCTTTTCACAATGGCTTCGAATAATGGGTGAAGAAGTAAAGAAAAACTGAAGTGGGAGAGATTTTTATTTACCCTGTCATGGCAGGCGACAATGAAATGATCTGCACCATTTTTGTTGTTCCAATATGGGTACTTTTTTGCATATGGGTACTTTTTTGCTATCACTTGGATATAGTCACTGATGACTGCCCACATTCGGTGAAGGTCCACAACGCGGGCCTTGGATGCGACAAACCTTCTCATTCTTTGAACACTGAAAGGGAGGAAGTAGAGCAAGGCATGCTCTAGATAACTGATGATAAAGGGCAGCCTCTGCTTGTCCATCTCTTGGATGAAATGGCCCTCGATCGAGTACACTCCCATGCTAGACCCGTCACCGAAAATGGCGGCTCCCCTTCCATGTAGATCCATATCTTCAGCCTCTTCTCTATCTCTATGTAGCTTCTGTTTAAACCGGGCATGGCTGGTCAGTAACTAGATATATGACTATAATAACTACCATTTTCACATATGATCACTAACAGTATTGAAATGCCATCTACAAATTATAAGCTCGTTGCTAAAAGATTCTTGAAGTGATCAAGGCCTGATCAACTCCTAGGAAGCTTGATCACTAGTTGTTTTTACTTTCTGCAAAAGAAGGCAAATGCAAAGTTGATTTACTGATGAAATGCGTAAGAATTGTCCAAGAATCAACCAAGTAAATGGCGTCTTTTAATTGACCCGGTAAATTCAGTCAATTAAAATTTATATTAATTCTTTTAAAACAATATGTTAAAAAATATTTAACCACAAGGTGAGGTATATCGGTCACGTGGTTGTTGTGAGATATTTTAATTGTGCAATATTCGGTCTTGGTGAACAACACGTAACAATAAAAATAACAGAAAACACACCTCACGTCTTGATATTATTAAAACCATACACAAAAATTTTGGATTTGTCAATCGGAAACAACGTTTTTGTCAAGCAGTACTGTTGTTCGACTAGGAATCGGCTCATATTGCCCTATTTTTGGATTTTATGAGTTTTACAAATAAATTAATGTATTTTAATATTGATTTTAAGGCCAAGGTTATTGTTAAAATTAGTTGGGTTGATGGAAAATTTGATTAAAATAACATTTATATCAACAAATTGTATGTTGACTGATTTTTATTGGCCTCTTTAATTATACAATGTAGGATTACTAATTCTTTTTTAACTATTCAAATTAGTTATTTTTATTAATATTAAAATTAGTTAGGTAACTACATAAGCAATTTTTATGTTCTATATTTCTAGGTTAGGGATAAAAACCAGACTGCTTAAATGCAATGATTAGAGTACTTTTCCTTTTTTCCGATCTAAACTTACTTATTCCTATGGTCTCAAGAATAAATTGATGAGAAACATACATTAAATTGATTATTTTTTGAATTTAATCATGTATTGATAAAACATAAAATTGAATGGCTAATATAACATCCAAATTTTAACCATGGAAAAATCTTCATTGTTTGTAAAAACAGCTAAAAATAAAACATGTTTTATATCAAATTAGTTTTTATAAACATATTATGATTGTTTCATTTTAGCAAAAAATTAGAGGGTACGATTTTTATCCATAACCTAACGGCCTGTAATCTACCAATTTTCCCATGTTTTATATTGGATCTATAAATTTATGAAAGAACCTTTTAGGTGCATTTAGAATGTAGATATGTTAATTTTTCATGCTCCTTTTAAATTATGAATAAGTTGTAATTTTTGACTATCTTCTCAGTCGATTTAACAAAAAAAAAAATCTAAGGATTATATTTATATGGGACTTCCCAAGACGGTAAAAGGAGGCCTGGTGGAAAGGATCAACAAGGACGTGTTTGTGGGTCATGTGGTGATGAGCCCGATGGCAACGGCCCTGGTGCAATTGGGCTCCACCGATGGCCTCAAGGTCCTCAATAGTTTGATCCTTGCCATTAAAAGCCCCTTTGTCGATGAGATCCACCAAAGCAGGAAGCTCCCCAAGTTCATAAAGGCCTTGGATTCGGAAGGCCAGGGGTTGAAATCGACTGCTTTGGATTGTATTCTGGAGATTGGGTACTTTGGCAGAAAGGAGGCAATCAAGGCCATGATGGAGGAGGATTTGGCGAGGAAGCTAGTGCTCTTGCAGAAGTCGAAATCTCGTGGTCATGGTGAAGAGTAAAAGCTGGGCAATGCAAGTGGTGAAGAAATGCAGGATTTCTCCACTCCTTGTGAAGATGGTGGCGATGGAGGGTCCCCTTCTATGAAGGAGGAAGAGGAGGTGGAGGAGGAGGGGGGTTGGAGCAACATCCATTTGATGGGTGCATGGCCAAGTTTGCTATCCAGTTGGAGGAGAGAGCCTTCAAGCTGGAGGTGTTGAAGAGGGTGAGAGAGGCGGTGGACTCTGATGCCAAAGCTGCTACCATTATTGCTGAGGTCTTGTGGGGAGCCTGGCCATGAACCTTGGTGGTAGTGGTGGTGGAGAAGGAGGTGTCCGGTCGCCGGCGGCCAGTGGGTGGTTCAGATCATTTTTTTTTTCTGCACATATGCTAAAGGGAGAGTGTTGTGTAATTGTAGGTTCGGAATTGTCTAGATCTGTAAAATGATTTTAATTATTAGAGGATTTGCCATCTGCATTTATTTTTTCTCATTGAATTGCATCTTCGACATGTGTAGCGGTGAAGGGGTCGTCTCTCCTCTTACTTTTTGCACCTGTCAGGTTCTTCTGGAGAGACTCTTTTTTGTTTTCTTTGGACATGAATTATGAAAGTTAGTGCTTGGGGATCCAGAAGGTCTCTTGCAAAAGATGATTAGAAACAACGTGTTGCACTCTTTAACATTTCATACCCTTTTCGTACAAAATATAGACATGAAATCAATACAATAGAAATCCACCTAAAGTGGCTTTACGATGCATAAATAAGATCTTAACAGTCAATAACATCATTTTAAGCTTATAAAACTCACTTTCGTGTTGATTTCCATAGTGTAAAACATAAAGATCAATAAAGTTTGGGTTAAAATAATAAGTGGTCGTTATGTATATATATGCTTTGTTAAATTTTTTAGCCTTTCATATTGATACAGACCTAGACCCATTTGTACAAGATATGTATTTTTACTTAGTTTTTGGTTCAAGATACCAAACAAGGACACCATTCATCTACATCCAAACAATTCTAATGATAGTAAAGGTGAGATTGGAAGCATGTACGCAGACAAATTATGACTGTATGCATACATGTGTGTGTATGTGTGTGTGAGAGAGAGAGAGAGAGTGAGAGAGAGAGAGAGAGAGAGAAAGAGAAAGAGAGAGAGTGTATTGAATTTAATGTATTACTCATTTTATTACATGAGGAACATAGCGTCATAAGTAGGATTCGGTTAATGGGCGCCAACATGGTTGAAAGTGGGAAACAGCGACTGGTGGTTTGCTTAGGCAGTCTAGATGGGCTTGACAATGAGAGAGCAGACATCCATGAACTCATGCTCCAAGACACCAATACCATCTTCATAGTCGTACATGCACTAGGAGACCCTCACAATATTGAGAGCCACGTTCATGAAGGAACGAGAGAAAGCGTTCTGTTGCTGCTGCTAATGTGCCAAGAGCTGCTCCGTGTTCATCCTCCTCCATGTATACTTCAGCAAGTCCCTTATACATTGTTGTGCTTGCTCATCCGCTACTCTTGTCTCGTACTGTTAACAATAAGATTGAAAGATAACCGTTTTAGAGAGACTTAAAGAAAGAATCCATATAAGATCAATCAAAATTAATGATAAAAGAAAAAGAAAATCTTTTTACAAAAATTAGATTTAGTTTCCAATTTAATTTCTCATGTTTATCGTCACCAAGATTATAGTGTTAATGATAATGTTGAAAGGCAACCGTTCTAGAGAAATATAAGGAAAAAATCCCAGCAAGGTCAATCAAAATTAATGATAAATAAAAAAAAATCTTTCCACAAAAATTAGATTTAGTTTCCCATGTTTATCGTTACCAAGATTATAGGAACTTCAACTATTTAAGCTTGTTCTATGCATTGTGTAACCAAAGGTCATGGTGGCCTTCCATGGTAAAAAACCATGCACGTTTAATGAAAAAAAAATTTCATTGTTGGTTTTTATTTGTTTTGCTTCTTCTTTATTTTTTAACTTGGTATCAGAGCAGGATGTTTGATGAATAAGAATGAAGCCAATAAGTGGCATGCAGACGACTAAATATGTCGTTGCCTTCTTCACCAAAGCGAAGACTCGATCCTATGAAGAAAATCTTGAGCATATTGACAAACTTCACACACATGTAAATCAAAAGTTTCATGAGGAAAAATTAACGACAAAATTCTACTAAACTTTAATGCCATAAGTAAGAGTCCTTAATTCTTTATCAAAAAAACTTGCTTTTCCAACTCCAACAACTTTATTGGAGGTGCCATCAACTATAGTCACAGTTTTATTTTCACTTTTATTTTCTACATCATTCAAGTTATTGTGAAAACATGACATATGTTCAGATGCACCTGAATCCACGATCCAAGAGTAATTTCTAGTAAGAGATGGGTTTGAGTTCATACCTAACTGATTTTTAGGTGAAGTGAATGCAGATGGGGCAGTTACCGTTTTGGTGTTTTTCTGGCCATTCAAATTTTTAATCATCTTTGCAATAGTAGCAAGAGTAACCTCACCTTCGTCAGATTGAACCAACTGTGTCTACGGTTTACACTACTGCTTTAAAGAATCTCCCTTGTTGGTAGGTCTGCTATGTAAATTCGAGCATTTTTCTCAAACATGCCCTTCTTTTCTACAGCATGTGCACACTGGTCATTCGCCTCTATTTCTGAACAACGACTGAACCTCCATTTTTTCTTCATGTTTTTTGCTGATCGAGGCATTAAATGCAACTTTTTCAATGTTTTCACTACTAGTTTTAGTATCAATAGTGTCACTGGTCTTCATAATCGTCCTCCTTTTTTCTTCTCGTAAGAGGGTGTTACACACCACATCCAAAGATGGCAGATCAGACGTCTTTAACATTTGACCTCTTGCTTGTTCGTAATCTTCACCTAAACCAGCCAATAGTTTGAAGGTTCTTTTTTTATCTCGCTGCCTCTTAATACAAGCAAGGTCGGCTGAAAGCAGACAATGAGAGTCCGTCTCATTACGCTTCCCTTTAAGCGTAGCAATGTAGTCGCTCAAGGTCATATGACCTTTTTTCAACTCATAAATCTCATGTGTGAGTTGATACATGTCCGTCGTACTATATTTTTCACTATATAACTCTTTAGTAGCATTACATATTTCCTTTGCAGTTTCAAAATAATAAAAACTCTCAGTGATTTTAGCGTCCATAAAATTCTGTAACCAAGACATTACCATAGGATTACTGGACTCCCACTCATCATAGTTAGGGTCGTCAATGGCTGGTTTAAATTTTTTCCCATTAACAAACCCAAGTTTACATTTTTCACTTAAGAGCAAAGTAGCAGCTTTAGACCATGACATATGATTTAAGTCATTCAATGGAACATTTGTAATTTTGAGAATGGTGGTACCTGTCTCCATGACAATATGTTTTTGTGTTGATGATCCACTAATAGAGTTGAGTATATGAGAATCACTGGTTCCTTCGTTGGCATCTATTGACTTGTGGCACTTGTAAATTTCGTATCTCTTCACAGGATTGTCCAAAAAATCTGAAAGTTGAACTAAAAATACTAGACACGTGTCTGAGTCCAATGCCACCTTGCTCGATGTCTAAATCGCCTCCAGTCAAAAACGCGACCCAGAAAAGTCACGTCTAGAATGCCCTGTCTGCGAGTGTTGCCTCCCGTGACAGCAGCTGCGACACTTGTAAAATGCCGGTTTATCCCCAGCTCCTTACCACCACAGATTTACTTGGTTCGGATTTTTCAATCCTACATCCACGATAAGAGCATCACGCAGCCTCATTCTATTTTCTCATTATACTTCTTTACAGATTACAATGAGTATATATGGCATTGGAGGAAGACGAACAAGGAAGGCATCAACGATGCTAAGACGGCTATACAAATGGCTATAAGAGAAATATATGGCTACAAGAGCAAATACTAACAAGGTAAGAAATTGTTGGCAAATTCGTCTGCGTGATGCTGAAACGTCGACTTCTCATAAGAGAAAAAGAGGAACACTTGTCACTATCACTCATTATGAGTGACTTATACTGCTATGAAGGGCGTTAACATGCCCATTCTGTTTATTAACCTTGTAGGATGTGTTGCTGCTTCGCAGACAAGAAGGCCAGAGTATAATCCCTCCCTCTATGCACTTCAAAATTGTTCCACAAGTGATCACCATATTCATCATCATTATATAGCACACACATAACAAGGTTGCAGAGACTTGATCCAAAGTCTGTCGCTTCATACTCTTCAGATAAATTTTTCCTTTCTTTAGTAACAACATGGAAAATATACAGCTATATTTCATAGGGGAAGGTAAAATATAACCGTACATTTTTCTTATAGCTGAATATTTTATAGATCAAATATATACTAAACGATAAATTTTTTAGCACTTCAAAATGATTGGTTGAGGTGTGGGGTTGGGAAGCTGTGGACCAGCAGATACTGTTGTTTTGTATTACCAGTCAAAGATGGCTATTTTCTTACTGTGTGGAGGCCTATTGGCGCTATGTGAGAGTCTGTGTAGATTGTTTTTTTGTAATGCTTTTCCTTTCTTTTTTTCAATATTCTTTGTATGTCTTAGTGGTGAGACGAGTATGAAGTATGAACTATACAAGCTTCCAGCATTTTATATATATATATATATATATGATAGTATGGAAAATGCGTTTTTTTTGAAAAAAAAAATATGAAAAAAATGTGATAAGTTAACTAGCTGTTTTAAACTTTAAAAAAATGTGTTTTTGAAAAAAATGTTAAAAATGAAAAAAAACATGTTTTTATTTTTAATGTTTTTTTTAACTTTTTTTAATGTCAAACAGTTTTTTCTCATTTTCTAATTTTTATTTGTTGCAAACTATTTATTTTTTAATGTTTGTGTTATTAATTTCTCATTTATTTTATTTTTATTCAATTTTTAGTTTTTTGTAACTTTTAAAAATTTACCGTATTTTTCTTGTTTTTTCCAAGCTTGTCGTATTATATATGAGAAAAACCTAGAATGCTTTTTGTAATTCTTTTCCTTTCTTTTTTTCAATATTCTTTGTGTTTTTCAATTCGTCCTAATGGAAAGCGTTTGATTCATCGAAAAAAAGAAAATGATCTTTTATTAGGGGCGTGATTTGTGTCGGAGCTAACATCCTAGAGAATTGAGAATATGGACTTAAAAGATTAGCCTCTCTCCCTCTGATTTTAAGTCCCACCCTTTTCAGAGAGGGTATTACCATTTGAATCCGAATTCGAAAACTGATTTCACAATCTAAATCCGATCCAAAAAATGATTTCACGATCTAAATCTGATCCAAATCTGATTTTATTTTGAACCAAGTCCAACAATAAGAGCATTGGATACAAGGTGTTTATTTAAAATTAAATCAAATAATATGTCTTTGAGTGGACTCGCTCTGTTTAGGCGTCGAGAAATTTCTCGAACGTTCCCCATGGAGCAATTTCTCTAGAATGCAGACGACATATATGCTGCACTCCAATTGACAAGTGTCTCCCTTCCTATCAAAGACCTGAAACAACCCTGAAACCTAGAAGTGGGGGCAAGATGAGTAATTTCGAGTTCTCGACAAATCGACAAATCTTTCTTGAATTATATTTCTAATTTGATAAAAATTTCCTATGAGCTTGGGCTTGAGTTAGCTCATCACAGAAAAGAATCAAACTGAGCTCATTAACACTCTTTCCAGACACAACTAAAATTTGAAGTGATAAATAATAGACTCATCATCCAGAAGAAAAACATCGTTATTTTGGTTGATTGGTATTGATTTCCAGGCAGTATTCGTTTTGGCAAGCTCCAACAGCTAGATCTGCAGGTGCATAAAGCAGGAAGTTCAAGAGAAAAAGAAGACTTTATGATTAGAAATCTTTCCTTTGAAAAATTCTTCTTTCAATACACAAGATTTTCCCATCATTTCCTGCCCCATGTACCTAACTAATCCTACTGAAACTCAATTTTTCATGAACAAAACAACAATTTTCGACTCAAGAAGAACATGTAACAAATTTAGAATTCAAGTTTCCCTTCAGCGATTGCATTCACCATGTGTCAGTCGCATGCGTTCTAGGATCAGGTGCCAAGTCCCCCTCCAAACTTGCACAAAATCAACCACGGACAAAAGGCCGAGAAATTATACAAGAACGTCATCGTCCCAAGGGGAATCGACAAAGCTCGCTCAGAAGCTGTGCTCCTCATCTTCCGCAAGGGCGATGGCGGTGGTTACCAAAGGTTATGGTGGTGGTGGCGGCCCTGGCAGCTACGGAAGTTCTGCCGCCACCACCACCATAACCTTTGGTAACCACCGCCATCGCCCTTACGGAAGATGAGGAGCACAGCTTCTGAGCGAGCTTTGTCGATTCCCCTTGGGACGATGGAGTCGACGTTCTTGTATAATTTCTCGGCCTTTTCTCCGTGGTTGATTTTGTGCAAGTTTGGAGGGGGACTTGGCACCTGATCCTAGAACGCATGCGACTGACACATGGTGAATGCAATCGCTGAAGGGAAACTTGAATTCTAAATTTGTTACATGTTCTTCTTGAGTCGAAAATTGTTGTTTTGTTCATGAGAAACTGAGTTTCACTAGAGTTAGTTAGGTACTGGTAATTTCTCATGAGGCAGGAAATGATGGGAAAATCTTGTGTATTGAAAGAAGAATTTTTCAAAGGAAAGATTTCTAATCATAAAGTCTTCTTTTTCTCTTGAACTTCCTGCTTTATGCATCTGCAGATCTAGCTGTTGGAGCTGTAAATATTCACGGAGGGACGTTACTATTTGGTGTCATCAATATCAGAGCATGCCGGAGAACGGCGCCGGGACCATTGGCTGGCGTGGTATTGGATTAGCGATCTTCTTAGTTCCGAGAACGCTTCAAATGCTTTGATTGAACATTCTTAGATCTCTTTGCTTTTTAAAATTTTTTCTCCGACCGGTGCTCAGAGATTGAATCAAATCCGTCTGCCTGCTAAGCTAGCAACGAAGAAACCGAAGGAATTTAATATTATACACATACACATATCTATTATATGTATATATATATGTGTGTGTAAAAATAAATACTAAATAATTGAAAATAAAAGTTTAATTTAAAAAATAATATATGATTAGTGAATCAAATTGATTTTCCGTCGATCACGTTTGGATTAATGGCCCATTCGGTCCTAATGACAGGAGGAGAAATATGGCTTTGCCTTTTATGGGAAGGCAATTTTGCAAAATGTGAGTCTGCTTTAATTTTTTTCGAAACTATATAGATGTGGTTTTTTTTTGTCAAAATTTAAAAAAAAAAAAAAAGAAATGAAACCTCCTAGTTCTTCTGCTGTATAATCAGCTTTACTAAGTTGAAGAAACCCAAACCATTCATGACTTTAGAATGAGTGTAAAGCCTCGCTATTTCTGGAGAAGATACAATTGTTTCAGTCTCATTCACGACTTTAGCTTCTTTGGATATTTATTGAACTACCCTGAGCGAGTGTTAAGTATGGACCTTCAAATACCTTTTCCAATAAAACCATGGTCAATGCTTATTATTTACTAATAATTATTTACTAATAATGGTGCAACATTAATGTTTCAATCTAAGTTATCAGACTCTTCTATTTTACTGTCGCACCGGAGTTCGCATCGAGTCGGGTGCACACCGGACATGGGTGCAGCTCCGACTCATACACGAGCTCAGTTAGAATGTCATATTACTAAATTACTTATATAATATATGTTGTTTTGATATTTTTTTATGCAATACAATTATTCAAATATCTTATATACATTAATAACTAAATTGTAATAATATGCTTATTCTGTTATATATATAATAAATAATAATAATACCCCCACCCCCAGTACCACCGTACCGGTACGTCCTGGTACTTTTGTATCTGGATCCAGGTCGGATTCAGATCCAAACTGCATTATAACTAAAAAAAATAAAAAAAATTGCTTATTCTTCTTTTTTTTTTATACTTTAACATAAGAAGTCTCATTAACAAGATAAAACATTGATAATTTATTCATTATGAACCTCTTCTAATTGGCATTTTTGTTACAACTTGTGGTTTGATTATATATAATAATTATTTTTTTGAATTAATTATATATAATAATCACCGTACCCGTACCAAGATTTTAAAAAATGTTGTATCCGTACATGTACCAGTACCATTGTGACATAGGTACCGCCGCACTTAAATTTTTTGAGATGTGTCGTTCCGGCACCATGCACTATGATGACATTGGTTTCTATCGCATAACTAAGTTTGGCACTTGGCACTGTCGTCTGAACGTAGTAAACGACACACGAACCATTTTCAAAAAGGAGCTGAACTTAAAACTTCTTGGCTCAAAAGAGGTTGAATGTTCAACCAATTAGTTTTATGACATTGGACCTCGGAGCCGATTCAAATCAAATCCCGATTTGACTCCGTGACCATGTAGACCTTACAAATTGATCTTTATTATATAAATGTTACAGAGACCACAATTACCATTTTAGACGTAGTAAGGATGCATTTGAAATTCATGTCAATTGTAGAACATTTACTATTTCTTTTGTTTTTGGGGTTTTGGTTTGCATTAAATGGTCCGCGAGCCATTTTCAGTAACACGGCAAAAGTAAGTTAAGAAACCAAAAGAAGAGAAGAAAATAAATAATTTTTTTTTTTTCATCTTTTTGTGTTTGTCCTTTTTAGGAGAGACGTCACCCTTTTTCTTTTCTTACTTTAATGGCCGGGGTGTTTTAGTCATTTACTTGTCGATTTGGGAATGCCTCGTGATTTTTCGAAATTTTGAACTGGAGAATAAATTAAATTTAGAAGCGGGGCTTGGAATTGGAGCCTTCTATCATGATATGATAGGTAGGAAGACACAAAAAACGGGGACAGGTATTAAACGGTGAGGAAAAAAACGGTTATAATACGATAAAGTTTTATATATCGAGAATAAAATGGGAAAAGTTCGACAAATTTTTAAAAAAAATTAAATATTTAATACATCTTAAAAATTATAAAAAATAATAATTAATAAAAAAACGGTAAAAAACAGGAAAAAAACGGAAAATAACGGTAAAAAACGGGTATTATACGAGTATTAAACAGGTATTATACGCGTTTTTTGTTTTTTGACGTTTTTTTAAAAAAACGAGAATAGTACAAGTATTATACGACAAAACTGTGTTTTTGACGTTAAATACGTGTTTAAAAACGGTGTTTTTGTGACAACTAAAATTAAAATGAACGATAATAAATTATTTAAAAAAGAAAAAAGAAATAAAATAAGAGAGAAGCTGGTAGGACCGGCCCTGGCTGGCCCGTATCAGAAGCCGACGGCATATTCGAGGCGCAGGTTCGCTTACTTTTTATGGAGGGACCGAATTGCCCCTGTGTATTTTTTCTGACTGAAATGCCCTCCAGTCGTACGGGGCGAGTGCCTGCGATTTGATCCGGGTCGGATTTTGTTTGGGTCTGCTCCGCCCGGAAACCGTCCGGATCCAGGGAAGAGCGTGACCGCGGTCCAGGTAGGTCAGTCCATGTGATCGGAAGGTGGTGTTTGTTTCCTCTCACATCTAGTTGCTTCCCGAGATCCATTGTTTAAACAAATAGTGGATTCAGATCCATGCAGCTCCTTTACAAATCTAGGATTGATGTGATTTTAAAATCATGAATTTAGGGTCAGACTCCTCCCCCTTGGACCAAAAATCCTTGGTTTTCATAAGGTAATACAAATTTGAGGTACCCAATTGAGAAATCTACTCTTTGTAAGTTGCGGATTTTAAATCCATTGACCTAAGATCCTCAACATTGTTTATATCTTCGTAGATTTTCCATCGCCATTGTTTATGAAAATTTTTTCGAGCAAGCCATTGGTGGGATGATAATCGGTGCGGATTAGGTTCGGGTTTGGATTCAAATTCTGACCTTGACTTAGAGAAAATCCAAATATTCATATTACCGATTCGGGTTTGGATAAGTCTATTGAACGTGTCTTTTATGCAAACAAATAGAACCTACATGGCAGTAAGTAATTCCAGTTTCAGATCCGTATTTAAATTAAACCTCATTTAATATAGTTGTTAATTATGTCAATTTTCTCTTCAATGTCAAAGCTTGGATTCATATAATTCCAAACTACATATCCTTGTTTGTATAACAGTCCCAAAAATAATTTCTTTGTCATGTGGACCAGAAACTTTGGATAATGTACTTATTCGGCACTAAATTCGTATATGGAAATAATGATCCGGATTCACATTAATGTGCACTAAAATGGCACGTTGGAAATATATTGGAATCTTTAAGCACAGAAACGGAATTGCGGTAGGGAAGAAAGAGGTAGGTAGATTCGGATTTTCATTTGAAGTCCTGGATTTTTATTGATATCCCAGATAGAGAACCATTCTTTTCCATTTTTTTTTTCGACGGCATTGCACAGCCAAAAAGAGGGGACATCCCTTGGCCCTCTCCCATATTGAACTCATGCGAACAGACGTCGACAGGTCGATCATTCTCCGCTCCCCCTGACTGTGTATGATTAACTTGTTCACACTTTAGAATGCATTTGTGATCCTTCAGAGTTGAGCATGTTTCTGTAATGTTTTGGATTGACAAGTAAGAAACAAATGCAGTCGTGTAGCCATCTTAAGAAACTTGCAGTTGCAGCCATCAATGGAAAGAAGAGAGCTGGCCAGTAAGGTCTAGAAGTGGAGACTCCTGGCGATATTGGCAACTGGAGCTTCTAGTGGCAAAATCCAACCTCCGCATTCTTTGATCAGAAGAAGCAAAGAGCATGTTGAGCTTCCTGCCATGATCCTTCTACCAGTTGTAGCCATCGATTGAGAACGGCAGAAACCGGCGATAGGCCCGAAAGCTGGGAACGCAGATGAGTCGGATTCGGATGGCGAGACATACTTGGATGTCAGATCAGAAACAAACTGATATACCATCCAAAATAACAATGAAACCGGATCTGATTCATTTGTATTTTGCAGGAATTAGTCTTAAGTTCAAATATATACTGTGTTGAGGAAGTTTTGGATAGACGGTCAAGTTCATAGCAACGAAACATTCAAATAATGAACATAAGCCAAAATCCCACGACAATTTGAAAACAAAATGTGCTTCGAGGGTCGGCTTATATATATATATATATATATATATATATATATATATATATATATATATATATATATAGAGAGAGAGAGAGAGAGAGAGAGAGAGAGAGAGAGAGAGAAAAGTTGGTAGAAACCAAACCAGTCAGGGACAAAAATCAAATCATTTAAATGTGATGTTTAAAGTGTGTTTCTTTTTTTTCTTTTTTTTTTGGCAATCTTATGATCTTAAAAATAGGCTGATGCAAAACATATAAGTCTATCATTTTTTGGACTTTAATAATGTTTTCATAACAAGAAAAAATGAACGGTTTCCACAACATCAACATTTTGATAATACAAAGACCCATATTTTTTGTAAAAAAAAAAAAAACTTGAATCGAAGCCATTTTTAATAATAAATAATTTTTATAAATATGTTAGGATGCTTAAAATTCATTTAAAATGTTTTTTTAGCACAAATGTAAGGAGTCTGGTTTTTGTCTCTATCTCTACCAATTTCTCTCTCTCTCTAGAGTCTAAACTATATATATATATATATATATATATATATATATATATATATAGAGAGAGAGAGAGAGAGAGAGCTGAAATCTAAATTTCTATTACATTGGGCTGAAGCATCCGGAAATAGACGCACACACAAAATCCAAATCTGGTATTAATTTAGCTGCTGTATGTAAATTGGATTTAGCATCCAGATCGATGTTTTAGATCGGATCTAGATTGAACCCCAAGAGAGATCCGGTTGCGAGGGGATTCATGCAACAACAGTTTATGTCAAATATCTCAACCTGCAAGTGCCGGTAACCCAAACCTCAGCTGTTCCACCTTTTCCTTTTCATGTATGAAAGCTCTCTGTGAATAAATTTTGACCCTTTCTCCTCTTCCGCACATCATTACAGTCTCCACCACCTTCTTGAAAAGAGGATTCTTCAGTTGTGGTCGGAAAAGTGCAGAAATGGGTGCTCGTTTCAGGCCAAAGCATGGCAGTAAATCTTGATGCAGTTCTTGTACTGCTTTGGACTGAAGGGAGCTCCTAATTCTTCATTTTTCCTTGGTAAATCTTTTCCTGCTTCCGTTTGGCTGCCATCTTATAGGGTTCGAAGTTTGGCAGATTGCAAGGATTTGGCGTTCAAGGTGAGCTCTGGAGCTCAATACTCTGCTTAATCTGTTTTTCTTGGTGCATAAGAGAAAGACTGACAACTACGTGGACATGGAAGATGAGTTTCTTTGTGTTTGTGCTGCCGTTATTCTTTCTGTTATAGTTTTGGAGAATTGGCATCTGTATTCAAGCACAGAGAGAGAGAGAGAGAATGTGTGTTTAGATACATATCTGGTCTTTTGATTCGTGAGATCGTTCAGGTTCACTCTAGGGTTCTTTGCATGTTCATAATCAAAAGTTGTCTCTGGTCCAAATATTCAAGCAATGAACTAGAGCAGTAGGATTCTGTTTGCAATTTTTTAGTAAGAGATTAATAGAAAAGCACATGTCTGGATCCTTCTCATCCTTGCATCTTTTATGTTTTTTCTTTAGTGTTTTTTTCTCATTAACAGATTTGATGTTTCAACGAAGTACAGTTAGTAGCAGATCATTCGTCGTTCTTGGTTTCCTGATCATCTTCCCCAGGACTTGACTGTGTAGATCAAAAATTACTTCATTCTTGATTGTTGTTTTCCAACCAGAGGATGCTTATTCTTTTGATCAAAATGAGCAGCAAATACTTTTTGATGGACAGAGAGAGAGGGAGACCAGACTCAAATTCATGGCCATCATGAACTCGATCTACGCACTTTAAGTCCATTAGATCGAACCGTTATAAATCTTGCAGCTGCTTTGCAGGTAAAACCCAAGGTGCAGAAGATGCAACTATTGGAGTCAAAGGCACAAATCTGAGTCGGAGTTCGAAGAACTTGTGATTTTATTACAAGATGTTGATAATACCGAAGGTGAGAAGTTTAAAAAAAAATTAAAAGCAGAGAAATTCCGAATTAATATTCTGCAATCTATGTGTCATTGTGACAACATGAAAATTTAGTTTACTTTAAATTAATAAGAAGATTAATTTCCTCTATCTTACATTTTTTTGACAATTATTTAGTTGCAAAGATCTTTAAATATCTGAGATCAACATCTGTGCCTATGCGTTAAAAATCATTAGGTTTTCCAAAATATTTTGCTTCAAAGTAACTTTTTTTTTTTTTTGCTTCACTAACTTAAAAGGTTGTTGTTCATCTTTCTTCTTCTCCTTTACAATCTTTTACTTGCATGATACCTTCATAGATTCGCCAAAATGCCAATAATATCGTGAGATGTTGTATCACCCGCCACATGATTTTATGTTATGCATTATGTCTGTTGTCCTTCTGTTTGGCATTAAAAACAACGTATGAGTGTTTCATGAATCTACCTCAAAATTGGGGTAGATTCATGAGACATTTACTTCCCTCCTTCATTTTTTGCATTGTATGTTAATTTTTTACATTATTGGTTGAGGAAATTAACTTCATTCTTTTGTGTAATATATTCCACATAAAGAGAGACATATAGAGAGAGAGAGAGAGAGAGAGAGATTTTGCCAAATAAGAAAAAAGTATAGAACAGTGCAATTCAGAATAGCTATGCAATCATGGCTTGTGAGTCCACAGTATTCCTCCATTGTGCAAAAAGCATTAATGTCATGCTAATGGGCCCTCTCCCCCTCAATCTTGACATGGAAATCATGCAACCACAGGGTCATGTCCACTTCCTTCCTTCCTTTTACTACTTTTCTCAAAAGTTTCTGCCCATTGCTCTTGCCCACACATGACTTAAGGGTCTCAACTTAGAAACAAATATCAGAATCTTTTACTACGGATTGCTTTTCTTTTGTGTTCAATTGCATTGCTGGATATCAACTTCACACCTAACAAATATAAGAAAAAGGTGGAAAATTTTCCATTTCAGGGACAATCTTTTGACCATGACATTGAATACAGGCCTCCCTTTTTCTGATTTTCCCGATATAGGTCTAACACTTGCTGATAACATTTCATTAAGGCCGCCTAACTTTACAATTCTCTCACAACTCTGCATAAAATGTCAGTGAAGATAGAGGGACCGTGAGGCCCATAAGAGGAAAAAAAAAAATTGACGCTCCTCTTTTGGGTTTATAGTAGAAGGAGGGCCCTAGACTGCAGTTTCAAAGAAAAGCGTAACATAAATAACATAGCTCTTATTATATACTCAGTGTACAAGCTATCATGCATATGAAATATTTCCTGACTTAAGCGGATTTTAATTTTTTAACGTTTACTTAGGGAACCGCTTTTCGGCTTAAAACCCTAATACTTTCTAAATTAAGGCTTGCTTAGGGCCTCGTTGAACATAGGGTACATCCTTTAAATCAAGTAGTGCACTTGTTAATGTTTGTAGGATAGATAAGGGTGAACAACAAGTCGAGGTACTCGAGCTCGAGTTGTTAAAACTCGCTCATAAACGAGTTCGAGCCGAGTCATTTGCTTAACTAGTCGGACTCGAGTTCATGAGTCGGCTCATTCAAATAATCAAGTTGAGTTCGAGCTCAACACGTAACTGCCAAGTCAAGATCGAACCTTAATCGAGTTTGTCGAGCCTTAATCAAGTCGATATATTCAAACAAGTTTGGGAGTTTGTCGAGTCTTAATCGAGTCGAATTTGAACTCAATATATAATGGTGAATATCAATTCTATTCAAATGAGTTTGTTGAGCCTTAATCGAGTCAAGCTCGAGTTCAACACGATGAATATCAATTCTATTCAAACGAGTTTGTCTAGCCTTAATCAAGTTGAACTCAAGCTCAACATGTAACTATGAATATCAATTCTATTCGAAGGAATTTGTCGAATCTTAATAGAGTCGAGGTCGAGCTCAACACATAACTGTTGAGTCAAGCTCGAGCTGCTTCCATCAAGCTATTCTCGAGCTCGAGCCGAGTCGAGCTCGAGGTTTCATTAGTCGAACCTAGCTCGAGCTGAATGAACTTGAGCTCGACTTGTCTCGTGTTCACCCTTATGTATAGAGGAGTAACACACTTGAACATGATAAAGACCATGGGTTTCAAACATTAGATCCCTTGGGTGTGAACCGCCTTGTTGCACAGTTGCACTTGCTCTCTTTTAACACCGATAAATGATTTAAAAATTTCTTAAATTTTTTAATATAAAACTATATGTTCTCAAGTGCTTCGTCATGTCTTTGGAGGGCAATTGATAAAAAAAAAAAAAAAAAAAAAAAAAAAAAAAAAAAAAAACATTATATTCTTAGAACACATGCTCTTATGGCATTACGTGTTCCAAAAACATCATTTGATGGTTACTTGCTTCCGTGTTGCATGTTGTTATTCTTTGATTGTCTGGGCAATAAAAGTGGTAAGGCCGATCTCCCGGCAGCATTGCATCGAAAATCATTATTTGATTGTTAAATTTAGAAACAATATTTGGGATCAAGTCATAATTTCGAGAATAAAAACAGTGTTAGAGACACAATATTCTTCTTATCAAACACCTTCTTAGTGTACTGCTAGCCGCTCGCCATGGACCATTCGAAAAGTCAAAGACCAGTAAAGCTGATGGGAAATATGCTCTGACTAGTAAAGTTTCAATTGCAGAGAAAAACTGAATGGACATAAATAAAGATGTTCAAAGTTGAAGAAGATGATGACTTCAACGCTTCCGGTAAGCATTTGCTTACACCAGCTTATGTCCAAAAGAAAAAAGCAAGCACCAACTTTCTTTATGTTTCTTCAAACTATGGAAATAGAATTTCCAACATAAATTCATCAACAACTAATACTTTGCCCACTGCCAAGCAAAAACAGAGAAAACTCGAATTTTGTTGTATTTGTTAGAAGGATGCTGGATTTCACCGACCTTTATGGCAAGAGATCACTTTCGGCTATTTGTTTTTCTGGATTTTTTTAACAAAAAAACTATATTTTTATTTTTTGGGGTTTTTGTCCAAACAACATAAGTCTAAATCCTGCTTTTCTTACTCCAAATCCACATTTTTTCAAGAAATTAATGTTAATTAAAAAGTCTTCAGCTTACAAAGCTATGCACTAAGTGTAACACCTCAAAAATTAATGTTAATTATTTGTCATGGTTATTAGTCTTTTTGAATTGAAACTGAAGTTGCTATAAGACAAGTTGGTATTTTCCAATCCAGGGGGCAGAG
The DNA here is from genome assembly GCF_008831285.2 of Nymphaea colorata. Taxonomy (NCBI): domain Eukaryota; kingdom Viridiplantae; phylum Streptophyta; class Magnoliopsida; order Nymphaeales; family Nymphaeaceae; genus Nymphaea; species Nymphaea colorata. Next base: position 5,204,020 of record NC_045139.1, read on the forward strand.
TTTAATGTGGGAGTCAGTCAGGTCGTCACAGTGGTATCAGAGTCGGTTCAACACTCATACATATATGCATTGATGCATATACTTTAAGGACGTATGGATTGTAATACCGTAAAAGTTTAGTCTTGTATTAAAAATTGTGATACATACTCAAGAACTTATAAGAGGATTACTTAGAAGATTGGTTGTCTTAGTTAATAACCTTTATAAGTTGAAACAGAAGTTACTATAAAGCGAGTTGGACTCCGTTAGACTCAGAGCCCAAGCCCAATGTGGAGTGGGCAGTGTTGTTACACTAAGTGAGACCACAAGGATCATGCCCCATGGAAACCCCACCTGCCTTCGCCTCTGTCCACAGTCTTATATAAAGGATATGGCGATCCCATCCTGCGGTTTGGATCTGTGACGAAGAAGAACTTTTTCTGGTTTATAAACACAACATGTTCGTATTTTTAGAAACATATGAATTTATGCCTCCCTTTTGTGGAATTTACAGGTGCAATGTTACCGGTTAGAGTTGGGATTTGGCTGTCTTCTGATTTCTAAGTTGGGATTTGGCTGTATAATTTCAAAAACTTAACAGGAGTTAAAATATAATTTTTCAAAGTACTTATGTAGGATCGGTGTTTTTTCACTTTTTCTGTCATACCAATCCTTATATTTCATTGTAATGTTTCAATTATTTGGTAATTGATTTCACGGGTCATGTATAATTCTCCTTGTAATAACTTTTTGTAGCAAATTCTGAGAGTGTTTTATCCTCCTCTGTTCAAAAGATGTTCCTTATGTTTCGTTAAACTGTGCATATAACGTGACAAAACACCCACACGAAATTAGCGTCGTTGTTTCTCTTGAGGGATTAGTTTCACGAGTGAACAGATCACCAATTAGTTCACGTGTTTCGATGTCGACTCCCATCCCTTACGTAGAGAAATATGTGGTCATGCAAAATAGTATGAAGCACATGCAAGCCATTCTTTTTGGTCCTTGTTATTTCGATTGTCGATTTTTACTTTTGACGTTATTTTTGTGGATATTATATATTTGGCATTTTTTGTCATGATACTTAGGCGTCATTAGACATAGCTATAATACAAATTATTTTCCATCAAATGTATATAACAACCTTGGTACGGGGTCTACTTGGAAAGTTCATTTATTCTAAATGAGCGATTATAAGAACAGGGCTTGGATTCATGAGAGTGAGTTATAGTAATTTTTTTTTTAAATGTTCATATAGATTAAACTGCTTTCAGCAAAAAAACCACACCCAGAAGAAAGAAGAGTAATATACTGAAACATGACAGTGACCACAAGATTTGAATCTTGAAACCCTTGAGTGTAAGCCGCCTTTGGCATCCAATTGTGCTAAGCAGTTGAGGTAATGCAGGCCTAAGTTACTCTTTATCTTTTAGGTACCAAAGAATCAATTTTTTGAAACAAGTCAAGAATTAGACTTGTTTTGAAGCTAGGTTGGGACTTAGGGTCCATTAAGATGTGGATGCTGTGTCTGGTCCAACCGGTTTAGGCATATGGTCGATATGGGAAAGTGTCGGAAAATATATATATTTTTTTTTGCTTGTCTACTTTTACCTAGGGGTTGTTTGATGGGCAGGAACAATTTTCCAGACAAGGCGACCGAAAATTTTCAAAAAAAAAAGACCCGAACAATTCCATCATTGAGGAAGCCAGGTGGGTTCGGGCTCGAGCTTGGGTCTTGATATTGAGCTTGCCTTCAAATTGAGCTAAAGTAGTGGCAAAGCCAGAAATTTTAGTTGGAGGGGCATCAATATATATAAATAGTCAAATATTCAAAGACAACAAAATAATAATAAAAGCCAGGCTGACCCGATGCATGAAAGAAGCCTCCATCATCCAGTAGAGTAGATTATATATATATATATATATATATACATATATATATATATATATATATATAGAGAGAGAGAGAGAGAGATCATCATTTGTTAAATGTGGAGGAGACCATCGGACACACCATATCACCGCCCTCACATTTCAACCCCTTGGATATATGATATGAGGAGAATCATACATGTCCTTAGATTTAGAACAGCATCCAAATCCGATTTTAAAACGATACACAACGGAACTGAAGTGCACATTACGCTCTATTAAGAACTAACTTTCAAGATATACGGATCTTGGATATAGAATAGTCGTTTAAAATTGAATTCAAATCTAAATGTGATTGGATATTTATTTAAAACCGAATCAGATCACATTTCATTTTTTAAATCTGAATCCAATTTTACTTCTTACTTGGATGTCAGTTTTTTTTTTCCATATCTATTTTTTTTCATAAACTATTTGGTCGGATATCTAATCTAAATCCGATCCATTCAAGGGCAGAGGGAGGCGGGCCTGCCTTGGCCATGGCCCTACTCTAGTTAATTGAAAAAAAAATTACATTAAAAATTTAAAATTTTTTAGTTGTGTAATGTATTTTTTGGATTCGGTTTTAGTTTGGCTCTACTCGGATAAGTTTGTTGGACCGTTTGACCTGCTCGCTTCACTCTATAGATCTATTGATTTCCTTAATAATATCCTTCTTTGACGGCAATTATGCACATGCATCACGTAAATATAAGTTTATGAAATATATAAAGCAAGTGAATACCTTTAATTTTGGAAAAATAGCTTAGTTTACATGTATCGCATCGTGAACCAATACTGAACAAATTAATAAGTGACTTATAATTGATATATAGATTTCATATCTACTTAGTTCATTAATACACACAATAAATTCCAATTTCATCCTCTTAAGATTCCCCTAGCTCCATTGTACGGCATCTTCCCCAAATCAAATTCCCTTTACCTTTTCTTATTTTAAGGATCAGGTTTTAACTTTTTCTACAACTTGGGGATTTGTAAAAATAATCTGCATCATAATGAGAATAATCTTAAAATTGGAAATAAGCCCATTTAAAATTATAAAATAATTTTTTTAATTATAAAATAAATTTTTTAAATATAAAATAGATTTATGAATAATAAATATATATTATTAAAACAAAAAAAATTAAAAAATAATTTTTAAATTTAAGCGGGCTAAATGGACCGGGCCGAGCTGACCCTAGCCGGCCTATCAGGCCCGGGCCAGGTTTTTCCCGGCCCAAGCCCGGGTCCAATCGGGCCGGGCCGGCCCAACGCCTACCTTACTCTTGATCATTCTCTGATAATTCTTTGATAAGAACCTTGAAATTCTTGTACGTTTTAATGAATATATATTAAAAACTAGAGTTTAAAAATCATGCTTTGGCAAGCCAACCTTACAAAGGTTGAGAAGGAGGAAAGACACCCGAATACATTTGAATTTTGTGATGTTAAGAAGGTGCCGCAAATTGTACATTCCACAATAACAAACCATTGGGCATGGTTTCTAATCACAGAATGCACCATTTGCAATAGTTTTAGCATTATAAAAAAGATAAGCAATAAACATTGGCAGATTGATATATATATATATCATCATCCAAGTCAAAAAAAATTCTTCACTTCTCTCAAGAAAAATTTTACCTGGGGAGGGTGAGCCAATATTGAGATTTTCAATGCCACTAGTTCATATATATATATATATATATATATATGAGATTTTCAATGCCACTAGTTCATATATATATATATATATATATATATATATATATATATATATATATATATATTTATATATGAGAGATTTTGAAGGAGAGAAAAGAAAGAGATTCGGCCAACTCAACTTTTGATATATATAGTTACAATAGACCACTTAAAGTTTGAAGGATTTGAAATAATTGCCTAAGTTTATAATAGTATGAAAGACACTCATTTCATGAATGGAAACCTGTAAAATATATTTTAAAGGACCGTTTTATCCCCAATAAAAGAAAATATTTTTAAATGACCATTTTATCCTCAATAAAAGAAAAATATATTTTAAAGGACTATTTTATCCCCAATACAAGAAAAAATAAATAAATAAAAAGTTTTAATAATTGACATATTTTTTCAAGTCAATTTCTTTTACGGTTTCACCTTTTCTTTGAAGTGCGATATTTATGAAGACAAATGGGGAGTGAGCGAGTTTGTGTGTCTGAGATGTAGAACTGTAGAGAAATCAACTTAAATAAAAAGTAATTGGTGAAGTTGTCAAGAAATTAACTTTTCACTAGAGGTAAAATAGCTTTTCGAGGTATATTTTAACATTTTTAATTGATAGTGAATTTATTTGTTTAAGACAGATTGTTGTAACTTCTCAAACTTTAAGTAGTTATACGTAAGGGCATTAAAAGTTGAAGTTGATGTTTGAGAGGAACAGGGACAAGCATGTTCTCTCCTACTCAATTCCTGCTCTTAAGAAAGTCAAAGTTTTTGAATTTTTTATGGGTCATTGGTAAAACGACCAGTTCATATTAAATTTGTATCACCTTCTATTAACCATAGTTAAGTCAAATAAATTAGGTCTAGGCGTCGGCCGGGCCTGACCCGATAGGCTGGCCCGGGTCAACTCGGCCCGGCCCGATTCGGCTCGTTATGATTGAAAAATAGTTTTTTTTTAAATTTTGTTTTAATAATATATATTTTTTATTAACAAATATATTTTATATTTTAAAAAATTTATTTTATAATTAAAAAATATTTTTTATTTTTAAACGGGCCCGACCCGGCCCGGGCCGAGACCCGGGCTATCGGGCCAGGCCCGGGCCGGACCTTACCAAGGTGGGCCGGCCTGGCCTGGCCCAATACCCACCCTTAGAATAAATGCGTTGAAAGTAGGTCTGACCGGCCTGGCTCAGCCTGGCTTGATAAAAGATGGGTCTGGATCGGCCCAATGTCCAAAACCTGAACTTAGGCCTAGGCCCAAATCGGGTTCAAGCCAGCTTGGCCTGGTTACAATAAAAAAATGTCTTTAAAATATAAAATAATTTTTTAAAATAAAATATATTTTTAATAATAAAATATATATTATTAATTAAAAAATAATATTTAAAATCTATCGAGCCAAACCAGGCACCTATCGGGCTGGCCCAATACATTATCGGATCAGCTCCAACACGATTAGGCCGAGCCGAGTACCGGGTACTTATTGGGTACTCGGCCCGATGCTCACCTCTAGTTGAAAAGGTAAAACAGTTTTTCTCTACTCCATATAAATAAAAATTTATTCCCAATGATAAAAGCTCAATAAGTAATATTTACCTTCCACGATTCACACAGTAAATTAATTTCACTTCCCAACTTCACATTAACAAACTTTTGACAATATTCTTCATACTAAAGTAAATATTCCCTGCAACCCAAGTTAATAGGAAAGTAAATGCAAATTAAAGCTAAATAAATTATATTTAAATACCAATTTTACTTTTTGTGACCACCAAAAAAACTGTCCTTTATTTATGGTGGGCGTCGGGCCGGGTCGGCCCATCGGGCCTGAAGCCCGGGCTCGATAGCCCGGGTCTTGGCCTGGCCCATTTGAAAATAAAAAAAATATTTTTAAATTATAAAATAATTTTTAATAATATAAAATATATTTTTAATAATAAAATACACATTATTAAATTTTAAAAAATTATTAAAAAATTATTTTTTAAAATTATCTGGTTGGATCGAGCCTTCGGGCCCAAGCCCGGTTTTTTCGGCCTGGACCCAGGCCCAAGCGGGTCGGTCGGGTACCAAGTATCGGATGGGTACTCGGCCGGTGGCCCAGGCCTACTTTTATTTTACTATTTTGGGTGATGGTAGAGAAAAAGAGAGAGTTGATAAAATGAGAATTGATAACAAAATTTGAGAACAAAAAGTTTCCTATATACAAGAGAAAGAGATAGTTTTTTATTGAAAAAAGGTAGTGTCTTGAATAATATTTTAAAAAGTTCTAGTCTTGTTGTAATTAGGTTTTTCTACCAGTTTTCATTGTCATTCAAAGAAATGCCTCAAAGTGTTCACTAAGAAAATGGGGAGCAAAATTAGGATTATAAGACTTGTGTTTGAGAATTATGACAAACATATTTGGATTTTTTGTAAAATTAAAAAGAAATACATATACAGTTAAGAGAGAGAGAGAGATGCCCTAGGATAATGGGATTGAATGGTGAACATGATGTTGGTGACTGTGGAAAGCAAAGTGCTTAGGCCTCAGACTTTGACAGAAATGATTGCAATTAAAGGATCCAAGAGAGAATGCAGCGGCAGTTTCAATGGCACACTCATGAAATTGTATGTACTTCCACTATCATATACTACTCTTTATTTAAAGTGGTTACATAGTTATAAAAGAAATATACATTCTCTTCCCACCCCCATCTTTTTTTTTCTTAAATATCAAATCATATAATATGGTATATGTAGGGCTGGCGATTGGTTTGACAATAAGAAGTCGGGATAGAGTAAGTCTGAGCATCGGACCAGCCCGACACTCAAAACTCGGGCCCAGACTGAGTACCTGCCATGGCCTGGCCTAAAGGCTTGAGGCAAGTCATAGCCTTTGATGCAACTTGGGCTCATGCCACTGTTCGAAACCTGGACTCGAGTCTAGCCCATATTGATTAAAATAAAATATATTTAATATAATTTAATATACAAATATACCTAATTATAATAGAATATGTAATTATATATATATTTAAACAAAACAATATTAAAAAATAAGTTGCAAGCTGACAAAAGATAGGCCGGTTCTGTCCTAGCCTTATTGCCAATTGTACCAATTTTTCACCTCAGTATAGTTTCGAAGAAATATTTTTTTTTTCACGTGTTTTGATTTTTCAGTTATTTTTATTTATTTTAAATTAAAAAGAGAGAAATAAGAGGAGCATATGTTGCAGGTATCGATACGGTGGCGAACAACGCCGGTTCGAATCGAAGCGATGACGGATGGTCTTCAACAACCCCTTGGGCGGCGTGGAACGTCGTTTCAAGGTAGACGATATAAATAAATGAAGGCCGGCGAGAGTGGACGTCAAAACCAGAGAGAAACGTTCGCTTTTATACTTCATTAGATCTTACACGTTTAGCAATTATGCCCACACCACACATCTTGACCGGCCAAGTTACCAAGTGAAATGACGGAAACGTCCCTAATGAGCAGTGCCTTAATGAGATGCTTGTTGACATTGGAAGACTTGATGCTACCAACTTTGGGTTAGCTGCACCCTTTGCTTTGCCTCCATGCTCAAGCATATATACCATTTATTAAAAATAATAAGGCTCTTGTGCTTTAATATTCTCCCTCTCTATTAGATCTCGAAGTTTTTTTTTTTATTTTGTATTGTTTCAATAACAGATAAATTTATATTGATATACCAATATTCAAGCGATCCCCACGATAAGAGAAAGAGAGAGAGTTGATAAAATGAGAAAGAGAGAGAGTTGATAAAATGAGAATGGATAACAAAAATTTTTTTTTTAAAAGGCTTGAGAAAGAGAGAGAGTTGCCTCCATGCTCAAGCATATATACCATTTATTTTTTTTATTTTGTATTGTTTCAATGTTGATAAGAAGTATTCAAGCATCCCCACGATCCGACTCCGTGCTGCGGATCATGAAATGTTGGTAAAATTCCATAGTGTTGGCTGATATGAGCTGATGCACATTGCATCTTGCTGGAAAATAGGAAATTGATCCAGAGGCGAAGTTATAAATTTTTCATGAGGGGGGTAGAATTAAAGTTTTTAAATTTTAACAGGCGGCCGAAATATCATATTTCAAAATTTTTATATAAGACATGTGAAATTTTCTAAAATTTAGATGTAATTTTTTAAGAGAAAGGGTGGGGGCCATTGGGCCCTGGCTCCGGCCCTATTATGGATCCGTTTGGGCTCTTATATAAGTTACTATATGACCAATTCATATTGATGATTGGCTTTTCATTAGATGATAGTGTAATATAAAAAATGTTTTTTTAATTACAAAAATGCTCAATGTATTGGCCGCTATAAAGTATCGTTTAGGATGTGTTTGATAGTATCAGATCTTTTATCGAAAGCTGATATCTATTTATACCTTATGAAATGTGTATCTATGTCAAGTAGAAAAAACATCGGATTTGAGGTCTGATTGGGGGAAGATAGATCTGGGTGATTCAAGGTAAACAAATATAGTTTTAAGCTTCTGGGATGAGATGAAAATTGCTACAAGACTAGTGCTCATCACTTTATTTATATTTTATAGAAGTATTTTTTTTGCTGTATTTTTTTTGTTAATTTATGTCTCTTAACAAGTAACTTCTTTTTTCTGAAAAAATACAAGTGTAAGGAGTGTTGCCCATGGAAATTGAACTTAAGCCTTTTCCTTGCTGCACCAAACTTTAGAGGTCTACCCTTAGTTGTTTACTTAATAGAGGGGGCCCCACTTTGGGCGCGCGCCTAACACACAGTGTCATATTCTGTTTTTCTGGAGGGGCAGTTTTGGTATTTAATAAATATATGTTTAGTCATTTATGAAAAAATATTTTTTTTACCACCAAGGGTATTTTTGTCATTTTGAGGCCCGAAGTTAGTAATTCACATGAGATAAGTGATAGTTTTTAATTTGAAAGAGGTTAAGTCCCTTTCTTCTGTTCATTTTTTGTTTGGTAAGATAGAAATACATGTATTTTGAGTTTATCAAGAATTTTAAACTTTTGATTCGAAAATCTAGAGTTTGATAAAACCACAGATTTATGAGACATTTGACGGCCTTGAATTTTGATTCTAGAATTAAAATCTTAGAAACAAATTTCCACCTCAAACTACTGGAATTGTAATGAAAATTTTTAGTTATCGTTTTTCTTTGTATTTGGTAGTTTCGAATTTTGATTCTAGAATTGAAAATGATGTGTTTGACAAAACATGAACTAAAATTTTAGAATTAATGAATTAAAACTTATCATGACATGTGCCTTAAAAGAGAAATGAAAAATTTTAAAAATCCTAAAATCATAATTCGACCTCTTAGAATCACAATTCTAGAAGTTTGATTCAAGAATGAGCTTATACTTCCAGAATCAAATTTTTTTATTTGATGGCACAATTCCCATTTCACCAAAAATGAAAAAAATTTCTCAAGGTTTGCTTCTTTGGCTTTGATTCCTTTCCTTTGGATGGTGAGATGAAGAGGAGACTTTATTGGTGCTCCCAACTACTTGCTATTTGCATTAAAGGGCCTTGCACATGGTTTGGTTACCTGCCATAATTTTTAAGTTAGAAAGGAGCAAAAAAAATTAATATTTTAATTTGGAACCCAATTTTTGTTTTGAATGGAGAATTGGGTAATTTCATTTCCAAGAAAAAAGAGGAAAAAAAAAGCGTGGTTTCTTCTTTACCTTGGAGAATCTTACACTAATGACATATACCATTAAAGGGGTTTGATAGCTTTGGATTTAAGAACAAAAAATTAGAAAGGAGCAAAAAAATTAATATAATTTTAATTTGGAAACCAATTTTTGTTTTGTATGGAGAATTGGGTAATTTCCTTTTCAAGAGAAAATAGAGAGAGAAAAAAAAAACTTGGTTTCTTGTTTACCTTGGAGAATCTTACACTAATGAATCTACCATTAAAGGGTTTTGATAGCTTCTGATTTAATATCAAAAAATTAAAAAGGGGCAAAAAAAATTAATACTTTAATTTGGAACCCAATTTTTGTTTTGTATGGAGAATTGGGTAATTTCATTTCCAAGAGAAAATAGAGAGGAAAAAAAACTTGGTTTCTTCTTTACCTTAGAGAATCTTACACTAATGACATCTACCATAAAGAGGTTTGATAGCTTCCGATTTAAGATCAAAAAAATTAGAAAGGAGCAAAAAAAAATTAATATTAGGTTTGATAGCTTCGGATTTAAGATAAAAAAAATTAGAAAGGAGCAAAAAAGTTAATATTTTAATTTGGAACCCAATTTTTATTCTGTATGGAGAATTGGGTAATTTCATTTCCAAGAAAAGAGAGAAAAAAAAGATTGATTTCTTCTTTACCTTGGAGAATCTTACACTTAAGATCAAAAGCGATTTTAGGTCTTTACTTAGAGAGATCTACTCTTTAAACAAAAAGGAGATTTTGTGCGCATGGTTTTCAAATTCATTTTACATAAAAAAAAAAACTAGGTCTGAACTAAGATCCAAGTGATCAAATGAGGCATAATGTATCAAACTAGAGGAATTTCCTGCCTTACTTTTTTTTTTTTTAATTAACAGAGAAATCCAAATTCTTTGTCACTCATAAGCAATCTATTGTAGGACCAAAATCTTCTTTTTTTTTAGACATTATTTATGAACTGATGGGATTGAGGGATGTCCCACAATATGCTTTTTTGATGAGTTGGTCTTTAGAAATGCTTCAAGAAATTTGGTCTGAACCAGTCTGTTTTGAATGAGACAGTTTAAAGAAAAGGGCGAAAGAAACAATGTAAATTATTTAAAATCATACGTATCGAAAACTTTTTGGGACACCAAAAAGCAAATAATACAAAAGCAAAATCAGTTGTCTGGAATTTTTAATTTTTATGAGAAAAGCAATTCAGCAAAATCGGCTTCTTTGGAAAGCTGGGTTTCATTCCTTGTAAAATTGGTAAGTTTTTGACGGCGATATGTTATTTACAAATAATTGCACATGCAATCTAGATGAGATATCACATCTAAGTTGTCTAAATTCAATCTAATGGCTTAGATTTACATACGTCCAATATTACCAAAATCTTCTGAATGATTCCATTTGTGATTTTTTTTTACCAAAAGCTAGATTTTCTTTCTTTCTTTCTTTCTTTTTTTTTGTTGCCTTTCAAATTTGGCACTTTTTTAGTCAATTTCTCAAATCACTGAAAAGAGCTCAACATACACGTCCAGTTTTAGTCAATATATAATAATCTGGCTTGGCTTGGACGATTTGAATAGAATCATTTACAAACCAAACTGATTCAGTGGCATGTTCAACAGTATCATGCGCTAGTCAAATTTTTATTTTTTTTTCATGCTTTTATGAGTTGTATATTTTCATAATAGTACTTAAAAGTTAAAACTTTTTCTCTTCAAATAAAAAATTTCACAATATTAATTTATAAATGTTTTTAACTAAACCAACCGTGAGAATAAGTAAATGCTATATGTGAAAATTATGTTGCCAGTACAATCAATTTGGGTGAGCAAAAGCTTCTCTAAGAAGGGCCAAAGCCCTCTCTTCTTTCCTCCACCCTTGAAGTCTAAGATTTTTTTGAGATTGAATAGACCCATAGTATACCCATCCATAGTATACCCATCAATTAGAGTGTCACATTACCACCGTTTGCAGTCTACAAGAATAGTGTCTAGAGGTGAACAATGATGAGTCGAGCTACTCAAGCTCGGTTCATGGACGAGTTCAAGCCGAGTCATTTGCTTAACGAGTCGAGCTCGAGTTCATGAGTTGACTCGTTCAAATAATCTAGTTGAGTTCAAGCTCAATACGTAACTGCCGAGTCGAGCTGAAAGCTTAATCGAGTTTTTCGAGACTTAATCAAGTCGATATAGTAAAACGAGTTTAGAGTTTGTCAAGCCTTAATCGAGTTGACCTTGAGCTCAACAAGTAACCATGAATATCAATTTTATTCAAACGAGTTTGTCGAGTCTTAATCGAATCGAGCTCGAACCCAACATGTAACGATGAATTATCAATTCTATTCAAATGAGTTTGTCGAGCCGAGCTCAAGTTGGCTAAACTTGGGCTCGACTCGGCTCGTGTTTACTCTAGTAGTGCCCACATGAATCAAATTGACAACCAAGTTGTCACCAGTCTGTCAGTCTCACTCACTGACTACACGATGCCCGCATTATAAGTACAATTAATTGTAGTTTACTTCCTAAAAACATTAATTTGAGGCAAAATCGATTCAAATGGAGAAATTGAGCCTGATTTTGATCAATTCAGACACGGGTAAAGATCTCAGTTGTGATGCTCCATCAGAATGGATTGTGTTTAGAATATTGCATGGGCATCTTTGTGCCTTGAAATGGGCCTGTGCCCATATCCAAATTGCTAGATTTTGAAGCCAAGTTAAGTTGCGGTTCTCATACTATCCAAGACAAGAAGGCCCTGAGAAAGAAATCTCATCAACATAACTGTCTACCGATTCATAGACATGGTTGATTTTAGCTATTCATCAATGCATAGATGTCAATAAATCAAATCATAGTCACCAATAAAATTTTGGAGTTTTAAATGGCTAGGTTTTTCTAAGGTATAATATGGTGAGCTTGAAAAAAACGAAAAAAATATGGTTAATTTTAAAAAATTTAAAAAAACTAAAAATAAAAAAAATAAAATAAGTGAGAAACTAATAACACAAACATCAAAAGATAAGTAAATTTGCAACAAATAAAAAATAAAAGAAATTGGCATTTAAAAAATAAGTTAAAAATACATTTTTTTGTTTTTTAACATTATTTTAAAGTTTGAAATGGCAATTTAATTTATCGTGTTTTTTTGTGATACTGATCAGATCATATCCAATTTATCAGTTACTCACTTGTTCCTAATGCAAATGAAGACAATACTTACATCATATTGAAATTCAATTCTTTTCGATTTTGACTTTTATTTTCATATCTGAATCTCAATCAAATCGCTTTGTTATATATTCTAACAAACGACTTGTAAATGTTTGAATATTTTGGGTATAATGTATTTAATTGATACTGTATCTAAGTTTAAACAAGAACATGATATGATATTTATGTAAAACCCAATCCAAATTTATAAACAATTGAATATCATTTTTTAAATCCGCACTCAAACTGATTTCTTAGTCAGATGTTCAATTTCTTTTCTATATCAATTAGAATTCGATCTATTAACATGCCTACTTAATGTCAGAAAACTTTTTTTTTTTAATTTGCGGATTTTAGTATTAATGGTTGTATCGAATCAGGTTTCAATAAAAATATAAATTTTTTCATCCTGAACATAAATGATATATTCCAATACATGCTATTGATAATGCATAAAATTAATGCTTTAGATTGATCATGAAACATTATAATTTTATGAATATAAAATGTTTTGGAAAGTTGGTGGTGGTTCAACGGAAGCTGTCTGGGAACCAACAACGTCCATACTCCGGGGCCCATGGGGTTGTCCGAGGGATGATTATGTCATTTGGCAGAAAGCAAAGACCATAAATGTCATTTTCTAAGGGAATTGTTTCCTTCCTTTTTTCCGTTTCAGACAACCATTTTTCTAGAGAGAGAAAGAGACTGACTTGGGAAAAGAAAGTTTCGGAGAGAGTGAGAGAGAGAGGGAGAGGCCCTTAAAGAAGAAGGAGAGGAGAAGGCGGAACGATTGCAACGGCGCAGGGGAAGGAGGAGGAGAGAAGAGGGGTCCGGATCGAACGGAAATGGGCAGTTTACAGACATGGCGGAAGGCCTATGGGGCGCTGAAGGACTCCACTAAAGTTGGTCTCGCTAAGGTCAACAGTGACTTCAAGGTGCTCCGCTGTTTCTCACTCTCTTTCTGGAAGTTCGGGAAGCCCCGTTCGGAATTCAATCTTTTGACTTGATGGGTTGGCTCTGATCTCTCGGATTTGTTGTTCTTAGGAAGTGGATGTTGCAATCGTCAAGGCCACCAATCATGTCGAGTGCCCACCAAAGGAGAGACACCTCAGGAGTAACGCTTCTGACTCGTGTTTTTCTTTTCGTTTCTTTTTTCTCTTCGATTCTTCGATTTGGTTCGTTTCTTTCTTGGTGGTTTATTTTTTGATTGAGAATCCTTGCGTTTTCGTGGTGGGTGTTGCAGAAATCTTACACGCTACATCGACTCTGCGTCCCCGGGCAGACGTTGCCTACTGCATACACGCTCTTGCTAGAAGATTGGCGAAGACTCATAATTGGACGGTACTGTTTCCTTTCTTCTTCTTGATCTAAATTATAGTCTAGATGCTGGTGATCTCCGATTAGGCATCCGATTCGATATTTATGTTTAGGATTTGGTACATGATGTTGTCTAAACGTGTATTATTTATGAATCCCTGTGTTGTTATGCTGTGTGGCTATTTCCGTAAAATTTAAGACTTTAGTTTATATGCTGGAGTTTTCCAGTTATTCGCTTGTCTTATTTTGTGATTTTGGCATTCTTGTGCAACTCCGCTGAATTTCATTCTTAATGGCAGTCTGATTAACAAGTAGAATTTAGCATACTACTTTGTTTTTGTTGAAATTTTGTTTTTTTTTTTTCCCTCATTAATATGTATCAGGCCAAGTGGTTATGTGGATCGCCTAGTTTTTTACATTATTTAATGTTTCTTTATGTGTGCTAGACCTAGGATTTGCTGCAACCGTTCTAAAATTCTATTTGCTTGTTTTAGATGTAGGAAATTGCGATGGTTGTAGAATATTACTTGCTTGTTGCAGTGTCTTCTGTTACTTCTCTTTCCTCGCAAACTTTAGGGCTGCTGCAGTTCCATGCCTTTTGAAGTCTTCGTGCAGTGTCTTCATTGTATGTGCGTTTCTGTATACACACACACAGAGAGAGGACTTATGGTTGCACTCTGAGTCCGTTCATTTGGAGTTCTGTGCCTATTTTGCTGGACTAATTTGCAAGAATAAGGCTTTTACATGTGCAGCCAGACTTCATCTATGAACGGACTTAAGATTTGCATATCTGGAGTTCTTTCATGCTTGCATACTGATCCAACTACAAATCTTTTGCCGGCTAGTGGCAAGTGGTTTGGTTGAACATATAGTGTATCTATGTGCAGTTTACTTTTTAAAGGTCTTGATTTGTCAGTCTAAGAGAGGATTGTGGTTTAAAGTTGAGAGTTTTGAGGTTTCCTTTCAGTAGCCAACTTTTTTTTCCTTGGCTACTGGAGAATTGGCTAACTTTGAGCTGATATTTGTTGTCACTGTGCTTTTAATGTCGAACTAGCTGTTGGCAAGAAACATACTTTTGAAATGCTTAAAATTTTGGTGCCATTTTGCAGGTTGCTTTAAAAACATTAATAGTTATTCATAGGTTGCTAAGAGATGGTGATCCAAGTTTCAGGGAAGAGCTGGTTAATTTTTCCCAAAAGGCGCATATCCTCCAGTTGTCTAATTTCAAGGATGACTCAAGCCCTATTGGTTAGTGACATAGTATTTTCCTGGCTGTTCTACTTTGATAGGCATATGCTGTAAAACTTATGTATTTTCAACTCTTGTGCCCCTTTTCCAGCTTGGGACTGTTCTGCATGGGTTCGCACCTATGCTTTGTATCTTGAGGAAAGACTAGAGTGCTTTAGAATATTGAAGTATGATGTGGAGGCGGAGCGTTTGACAAGGCCTGGGCAAGGTCATGAGAAGGTATGCGTATTATGAATTACAATTTCTTGTTCAACTGGTGTTATTGCATACCTGGATAATAATTCTCGCTGGTTTCAGGGGCACAGCAGAATAAGAGATGTTGGTGATGAGGAGTTGTTGGAACAACTGCCTGCCTTGCAACAATTGCTTTATCGTCTTGTTGGTTGCCGGGTAGTTATTCCCTTTTACATTTGATAATTTACTTTATCCACTTTAAATATACTTCTTTAGTGCTCCTTGTGGCTTGTAGTCATATTTTTACTGTCTCATAATGCTTTGCCATGCTCTTTCCAGCCAGAAGGTGCAGCTGTTGGGAATTATGTGATCCAATATGCCTTATCTCTGGTAAGCAATACCGATATCTTCAACTGTTCCAGAAATTGGTCAATATTTGTCTTTTGGGCTTAGAGTTGCATAATCTAGAGTTGCATAATCTATATCTTCATACTTGATATCATTGATCAATTGGTATGCTTGCAAATGCTATTATGCTTCTTTTTTCTCATTCTCAAGTTTGTAGCGTATAATGAAATATTGAAATTTAACAATGCAATGCATTGGTTACTGAACAATATTATGAATCCTCATGTATACTTTATTACACTTTAGAAATCTAAGAAACTTCAACTAAGCCTGAAAATGGAAACTGGATACAAGATGATATTGTTGAATAATAAAAATATGCTAGCAGTATAAAGTTTTTACTGTAGAGCATTCTTTTTCTGCTTCCTGGGAATTAGGCGTGTTTGTTTTGTGTATCCTAAACAGTTTCAGAAAATATCGTTAAAAGGTTCCCAGACTCCCAGTACTCAACATTTGGAGCATTTACAAGATTTGCTTGATTTGAAATCCTATCTCAGTTACATGAAGTGGACTGCGAGTTTGATTAGGGTAACTGCAATTAGCAATCCTATGATCCTATCTCAGTTACATGCATATGCATTACATGACATGGTAAGTGATCCAACAACTATTCTTTTAAAAAAGGATCATGGATTATATGCTTCTTCATTACATGGACACATATGGATGAACCGTAGTTGACCTCAAAGGCTTAAACTTGATATTTCTGTAAGTGGACTGAGGCCAGATGTTTAAAGAAGTACATAAAAGAGATCACAACAAATTGACCAAGCTCCATATATGTAATTCCTAGCTAATTGGTGATGTGAACATATGCACCCTTTCATAATCTATTAATGTAGATTTTCTTAATCACAAAAAGATTTCTCATCATGCCTTATCTCTGAATGGTTGCAAATATTCGGTGTGGAAGTTATATTTCATAGCTGTGGAAAGCATAATGTGATATAATGTGCTACATAAAAGAATACAAAACCATCAGTAGTATTTTTTGTTTATAAATCTTGGGTGATCCCCTGTGCAGGTAGTTTCCCTGATATCAATCAATACCTGGTTTTGGTTTGTTCTCAATGTTTTTACACCTTTGTAACTAACTATTCAAAATTTTTAATTGGACAAACACCTTTGGGTCTTTAATCTCGGTACAAGAAAATAGAGGGTTTGCAAAATTCTCCTTTTTGACAAGATGGTAGTTTATTGGTTTATCATATTATGGTTGTCACTTGCAATCATGAAAGTCATTTAAAGTGTAAGAACAGAAAAATATATATATAATCTGGGAAATTCAAAAATTAAAACGAATATTTGAAAAATAATAGAAAAGGTGATGAAATCATGATATTTTACTAATTTTGTTACAAGGATATTGATAAAGCTTCAATACAGTTTTATAACATGGTCATCAGCTTTGTCACATAGGCACAGTGCATGTGTGGAGCAATATCAAAAAACTTGTGTATGGAGACATGGTTGTACACACACATGTACGTAGCACACAATAAGATCTTAAACGAACAACACAATACTTTTACATTTTAAACAAATAAAAGAACACATTCGCTAGAGGAAGTCGCTGCCTTGCTGGAAGCAGCCACTCACCCGAGAAGGTGTTTGGACACTGAAATCGAAGACTACTTGAATGTTGGAGGTAAGAGGCAGCAGGACTAGAGTTTTCTACTTTGGTAGAAGGCTCTTTACTGTATATTTACATGGTGAAGTAAAAAAAGCCTTAAATTTTGGGTGATCATGGACTCAGTGAAAACTGATTGAGTCCAAAAATTGATAGATTCGAATTGGGTACGTTTACCACATCTGACATGGTCAGAGCTGCACCTGAGGTGTGTCCAGAGTCACATTCGTGTGGGGTTATGTTGACACTGGTATGTGCCCTTTACAAGTGTGCATGTTACATAGGTTATGTGTATTGTTCAAGCTAGATTTCTTCCTAGAGCTTTTGTCATGAGGAAAATTTTCTCCATAAAAAAATTGCAAAATCTCAGAAGCGCTAAAACTTAGAAAATACAAGAACAAATGCAAAATTTATGAGGTTATAAATTCTCTAATATCTTTATTGAGAAAATATGAAGAAACAAGTATGAAGACTCTTCAGAAACATAAAAGAAAACAAATAAAATGACCATGATTAAAAATTTTAAAAAGGAGCTCTATGAAGGACTTCAAGAAGTATTCGGATATGTGAGGATCATATCATTACATTTTCATTTATTGTGATATTTCGAGATCTGGGATAATATCATAGATAATTGTGGCAATGATATATATATATATTATTTATAAATGGTGTTTGATTGATCTTGTGAGTACGGTATACACTTTAGTTTTATGACTCGCTTGTTCATAAACCTTCCTACCTTGTACCTGAGAGTTTGCCATTATCAGCATTCCACCCTTGTGAATGCCAGCAACAGTTTTGGACGACCAGGTTTCATCTAAATGTCGGACAACTGATGTAGTTGGTATGATGATAAGACTGGCTTAATGAAGATTAGTAATCATATTATATATTTATATGCATAAACAAGTCTCATGTTACCTTTTTCCATCTCTCTTGCATATTGAATGTGCCATTATTTACTGGTTGTGTGTTCCTTATAAGCTAACTAGCAGGCTGCATTTCCTTTTTAGAATTGTTTCATCAAGCTTTTTGTTGTTTGCTATGCTGTATATTTTTTTAATTTAAAGTAAACTTTATTTTTCTTATTTAATTTCAGGTTCTGAAAGAAAGCTTTAAGATTTATTGTGCTATAAATGATGGTATAATCAATCTTGTTGATAAGGTACACAAATCTTGACAACAATTTAGTTGATTTGTGAAGCCGCTTTTCCTTCTCTGGTCTTAACGTTTGCCACCTACATTCCTACAGTTTTTTGAGATGCCTAGACATGAGGCTATGAAAGCACTTGAAATATATAAAAGAGCAGGCCAGCAGGTAGCATTTTTCCTTCCTTTATTGCACACAGGCAAAAGTATTATATATGCTTCCCCTTTTTCCCTCTCAAATGTTATATTAGATGATAGTATACTCTACAAAATCACCATTATATTTTGTCAGAGTATTTAACAAGAGGTCTTTGATTGTTTGGTTTCAGGCTGACAGCCTTTCTGAATTCTACGACTTATGCAGAGGGCTGGAACTTGCTCGAAATTTTCAGTATCCGACCTTGAGACAGGTATTGATATATGATGATATGGTCAAGAAGTCAATTTTTTTATTAATTTATTTGTGCTTGGCATATTATCTTTGCATTTCAATGTCATGCTTGCTTCTGCTTTTGCAGCCACCACAAACTTTCCTTGCAACTATGGAAGAATATGTAAGGGAAGCACCAAGGGTGGTTTCTGTGCCAAGAGAACAACTAGTAAGTGTCGTCGATGAACTGAAGTTATTCTATGTATTTTTCCGCTGCTCTGATGAGTGTTCATGACTGTGTTTTATCCTACTTTTGAAACAAATATGGTGACAGAAATGTAAAAGAGATGGTGTAATCTAAGGTAAAATCTTGGTAATGCAACATCATATTAAACAAATATCACCAAGTCAAACAAAGATAAACATGTTAGCATTTTCTATTATTTAGCAGTTGGAAAACTGAAATATATTGCATTTACTTATCAAAGCAAACTAACATCATATATTTATTCATTGAGTACTGATTTTTTTTGTACTTCACAAATAATATGGGTTTGATTCAAGCCATGGAAATTTAACCTGCTGTTGTTGCATACTTACGATTGTCTGTACCCTGTGAAGGATTTTTCTTCTCGTTTTGCTCTCCTATTTCATGGCAAATTTGTCAATGCAGGAATTTCAGGAGAGGCTTCTTCTTACTTATAAACCAGATGTTGATTCTTCACCTCGTGACAATAAAGAAGAATCTGCGGAAGAACCACATCCAGAACCACAACCTCAACCACAAGAAGCACCACCATCTTCTAATGGCAATGTTGCTACTCCTGATTTTGATTCGAACAATGTGGATCTGCTTGTAAGTAATCCATTCACAATTTTATTTTGGGTTACAAATGGCTGTTAATAGTACATTAATTTACATCTTTTTGTCTCTCTTTAAGGGATTAAACGTTGGTATAAGTGCTGATGCATCCACAATCGAGGAAAGTAATGCATTAGCCCTAGCAATAGTTCCAGCTGGTGAGTATTACTGCTGCATTTTGAATGTCCACAGTTAAATCTTTTTGTTTCCTCCTCCTCCTCCTCCTCTCCCTCCCTCTCCCGGTCTCTCTCTCGTATAGAAACACTCCTTTTTTTTGTACAGGTAATTCATCTCATGATGCTGCTGGATTGCAAACAAATGCACATGATCCTACAGGATGGGAGCTTGCACTAGTTACCAGTACCACTGCAGGCAACAGCAGCTCTACAACTGTTGAGAGCAAACTGGTAATGTTCGCTTCCTTTGGTTTGGAGTAACGGAGTCACTTGAGCAAAGGTTAAAAACCCAGTCACTCGGGACTTGCGTTAGAATCAACTGACTCATGGCTCGACGGGCCAATTTGGTGACTTGGCTGGATTGACTTGGTCACTTGCCTGGTTTTGACTTCAATTTTTTTAATCAAACTATATATATATATATGTATGTATGTATGTATGTATGTATGTATACAGCACTTTGATATATTATATATAATGTATAATATATATATATATATATATATATATATATATATGTAATACAAAGTTATTAATATATGTACTAGACTTATTTTATTAATGCATTTTCATGTATCATTCGTGTGTATTATAGTGAGAATTTGACATAGTGTGCACACACAATTTAATAATATTTACATAACATGTTTACAAACGTATCAATATATACATGAATGACTAGTTAAAACCAACCTGTGATTCTGTGACTCAGCTGACTTGTCATGTCCCATGGCTTTGGACAACTCTTTTCGGCCCTTGGTATTTCCATTTTCTTGACCAAGTTGAGCACCAAGTCATTGAGTCAACTTGGTTGACTAGAATGAGTTTTTGAGCACTGGCTTGGGCTGCTTCTATCACAAAAATGTGTAGAAGACAGCTGTCTTGTCAACCTGGGCAATTGGTTGCCCTACTTGGTAGCCAGCTGTTAGTTCATGGCTACCACCTTGCATGTAGCCAGTAAGTGAATGGACCATGAATTACTCCAGTAGGCTGACTAGTCACTAATGGGTTAATTTTTTAAAGTTCTCCCTTTTTGTTTGGAAGATAAATATCCTTCTTATATATATACATACATAAATAAATCTGTATATAGGTTTCTTTTCGAACTCAGACCTGCTAAACCCAATTAGCCTTGTTGGGCCTTGACCAACTCAATTCTGTCGGACTTCATTTTTTAATAAATTAGGGAGATTGTTGAGGGACAAGTCTAATTGCCTATTGCTTGTTTAGAAACAAGGTTTTAAAACCCAGTGATTTGGGAATCGGGTCAAAGTCCTAGAGGCAATTGCTTGTTCAGATACCAATACCATCATCTGATGATGTGGTGCTATATGTTTGTCCTAGAAATGTGAAGATAGAAATTTCCTTTAACAAATTAACAGCAACTTTAGGAGTTCTACTGAGGACAGTATTTCTTGATGGGCTAAACGTCTTACTGCTTAAATAAATGATGTATGGCAGGCTGGTGGGTTTGACAAGCTTACACTTGATAGCTTGTATGAGGAGGCAACGTATAGACAACAGCAGCCTACATATGGAGTGGCTACTGTGGCTTCAAATCCATTCCAGTCGCATGATCCGTTTTCTTCCTCCGCTGGAATAGCACCGCCTTCTGGAGTCCAAATGGCAGCCATGGCTCAGCAACAGCATATGATGGCACTACCGCCGCCTAATCCCTTTCTTTACTTTAATCAGCAGCAGCAGCAGGTGGGTGCAAATCCATTCGGCGATGCTACATTTGGACCCTTCCCTAACAATTCTGCACAACACCACCAAAACAACCCATTTGCAAACACTGGCTTGCTATAGGTGTACCAAAATATTTGATCTTTGTTATATAGGTGACACTACCTCTGGAAGCCTAAGCCTATCTGGTTTTTCTGTATGCGACAGAAACGTGTATAATCTTCCCACTTTTTTTGTTCTCGGTTTTACAGCATAATGAATTCCCTATTCTTGTATTCTTTGGTGCATGTCACGCCCTTTTCTCGTCTCCATGAGCATTTTTGACTAAGGTTTCTGTTGATAAGAGCTGTGATAAATCACCTTTTACAGTTGAATGATTTTCCAGAAGGAAGTTCCCTTCTCTCTGAAACCAATTTAAATGAAAGTCTTATTGATATTTTGGAAAATATTTCATATGACCATTTCTTAGTATATGTTTTAAATTGGTAGTGGAAAGAAAGGGTTGGAATAACCGTCATCACACTACGATAAGAGATGCACTCTGTCTGTTGAAGTCTTGACCTTCCTTTTAGATTTAAGCCTCCCATCCGAACAGAAAGCAAGATCTGTTTGTCTGGGCTTGGGAATGACGGCTCGAGGTTGGCATATTTACATATTCAAGATTTGGTGAATGACCAAGCTTACCATTTTTAAGCCTAAATGTGTCCAATTAATGAAAACATGTTGCCAAGAACAGCTCCATTATATTGTAACATATTTTTTAAAAATTTAACCTTGTACGTGTGTGCATGAACGCGCGAAAAGTGCATTGTATTTTCTAGTAGTATTTGCATAATTTTTCAAAAGTTTAAACACAGATGGATGCAGAGGGTTAAAAAATTACAGGAAACCAGAAAAACATTAAAAAACACGTCTAAATAAGATTTAATAGCGAATTCAACCTATGGATTTTAAACTTAAAATCCTTGCTATAAAATTATAAATTGTCGGAGATTTTTTTTAAGAAAAACAGTTTTAGCTACTGGTGTAGAACTTGGAGACCAAGAAGATGTTGGAGTCACTCCAAAAGCGAAATCAACCTGGAAGATTTAACACACTGCAAGGTTGAATTTGCATGAATCGACCCAAAACAAGAAAAATATCACAATAAGATGCTCAAAGGATGATCCAATAACAAAGGAATGTTCATCTTTTAGAGGACATCAAATGGGTCCCCAACTTATTTTTCAAAAAATTCTCAAGAAAATGAACTACAAATTTGCATTTTCTATTTTTTAAAAACGGAAAATAAATTGACAAAAGGCTTCAATTCTCTTTGTCACCTCAGCAAAGTCGCCCCTCACTGCCGTTGTGAGGGTTCACAATCGACCTTTCTGGATGGCGGCAACGTTCGTCTTAAATAAAAAGACTAACTTTTAAAAGAAAAAAGGACGGAGCTATTGACTTTCGCCGGCTGCTATCGCTCCTCAGGTCGCTTTGCTGTCCAGCAAGGGGCGGCGGCTTCCGTTGACGTTTGCTCGACAACGATCGACAATGGCCGGTTAGATATTAATTATTATCCTCTTATTCATTGGGGGCTATTTGTTTACTTCAGATCTAAAATTCGATGTGACAAGCTTTTATTGACACAGCGAACAACAAGACCTACATTTAAAATGTTTGTTTTATTTATTGTCTTTAAATTTGGGAGGACCTTCAGCATGTGATAGTGACTTTTTAAAAAAAAAAATTCTTTATTTTACCTATGACTATATACATATATAGAAAAATTGAATCATGATTCTGGTTTTCACGACGGTTCCATGTAACATGACAGACATTTAATTAAAAAAAAAAGAAAAAAATGTAACATTTTGAATTGGGGGGCTAGCATATTTATGTAACATTTCTTCATGAATCTACCCTATTTTTCAAAACACATACATGAAACACTTGGTATTCTTAGTACCAAACTGCCCAAAATGTGAGCAAAGTTTTGGACCTATTTGAGTTGCATCACCAATGAAACAGTGTGCAAGTCCTACTAAGGAGGGCCAGGTTTGGAAGTGGATCAGGATCAAATCATAATTGAGATCCACTAGATCCTACTACTAATAAAACCACTAATTAATCATAAGCTTTGGGTGAGTAAGAAAAGTATTTCATTCTACCGCATAGAGAAAAACTAAACCTCATTCTTTTAAGATACGTTGCTTACTTTTGGTGCTTCGAAAAGCTCCCATCCAACACCTCATTCCTTTAAGATACATGACTTACTTTCGGTGCCTTAGGGGAAGCTGCCTCTACAACACTTCATCTTGCATGCTCCTTTTATAACACTTTAACTTGCATGTAAGTGGTCTCTTTTTTGCATCACAAAAAGTTGACGTCATGAAATTCAAAACAAGAATCGGCCATCTACCAACCCCCACCACGTCCGTTGTACCAATCCCCTATCAAGAGAAAAGTAATGGCTCTTTCCACCAATTGGTCCATGACAAGATCCATCTCATTTAGCTAATTAAGCCAATAAACCATACCTTAATAGCAGCTCATACTCAACAATCAGAGCTCAAAATGAAGGTTCAATGTGATCCAACTCTCTTTTGATTTTTCTTCGACATTCTTCAATGAAATTACAACACAATAACATCAACTACCTACAAGACTTAATCCACAAATAGATACAGAATGGTAGTAAATATGGAATCCCTCCCTTATTAATAATGCAAAAAGAATAACTTGGAATATTAATAATTCGAATCCCATGAGTACATCAATGAATAGGAAGAAGGAACAACATGAGAAAGGTGAAGAACGGGAGGAACTGAGCAAAGTCTCTACATCTTAGGCGTCAGCGATGTGATGACCACTTTTGATTCAGTTGGGGACCTCACAGTTAAGGTGTCAAACTTGGAGAAGAGAACTGCTAACACCATCCTTCCAGTTAGCACCACTATGTCCTTCCCTGGGCACTGCTTGTTATGGGGCGTCGCCGCCTCTGTTTCCGGCCCATTCGACCACCAAACCCGCTCAAGAAGTTTCTCGCCTTCCTCGCCGACGAACCGGTCCGGCACGAACTCGGTCGGCCGGTCAAACAGTTTTGGATCTCTCATAGCAAATGGCTGGTACCCACACATGAGCTCCCCCTTCTTCACCAAGAACCTTGCTTCATGGGACTCTACGATCAAGTCTTTCCTTGCCCTTGCATACTGCCGCGGCACCGGCGGTTGGATCCGCAGCGCCTCGTAGGCAACCGATTTGATCAGTGGCATGGCATTGAGGGCTTCAAAGTTCAGATCGCCCTTCTCCTTTATTGCATTCCTTGCTTCTTCTGCCAATCTGTAGTGCAACTTGCTTCCCTGGTTTGCAACATATCTTAGCATGGTGGGTAGGTACAAACTAAAGCCTGCTACAGCATTAAGCCCAAACATGAATATCAAATTGTGAATCGCTTCTTCTTTTGGGACTCCATATTCATCCTCTGCAATGTCCAGTGCCTTTCCCCCATAAGTCTTAAAGAAGTCATAAAGCTTCTGGTGGTTCCTGTTGCATTTTCATGAAATTTTAGCATTAGTACAACTCAAATAATATCAAATATGCATAGGATTGTAATGAAAACGATAATGAAAGAAAAGTAGAAGTGACTGCATTTTGGTGTCTTTAGGCTTACTTCTTCACAGTCCAGTAAGGCCAAGGGAAGGTATGGAACACCAACTCCTCCAATGGATGTGGAAGCCCAAGGTTTACTCCAGGAGCAAGTTGTGGTGCAAGCCATTTCAAGCAAAGGCTCGCACCCTCTTCACCAACACTGGCCGGACCTGGCTCCAGAGGATCTCGCCCGAGCAATGTTCGCGACAAGAAATTGAAAACACAACTACCAAACGCATCGTTCGCCTTCGCTTCCGGCAGTTGACCTTGGAGCTTATCCCATGTTTCCTCGACGGCTCGCCGGATCTCCGGCAACCACCGGCGAGCATTGAGCATGAAGAGGTGCTGGACATAGGACTTGAGCCTGGTGTGCTGGTCCTCAGCCGTGTCCAAGTAGGACAGGACCCTGAACCCACCTGTGAAGTCAGTGCTCACCATGTAATGCCCACCAAGCACATTGCTAGTATCCACAAGTGAATTGTCAAACAAGGTCCTGAAACTCTTGGAGTCCAGGAGGATGACAACCCTTGGATCACCGGGGAACCCCGGCGGCGTCGGCGGCATGTTGGTCCGGAAGACAGTGCTGTTATATTTCCGCGCCCGGTCTGCGAAATACTTGTCCGGGCCGTCGAACCAGAAGTAATGAAGCCTATCTATCAAGGCACCAAAATATGAAATTTTGGTTATCCCTGGCATCTCTCTCAAAGGGAGCTGCTCTTCTTTCTTCTCTGTAATTTCAGCCATTGCTAAACAGTAATGCTCGACTGCTCCAATATTGCAGGAACTATGGGAATGAGGTGCCATGGCATGGCCTTATAAAGCAGTGGTCATGGTTGACCCAGCTATTGTGTCTTAGTCAAGGATCCCTGTTCTTCTATCGTTTCTATTTTCAATGAACTGTATTTGATCTTTCACATTGTGAAAATTCTTCAGAAAATATTGGGAAGTTTATAAGAAGCAACTGAGGATGGAATTCATGGACCTTGTTGCTCCCATCGAACTGGTTTTGGCTGCTTGTGCTCATGGAGAAGCTTCAGAGATCAGAAACCGTGGTCGGTCCTCGATTTTTTGGATCCAATCTAGATTTTCCGATCAGCGTGCCTGTCAAAGAACACGGTTTGACGACGGCGGCCATCGGAATGGAAACTGTACCACGGGCTTTTTCAAATAGGGCAGCTCCTTTCGACCTGCAACTGCTGGGTCTGGTCGAAGGTTTGACCAGCGCTCCTGGATCTGGACCTGGATCTATGATCTTCGGATCATGGGATGGCTTCCAGGCCACATCTTTAGCTGTCTCTGGATGTCGAACGGCTGGATTTGGGTCGGATCCTGGCCTTCTGTATTTCAACTAGATTGAATTTTGGGATATTCACATGTAAAAGGTGGATCTTAATCGTTTTTTTAATCGAATTATGACATAAAATGCAAAACTATGTACTGAAATCGGAATCCTATTTTTTACCAGGGACATGAATATGGGAGCTGGGCAAAAATTCTGGCTAAAGGGCATTGGGAGTAAACTTTTAAATTTTTTAGGGTAATCAATATGTAAATGAAAAAAAATACTCAAAAATAATAATATAAAAATAATAAGTCTTTTTGGGGTTCATATGGTTAATTGTCCACACCTGCTTCTTCTCCTCTACTCATCAATCAATCCCTTTCTCTTTTTTTCTTTATATATATATATTATATAAAGGTGGACAAAAAAAATGTCCTACATCATCTTTTTATTTTCTTTCATTTTCAATTTTGTATTTACAAAAAGTTTCGAAAAAAATAAAAGTATTTTAATCAATGGCACAAAAAAAATAATGCTTGCCCATTAAATGGGAAGCGAGGTTGAACTAAAAATTGGGTGATAAGAGAATTGGTTCCGTGCCTTTCTGCGTTGCAAGTTTGACAGATATTGGCTGAACTTTCTTTGGTCTTCTTTGGCAGGCGTTCGTGGGGAAAGTCGCTGTGCATTATCGCGGCGAAAGAGGAAGCAAAAAAGAAGCGGAAAAGTTGGAAGAAGTTAGCCGTCTAATGGCTGCTTCTGCAACTTGCTTCCCAATATCGCCGGAGCAGCAGCTTCCCATTTGAGAATTTTCTTGGCAAGGCTTAGACCTTTCTCATCATGAAAGACAACTTTTCTTCAACTAGCCTTTTTCTATAAAAACAAAGAAAAAGAAAAAGAAAGTCTTGAGTAAAGAAGTCGGCAAGGACAAGAAACCAGCTGACGTCGGCCAGAAAATTCGGGCTCCGCCGCTATTCCGTTCGGGCATGAAAACAATTTTTAGGTTCCAATACAACCCAAAATTTCTTCAACTTCTCGGCATTCTTTTTTTTCTTTTCCGATGGCAGAAAAACCAAAACTCATCATCATGTCCCTCTGCATCGTTAGGTTCTAGAAAAATAGATCTGAGCTATGTTGCATGCACGCACTCTCCATATTTTCATTGGCCGATCTTTACTTGTGGTCAGTGGTCACCGACAGTTGAAGAGACACATGTGGGCATGTGTAGGCAGTGGCACACACAGTGAATAAAAAATTTACATTTATATATTGGTTGATCTTAAATTTTCGTATATTTGTATATGAAATACCTTTCTCTATGTGGTGAGTTCCCTTAAGCCAAATATGTTTGGCTCCGATATGATGGTCTGGGTTAGTGTTGGCTCAGCTCGGCTCGAACAGTACTCGTGAACAGACTCATACTTCTTTATATTTCTTGAGTCAGCATTACCTTTTCTCAAAAAACTGAATGTTTACATTACGTTTTCTTTAATCTTTGACAATCTTTGCCTATTCATTTATTGTGAAAGATTCTGTACAGATTTACCGTGGTAGATATTAGACAATGAAAGATTTATACTATAGAGAGAAACCGGAGTTTTAAGATCCAACAAGATTGATGCGTTTTATGTGTTTAGTTTTTAAGACCTTATGTTTTTCGTGATAAGCAGCTTGTTCTCGATAATGAAATTTTAACAGTGGATGTTGCGAGGTAGGCTCCAAATAAGAATAAATGAGAACATTCACATGGACAAAAAATTGGATGCTCAACACTACCAGAGAGTTTACAAGCCATGTCAAGTGGATATATATATACATATATAGTCACTCAATTATATAACTAGGGCCGTCTATCTGAAACAGATTGCTAGTTAAAAAAAAAAAGGAGAAAAATGCATGTATTAATAATATATGATAAATCATCTCATTTTTTACTTATTTTTTCTTAACCATCTATCGTGATGGATTGGACAACCTTGCTTAGATAGTTAGGTGACCTTACACACACACATGCGCGCACACACACACATAGCTTGAGGAAGGACTACTCCACTTTGTGCCCATTTAATCTATTTCAAGCATGGCGTCTCTTTGGCACATTAGTTTGTTTTTACACTTCTTAGGATGCCAAGAACTGAACACGAACTAAAAAAGTAAACACTCTTAATATCTAAATTTTGCGAAGCAGATCAAGTCAAGATTCTATTTTATAAGTTCAGATCTTGGTGCAATTTCAACACAAACATGACAATCGATCGTATATCACAATTCATGATCATACACACAATAGGTACAATAAGTTTACAAATTGATTTTTTGAAATAAATACATGAAACAACTGAAACTGATGAAAGTAAAAAACAAAAAAAAATCCCACAATTTTAAGCTGCAAAATCAGAAGAAACAGAGATGATCAAGGAGAGACAAGAGCAAAGGCAGCATGATCTTCAAGATTTAGGCGTCAATGAGGTGATGATCACTTTTGATTCAGAGGGGGCCTTCACAGTAAGAGTATCAAACTTGGAGAAGAGAACTGCTACCACCAACCTCCCAGTTAGAACAACTATGTCCTTCCCCGGGCACTGCTTGTTGTGGGGGGTTGGTTCCTCTGTTTCAGGCCCATTGGACCACCACACTCTCCCAATCAATTTCTCTCCTTCCTCGCCGACGAACCGGTCCGGCAAGAACTCCGTCGGCCGGTCGAACAGTTTTGGATCCTTCATCGCAAATGGTTGGTAGCCACACATGAGCTCTCCCTTCTTCACCAAGAACCTTGCCTCATGTGACTCTACGATCAAGTCTTTCCTTGCTCTTGCGTACTGCCTCGGCACCGGCGGCTGGATCCGCAGGGCCTCGTAGACGACGGATTTGAGCAGTGGCATTGCGTTGATGGCTTCGAAGTTCAGATCACCCTTCTCCTTAATTGCATTCCTCACTTCTTCAGCTAACCTTTTGTGCAACTCGATTCCTTGGTCTGCTATATGCTTTATCAAGGCAGGTAAGAACAGGCTGAAGCCTGCTACTGCGTTAAGGCCAAACATGAAGATCAAATTGTGGATTGCTTCTTCTTTTGTGATTCCGAATTCATTCTCGGCGATCTCCAGTGCCTGGCCGCCGTAAGTCTTGAAGAAAGCATAGAGTTTTTGGTAGACCCTGTCAATTTGTTTTTAACCACCATCAGAATGAAGGAGAGAACACTTAATCAATCAGATAAAAAATTCAATTTATGAAAACTGGACGCTAGATAAATTCGTGTATAAATTTTCTGGTTTTCTATTGAATATAACTAGTTGAACATTATTGTAATTTTTTTTTGAACAAAAAAAAATTCAGTTTCTGAAAGTTTTCTTAATTTCTTAACTGTGATCTTCAAGCATACCTCTTCACAGTACAGTAAGGCCAAGGAAAAGTGTGGAACACAATTTCCTCCAATGGCTGAGGCAACCCAATGTTGACACCAGGAGCAAGCTGTGGAGCCAGCCACTTTAAGCAGAGGCTTGCACCTTCTTCACCTACACTGGCCGGACCGGGCTCGAGCGGGTCTCTTCGGAACAAAGTACGTGATAGAAAATTGAAGATGCAGCTGCCGAACGCGCCGTTCGCCTTTGCTTCCGGCAACTGACTTTGGAGTTTATCCCAGGTTTCCTCCACAGCACGCCGGATCTCCGGCAGCCATCTGTGAGCATTGAGCATGAAAAGGCGCTGGACATAGGACTTGAGCCTAGTGTGCTGGTCCTCAGCTGTGTCCAAGTAGGAAAGGACCCTGAACCCGCCTGTGAACTCAGTGCTCATCATGTAATGACCACCAAGAACATTGCTGGTATCAACAAGCGAGTTGTCAAAGAGAGTCCTGAAGCTCTTTGAGTCCAGGAGGATGACAACCCTTGGGTCGCCGGCGAAGCCCGGCGGCGTGGGCGGCATGTTGGTCCGGAAGACCGTGCTGTTGTACTTGCTCATCCGGTCGGCGAAGTACTTGTCCGGCCCATCGAACCAGAAGTAATGGAGCCTATCTATGAATGCTCCAAAGTATGAAATTCCAGTAACCCCAGGTACCTCTCTCAAAGGGAGTTGGTCTCCTTTCTTCTCCACAACCTCAGCCATTGATCTTGCAATATCCCTCAATTGCTTCAATGGAGAAAAATATGTGATGAGATGACTCTTGGTATTGGCTCTTATAAGAATCCTCTGGATGTCTTGGTCGACTTGACTACAAATGTTTGTCATTTTCCATTGCTAACTTTTGGATTTTCCCGATATCTTCGTTTGGACTCAAACTGTTCAAAAAAGGAGTGCTGCTCCACTTGTTGTAGCATCCCCAAGGAAATAATTGTCCACATTATTTGGTCTCCAATCCATATCTTCTAGGATATATATATATATATATATATATATATATATTATCCACTGACATGTGAGGCAAGCAAGATGAAGTATTCCATCTTGGTGGAATTCTGGGAGGTAGAACTTTAATTTGCCTTAGATTGGATCCTCAACTAGAAATGGGCCACACATTGAGTCGAGCCAACTAGAGCTTGACTTGTTTATAAATGAGTCAAGTTTGAGTTCAAAGGTATGCCCAAAATATTAACGAGTCAAGCCTACTCAAGTTTGATCCAACTTCGAGCTCGAGTTCCTTTAGTTGAGTTGAACTTGAGGGAGTTGAGCAAGCCAAGCTCGTGCTCGATGTTGTGTTGTCGAGTCAAGCTCAAACCTGTTCCATGGAGCTTGACTCAGTCGACCTCGAGCTGGCCCTCAGCTTGTGTGCAGCCCTAACTAGAAACACGAGTAATCTCCTAAGCTGTAATATTACAAGCGACGTATAGGAACGGGATGAACTGCTGATATTTAGCCTTTGAAGGTGTGTTTCATTCACACACTTTCTTATCAAAATATCTTCCTCTTAGAAGAAAAAGGACAAGTTTGGTGGCCAGAATTTTTGTGGGTCATGTCATTTTCATGGAATGGTTCAATCCCACCTCCCCACGCAAGATTGTTCTTTGACATCAAAATTAACCGGGCAAGATGTTCTTTCCAGTTAACTGGAATCAATACAAATTCAATGGAGCCTTATCAATTCTGTTGTGGGGCTTATCATCTTATGCTTGAATTTGATATGAGTTTATTGATTATGGAATAAGAAACAAGTGATATTTAAGGGGCCGTTTGTTAACAAGGACAGACATTGTGGAAGTGTCTTAAAATCTGCTTAAAAAATTAGAGCATGTTCATGGGACACTAAATATGTTTCAATTTTTGGAGCAAACCAATTTTTGGAGCAGATTCATGAAACACTCTCATAATGTCGGTGATGTCAAACACCTTCTAAAGATTTCAAAGTCATTAGAAAGAAGAAAAGAAAAAATAAAAATTGAACATGAAAGCCTGGTTCACTGGAACAATAAGCCAACTCATCCATTGCCTGCCATTTAAGCGTTCTTCTTCATAAACTTAGCCCTGAACATGAACCAGTTCAAAATTGAACACAAAATGCAGGATTTGACCTAAAGTCTTCAAATTCTGCTCATAATTATGCCTCCCTCTTATCATTTACTCAACTTTGGATTCAGGGTCGTCCACTTGACAACATTTACTATATTCTCTAACTACTTGTTCAACTATGTCACATGAGTATGGGGTGCAAGTAAAGATGGGGATGCCGATGCTGCGCATGCCAAAAAAATTTGGATGCAGGGTTAAAGCTATATATATTTATCATATATAAATATATGTATTTATATTATACTTATAATTCTATGGTTGTTTCTTAACTTAATTTGTCCTTTTTTTTTTTTTAACTTGTATGCTGCCCCTTTTTTAAAGAATCAATGGAACATAGTTGTTCAAGTATGATAAAAAAAGTTACTCCATCAATTGCATGAGCTAGAGTGTATTGTGCTCGAGAATACAGTGTTAGTTCTATACTTGATACGTAGTTCGACGACGGCCGAATTTGGCCCGGAGATTACTGTCAACGGTTCTTCTCAAAGATGTACAATTTTGACTAGAATTGAAGATTAAGTGTATTTTCAACTTTGATTAGATGGTTCGGTTAAATACTTCCATCACCAAAGACACCTTCAATCTACGCAAACATGGTCATCAAATTGAAGAACAGATAGAACAAAACAGATAGTTCATAATAACTTGAGATCTTTTAGAGCAAAAGCGAACAGTAACTGTTGTGAAAGGAAAAGTTAATGATAGGAAATAAAATTTTCTCCAAGAAAGAAAACAATAATTTTGGAAGCTGCTTTTTCTTATACTATAGTATCACATTATATGAAATGAGTACCATATTATGAACTACGGTCTCTCTCTCTCTATAACATGTAGATTCATGTGTACCAATGTCGACTTTGCTAAATGGTTTGGCGTGAGAGAGGAATATACCGGTCAGCGGCGCGGTGGCTGCCGCTGAGGCTGCGCGGTCGCCGCCACCTCCAAGAGGAGCTTGTGGTCTAACCTAGAGAAGTCATTTTCTTTTGAAACTGACAATGCATGGCTTGCGGAAGCATGTTGCTCTCTCCCTCTTATGCATGTCCCATGTTGACCAGCGGAAAGCAGGGGCGATAAGTCAAAGGAAACTTGATAGGCGTGTACGTTTTGATTTAGAATTTGAAAAAAGGTTAGTTTTGCAGTTTAAGTATGGCAGCGGCGGAGCTACCGCTGACTGCCCAGCCCGACTAGGCCCGAGCCCTGGCCCAAAAAAAATGAGACCTGGCTCAACTTGTTATCGGGCTAGCCTGAATGGACCCGATAAACTCGAATCGGGCCTGATAATTAGTTTTTAAATTTTTTATTAATTTATATATTTATAATATTTTATTACAATTAATTATTTATATTAAAAATAAACTTTTAGTGTAATCAAGCTGGGCCTATGGAGGGTTCAAGATTGGGTTTTCTAGTCGGTTCAGACCGGGCCAAAGTTTTAAATGTCGGATCAGCCCCATGCCAGACTTAGTTCTATTAACAAAAGCCACACACTTCATAAAGACTATCTAATAAGGACTTGAATTAAGTAAACTCTTGTTAAAAACAAGAAAATTCCAGCAAAAAATTGGAAATATAACTTACGGTTAGATCGAATATTACTGAAGTTCTTTTGTTTCGCTTGTTAACGGAAGTTTCACTTCAAGCCGATGCTTGATATTTTTAATGATATGTATGATCCTTTTTATCAACAAAAATGTAGGCCTGGAAATGACAATTTTGTAAAACTTAACAAGATTAATTAATTGTTATAGTTATGTTTAGGAATTGTAAACTAAAGAGAGCACCGACTGCAAAAATCGGGAACGAAACAGGCGACGTTGTTAAAGGCTGATCACGGAGGTTGATATGTATCGGCCAATATGACGTATCGTTTAGGATTCCGATACGAGATGAACTCAACTTTCACAGTATTAATTGCTTTACAAGGAGGTCAGTCATTTTCCCTTTCCTAGCTCGCGACCATGATCGAGTTTGCGTTCAAGAGTGGGTTTCGAAGCTTGAACCTGCAGAAATGGTAGAACTTGACAATGAAATCAGACTTGCACCAAAATGGAGATCATAGACCAGTTAATAGAGAGAGAGAGAGAGAGAGGTGTTTTAAGAACAATCCATGTTGGTTGAAGAACACAGTTCACTCTCTTAACTTGGTTTCCATCAATTGCTTGACAATTATAACAAAATAAAAGCTAGGTATCGAGCCGGGTACCCGACGGGCTTTTGGTTCCTGGTCAGACACGAGGCAGCCCGATAAATTTTGGGTTGGGCCCAACTCGGCCTAATAATATTTATGGTATATAATTTTATTATATTTTTACACATATTCTCATTATAAATGTTTATATAATATATATATATATATGTATTAAATTTATATATTTTGTGTATTTTTATTAAAATCGGGTTAGGTCAGCCAGGTTCATGTCTGAGTAATAATGTCAATGGATCATATTCAAATAGCATATACCTTGACTATATCATGAAAATATGACAGGAAATTAACTCCTACATGACTTAAATCATTGAGCTTTAACTTGTCACTCAAAAGGCCAAAAGCTGGAAAAGTGCATGCCAATTCCGTGGGCATTCAAACTGGTAGGAATCTGTCTAATCTCATTCCTGCTTATGAAGATAGATAATCAGGGCAAGCTTAGTTAGTTTAAATTGGTATTTTTTGAAGGGGTTCCAAATATTTGCAGGATAGTGAGATTGTGGTATGCCAGAAATATGAAATTGAATATTCAAATCAAGCAAGAAAAAGATTTATGATGAGCGAGTATCCTCATGTTTCTCTTACTGCATCTTCTTGGAAAGCAGTGTCTTACATAATTTTTATCCTGTAATTAAAACTTTAGACAAAAGTTCCAGCTCAAACTTGAATTGGAACGAAAATTCCAATGTTAGTTTCCTTTTGTGTTTGATAGTCTAAAATTTTCATTCCAGAATTGAAATTGACATGTTTGATAAAACATAAATAATTTTGGAATTGATGAATTAAAACCATGGTGACATGTATTTAAAGAGAGATAAAAGAATTCCAAAATCAAAATTTCGACCCCTAGAATCACAATTCTAGAATTCTGATTCAAGAGTGAACCTATAATTCCAGAATTAAAATTTTTTATTTGATAATACAATTTCTATTTCATCAAAAATAAAAATTTTGGTTCTCAAAATCCACAATCCTGGTCTCATCAAACATCCTTAAGTATTCATTCTTTGTGACCACACGTTCATCGCAGGGATTGTTCTTTAACTTGATTCAAGAAATGATCTAATGACTGCGACCAAGACGACAGAGTGGAGGAGGACGACGCAACCACGTTCTTGCAGGCGATGCGCTCACCGAGATCCTGCTCTGGTAGGGGACAAAAAAATGGGGGCAAAGGAGAAGAGAAGAAAGGCAGGGGAGATGGAGGCGGAGGTGGAGGAGAAGGAGATGGGGGCGGGAGATAATTCTTGTCCTGTCTGTTTCGAGGGTTAGCTCGGAACAGAACTGGACAAAAAAATTATTTATACTTTGTCTCAGTCGTCCGTTTTGTCCAACCTGTTTTATGTCCAATGTTTGATGAAAAAATTCACTAAACAAAACACGCGTGTTTTGTGGTAATCAAACGACCTCTAATAATATTTAGACTTGAAGCCCACAAAAGGGTTAGGATGTACGTTCAAACTGCAAAAGCTAATTTTTAATGACTTAATGTTTCAATCAATATGCTTTTCAGGTGATGTTTCACTCTACCCAATCGTCCGGCTGAATTAAAAAATTTTGACTAAGAAGTATTCATTCTAAA
Organism: Nymphaea colorata; assembly: GCF_008831285.2. Lineage (NCBI taxonomy): Eukaryota > Viridiplantae > Streptophyta > Magnoliopsida > Nymphaeales > Nymphaeaceae > Nymphaea > Nymphaea colorata. The sequence continues at coordinate 5,239,725 of NC_045139.1, forward strand.
ATTTTTTAATTTTAATGGGCACCAATATGAAATGAGAAAAATGGGCACCAAAAATTCTTTTCCTGATTTATTACTTTGGATCTATTATATGCGAGAGAGAGAGAGAGAGAGATGGGAGCTGTGGGGGTGGGGAGTATGGAAATGACATCAAAAAAAAAAAAAAAAAAATCAAGTTGACAAGATGTTGAAATGTTATTAGGTAGTTAAATATTAATAATCAATGATCAAAAAATAAAAAAAAAATCAAGTTGACAAGATGTTGAAAATGTTGTTAGGTAGTTAAATATTAATAATCAATGATTAATAAAACGACCGAGAAACTTTTTGTACCTACTATTTATGTGTAGGGGCTTTTACCAAGATTTCCAACCTTTAAATCCGAATGGGGTCAAATTGAACCCGAATCTAAATAATACATTCCGCAACTAAAAATTTTTAATTTTTTTAATATAATTTTTTTTTTCAATTCATTAGGATAGAACCATGGCCCAGGCTGACTCTCCTTCCCTCCGCCCCTGGAGGGCGGAGGGAGGGGGGGGGGCCGCCTAGGCCATGGCCCCACCCCAACCAAATTAAAAAAAAAAAATCTAGTGTAAAAATTGAAAAAAAATTTTGGTGTCAATGTATTTTTTGAATATAAGTTCAGTTTGGCCCTACCCAAATCCAATCCACAAAACCTAATCCCCATTTGGCCCGCCCTTGCGAAAAATCCTAGCTCTGCCTCTGCTTATGTCGCAAGGCTTTAGTGACAACTTTGGCTTATACATATAATCGTCACATGAGCATTACTGACGGTTAAGCCATTTATAGTGCCATCAGCAACAAAATTCTAATCTGCAGCTATTCAACCATTTAGTAGAAAGGTGTTAAATCTGATAATGTAACTTCGGCTGTCAAGTGACTGATTGGCCACTTCAGCCTCCAACTTTAATAGACAGTTGGAGCATTGAATTCTGAATCCTCATAAAACCAGATCCGCAAATCGTCTATTCTTTTAACCATGTAGTTGTTTGGATATGTAATTCAAATAAATAAATACAGTAATCTCCAAAACGCAGCTATATATGTATATATACAGACGCTATTTGCAGAAGACGAACAAAAACGTTGTTATAATAATTTGTACCATCATAAAGTGATAAAAGTATTATATGTTTATGCACATGGATGCCAACCGATTGAATTCGAAATCAAAAATACCTTTAATTATATCTGTTTTTTTTTATATTCACATATTTGAATTTAAATACGAAAAAAAAGTCATATTTAAATCCAAATCAAAAATCCGATTGCACAATCCAAATCTGATTTTTACATTCAAATTTGGCCTATTTTCAACCTATTTTCAGAATTTAAGGGAATTGGATATATGAGAATTGTTTGAAAGTAAATTAGATCTGAATCAAATTGAATATATATATATATATATATATATTTTTTTGAAAGCACAGGTGGACGGGACGATGGACAGCCTCATGTGAGCTGGGGTGAGTGGGGCGCGCATGGCATGAAGGCTCTCGAATCTCTGTCTCGGGGATTTGGTTTCGTGCTTTCTACGTCCATGAGGCGGGACAGGACTTGGTTCGCCCGTACAGCAGGGACACTTGAATGACTTTTGCTTTTCCTCGTTTGTTTTTTTGTTCCGCCCCGCTCTGTCCTTTCCCTCCCGAGTGGACAAACGAAGGACGCTGCTTTCTTTCTCTTCTGGCCGCCTCGCCGTCGACCCACAACTTCCTTTCGGTTGTATGCTCGCGTTAATTGGCCGCGTCCGAAACGTGACAGGTTCATGGAATTTAGGCCCGAACCCACCGAACCAGGCCGCCTTACATCGGCTGATCTCAATGAAGGGCGCCAAAGGTTGAAACCATGGCTCTCTTATTGTAGTCCTGATTTCATGATAATCTCACTTTGATCGCGTACCCGGTTCTAGATCTTCTGCATGCGAAATAAATTAAACATTTAACATGTGAACTTTGCTGCTGGATTGCATTCAACGTTACTGCTTACTATTTTCATGTATTATATTTCAGCCATCTGTCCATTATTTAGGATTATAATTACAGAAAACATGTTTTTTTAAAAATGTGATATATTAAATAGTTGTTTAAAATTTAAAAAACAACATTTTTTGAAAAAACGTTAAAAACTAAGAACATGCGTTTTAAACTCGTTTTTTTTTTAGTTTTTTCAGTTTTTTAAATCCTAAACAATTTTTTTTCATTTTTTATTTTGATTTGTTGTAAATCTACTTATCTTTTGATGTTGGTGTTATTAGTTTCTTACTTATTTTATTTTTTCCTTTATTTTTAGCTTTTTAAAAATTTTAAAAATTTATTGTATTTTTTTTTCAAGTTCACCGTATTATACTCTTGAAAAATCTCCCCATTTAAAACTCCATAGCATGTGTTCTCATTATGTGATGTCTAAATCATTCTACACCATATCACAGGTTTGGACCTCATACTTGTTCCATCAACTTCCCCGTTTAAAACTCCAAGACGTTATTGATGCATTGGGTATGTGTGCGTGCGCAGTGGATTAGTTTGAGCGATACTGTTTTGGATTTAGATTATTGGCAACAGAGGAACAGAATGTTTTGAATGAATGCCAACATTAGATTGTCGGTCACAGTCGTAGCCCATGTCCAGTAGAGAACAAGTTCTAATTCATTTTGCAAATCAGCACATGGAGAGATCTAATGTTAATAAACTGATCACCACAGCGATCATCGGAGGTGGCCGGCGGCCGGCGGCCGACGTGCGTTGCGGGTTTCAGTTAACATGTCGATGAATGGAGAGAGTGTTAAATTTGAACCACCAAAGCACGTGGAGTCGTGGAGGCGGTAAGTTGTGCGAATGGCACGACTATAGAGCCGTTGGAAGTCAAATGGAGCCATTCACCAATTTGATCATATGTACCTACGGTATCTCTCTCTCTTCCCCCCCAGTGTGTGCAGAAGGGATGTCATTTGGGAATGACAAGAGTATGTGCAGAGGCTAATGGTGGCCGCCGCCGCTGGCAGTTTCATCCGGTAGCGAGGATCGGAAGGAGCGGGACGATAATCTCGCGGACATAGGGGCGTCGGGTGTCTCCAGTGTCTCATGGCTCATACGCAGATACCAGCAGGGCTTCAACCCCATCGTTGCTTCTATTACTTTGTTCACCATTTTGGTGGGCTTCAATCTTAGCGAGCTTCAATCTTAGCGATTTGCAGGAGACAAGGTGGGTCATCTCTTGCTCTCTTATCCATATGGCAGTGTTGTGTTCTTTGTAGATATTTTGTTGTGTTATTCATTATCTCATGGGAGAATTGAGGGATCCTGAGTCAGATTTCTTTCTTGGTGTTTCTAGATGTATTTCATGGGAGATATACCAGCAGAGCGTTGTCTTCGATTCTCTTATACTTGGTTCAGCTTGCTCGTGGGTCGACTACAATGAAAGATAGCTTCTGCCACGATCATTCCCATGGAAAGGTCTGTGGTTGATAAAATGGTAAAAGTCGTAACTCTTCTAATATTTGTATAAGATAATAAGAGAGGGCAAATATTTTCAAGGGGGAGAGAGAGAGAGGGATCCGCATCTGTGATGCCGTGAATGTGCATCGCCTTTCCGTGCTTCCCTCATTCTGCAGCCTTTCAACATGACGAGGTTCTTGTCAATGAGCAGAAGTACAAGAGAGCCAGGACTCCTTTCCTCCACTTGATTCCCTCATCTGTCGATGCGGAGAGCAAATAGAGGCGCCTCCTCTGCCCACTCGAACGCGATCTCATCCTAGATCACGAGATCGGAAGCAATGTCGTTTTCTCGCTTGTAGAGTTCTTCTCAGCCAGCCTCAAGGCATCTAGCCATTACAGACAGCCATCAAGAATGCCAGTGGATTTGTTCATGGGGCAAACATTAAGGAAAGGTTAAAGAGAGAGACTTCCTCCACTTGACGACTTATGCTGGATAGACAGAAGCAGAAAAAGGGTCAGTGTTGCCGATGGGGGAGCACGGAGGTATGAGGATCAATCCTCTCTCTCTCTTGTTCAGAAAACCCTAGCTTCCTTCATTGCTGTGGCTTTGGGCTTTAAGCCGAGGAATGCGACAGATCTCTTTTGTGTTTTGTGCATTGTTTCTCATTGCGTCGCTTAAACCTTGTTGTTCGTTGCTTCATGAGGTTATTGATACCTACTGAATTTGTTAGATATGTCGTGCATGAGTATGAAGTATGTGGCTGCCTTGGTGCAATTTTTAACTCACCAAAGCAAGAAGCTTCCTACTGAAGTAATGGACTATGATTAAGTACATGAATGGAGCCCGAAGTAACTTGGGAAGATCACCAGAACATCAATAGATTCAATGGGCTCAATAATTGGTTTGATGAGCTTGTGCATGAGATGAAAGCCGCCACTGTGTCATTTTTTTTCCTTTCCTTTTCGACTTTGTAGTTTGTACTTTCTCTTTACTGTTAGATTTTTGTCCTCGTGTTTTTTTAGAAATTAGAAAATATGATAGTTGTTCTTTGTATCTACTTCTGGATTCCAGTTCTTGGCAGGTAAATCGAAAATATCCATGTTGTCCTGCATATGTTCTTTATTGAAGCTCCTGATGTTGTTGGTGGTAGTGGACATGAATCATGTTAAGCATGAAAGTGTATGCATTTAGGATAGAGATCATTGTATTTGAGCTTTTTCAAAGGACGTTCGCACAGTGATCAGATAGCACAAAATGTTCTTACCCTGCACATAAAGAATGATTGCATCAAATGTCAATTTGCAAATACAAATGCGATAGATGTATACAAAGGTCATACAGTCAAGTGTCTACAATTTGTTTTTAACAGCTGAAAAGCCAGAAATGCAGTTGTCACACTATCATATCAACCATAAATTCTGTCTATCAAGAAAAGATGAAGAACTAAAAAGTTCAACAACTGAAAAGAAGAGTTATTTTCTGTGGAAGGAAAAAAAATTGATAAGCAAAAAAGTTCACAGGCATATAGTTGTTAGCATTCCCTGTGGCCCATCTGCGTTGGCTGTCAAGGAATCAGCATCGGGACTTGCTTGTTATGCTGCAATTTTTCAAGTACCTCCAAGTCTTGGCATTTTAATGCTTGCAGCTTATTAGTTCAGAGTTTTTCAACATTAGACAAGCTAGAAATGAAGGGATAATTTTGTCACCAAAAGATGGGTGACCATTTCATATCTGCTTGTTATAGGCCATGAAAAATGAAGTACGGTGGTAGACACATCTCTGATTTGTAGAATGGCTAATGGTCTAAAGTACTGAACTCTTTTATTGGATCCATTTGCCATTTATGCTGTGGGGAAGCAAGGTGAAGTTTTTTAACCTGTTTGCACTTTGCAGCCTCTCACGGTGCTTTGCTCTATGAGTTTCATTATCTTTTGTAGAGAGTTGCTGCTAAACATTTGCTAGTGTTAAAAATCATATGATTTTGACAAGTTACATAAACTAAAATATAGATCATATAATTTATTTAAGAATGATGAGGCTCCTCTGTTTTCTTCTTGCTTTATCTGTTGCGTTTGTGCTGATATGATTAATGTTAGAGTGCATTCAACTCGCAAATCAGGAGCATGGTTGATTTTATGCCTTTAGTTATATAAAAAAGGAATGGATATTAAAGACTTTGCTTTGTGCATCAGTTGACTGTATCTAATTTCTTTTGTCTTCAACATCAAATATGAAAAGTAAATGTTCCTTCGGTTCTATCTGAATAGTCCTTGAAATAAGGCTCAATCAGAAGCTTAATGAGGACCAAGAAAGGCTCATCACAGCATTTTTGTGATGCTCATGTATCTAGCTTAGGTGCCATACATGATGGCCCAAAAAAAACATATACCATTGTTGCCACTAGCGATGGCTGTACATCCCTAAACCTTAACAACAAATATTCCTTGGAGACTTTCCAGTAAGCAAATTGTCATTCTTTTGTGGAGGTTTGTGTGATGGTTCCTTCTCTATCCATCTTTAGCAGCCTTAAGGCCTTAACTTGAACATCTGGTCCTTGTCTCATAATGAATTACAATAGCTTGCCACATGCTAAATTTTTTTTATCATCTCAGGGGCAAGCCTATAAGGTGAAAATTTATTTTCTCCAGAAGTTTACGTCTAATCATCTGCAAGAGGCAGTTTCAGCTATCTTACCATTCATGAAAAGGTCTTCTAACTCATTGTGTACAAGTTTGTACATGCCACTGTAAGCATGAAAGAATATAGAAATTTGATGTTACATACTGTTATCCACCACTAACCTTGATGAGCCCTTACAAGAGGAAAACCCAAGCTCCATGCACACAATCATCCCTAATCTCCAGTTTAGGGTTTCTCCTCCCAGAGGAACACCCAATAATTTCTGCGATACCCTAATTACAGCTACCCAACCCTTATTTATACTTGTTCCGGGGTCAGTCTAATGGCCCTGACCTGCGATCCAGGACCTGGTCCCTAACACAGACATAGTGTAGCTTGTTCGTTTGGTTCAAGAAAGACATGTTTAAATTCTTAATACATCGATGCAGTTCATAGTCTTTTAACTCTACTAATGTATTTGGCCATATAGGAGTATTATGAAATTTCAGGAGCATAAAGATAAAAGGTAAATCAAAGTTTTTGCAAGCAAGGTTTAACTTCTTTCAAATAGAAGGATATGCTCTGTTATATTGTGCTTTAAAACTATTGATTTAGAGCCTAAGCTGCACTCTACTTTTACACACTTAAAGAAATTGTTATGCAATTGGTCTAGAATCCGGAGTTGTTACAATTCTTACTCCAAATCTAATAATTTCAGGTAAATATATCATATTACACTGACATCATGTTCACCTAATCTTTTATCCAGCATGACCAATCAACTTCTATTTGAAAATCTACTATCTATCAAGGTTATGTTAGTGCCGAAATATATTTTGTATGTGACTATGCATCAAATATGTTGCTGTTTAGCAACGGGTTGTGGTCTATTCTTGAATTGAAGCTTGTAATGGGTCCAATAAACCAGGCATTTTAGCATACTAAAAGAAATGTTGCTGATATTGGTTTCAACCAGGCATTCTTAAAGACATTTTTCTGTGCATTATGTTCTTTTCTCTTGTCCTTAGAGTTTTGCAATCAGTTTCACAAGGCCTGTTTTATTTCCTGACAATTGTGCAAGAGATATTTCTGTTTTGGCTGATGCATTTCATAAGCTTGGTCTCAACTGCATGTTTTGGTTCTACATGGGACTAATTTTCTGGATGAACCAATTGTCTGCCTTCTTGTTTCAGTTTCTAATAAATTGAAGTATTTTAGAGTAATTTTGTCCTATTCTTATTTTCTTCTAAAACCATTTCATGGAGCCTTTATTTTTGGCTGTAAGTACTCATTTTTTCCATTCAATCCTCCATTTTTAGTTTTGTTTGCAGGTGATCAAGATCTTAGCTTTCTTCATGATCCATGAGTTGGATTGGGAATTTAGGAACTGATTCTGAGGTGAAGATTGCTTTATCTTTCATTTTTACTTTCTAATGACAGAAAAAATAGGAGCTTTCTGGGCAGGTTTAGATTTGCTTGCCCAAAAGATTGATCATTTATAGTACTGTATGTCTCTACTAGTTATTTGTCAGTCTAACGTGCAACATATTTCAGATTTATTTTTGAAATTCCCTTACTCTCCTAGAGATGATATGTTCTTTCACATGCCCCTTTCCATTCTTCTTAAACTTTTTGACTGTTTGGATACAAGTATAGCTACACTACATGAATATGAGAGAATTAGAATTGTTTCTGGGAGAAATCAGATGCTAAGCTGCTAATATGAGAAAATTAAAATTGTTTCACCAGACTAATCTTTGGGATTAATGACAATTATTGCACCAGAGATATGTAAGAACTTGTTATTTATTTTCTCTATTTAGACCGGAAATGGCTTGTGGAGCTTTTTGATAAGAAAGAATCAGGCGTGCTCAAATTATACTTATTTTTGAATATTTTTATGTAACTTTTTTATAACTTTGAATTGTATAAACAATATCTTTTATAGTATAATTACTTATTTTTATGTCTCCCTCTATCTCTCTCTCTCTCTCTCTCTCTCTCTCCCTATATATAAATACATATATAACAAAATGTAGCCGTGACTTTTTCCATGGCTAATGTACAAGTGATTGTGGCTGTTGCAAATAATGGCCACAGCCGAAAGTAAAACCAAGGCTAGTGGTCTAGGTAAATCAAAGTTAAGTCCATAGGCACAAAAAATGCATTTAAAAAAAAAACTAAAAAGAAACTCGATAAATATTATTGCCGTTTAAAACTAAAAATGTTAAAATAAGTAACTTGAAAAAATGTTGCCTTTTTTTTTATTTGATGTTTTTTTAATGCCAAAGAGATTTTTTCATTTTCTAATTTTTATTGTCTCAAATCTACTTATTTTTTGATGTTTTTGTTAATAGTTTCTCACTTATTTTATTTTCCCTTAATTTTAGTTTTTTTTTTCTAATTTTTAAAAAATTCCAGTATTTTTCCTGTTTTTTCTCCTTTTTTTCAAGCTCGCCATATTATACGGGAGAAAAACCTCGCTGTTTAAAACTCGAGAAAATTTTTTGTGACTAGACTCAAAACCATGAGAAAAAGTTAATAGCCACAAGGGCTTTTGCCACAGTCACCTTAGTTAACAGCCACAAGAAAGGCCATGGCTGGAAATACTTTCAGTCACAGTTTTTGGGACTATTAGCCATGCTTTTAACTATGGTTAATGGCCCTTTTTGTTGTAGTGGTCTCAATCCATGAGAGTTGTAGGGGACGATGAAGGTTATCTCCCTCAATCTCTTGTCAATCTTTTAGGAAAATTGATGTATCGGGAGTAATGTTTTATCGGGTTTCAGGGTTTATTTCGTGGGAGATATACCAGCAAGGGTCAAATGCTATCCTTGTTTTTCTTATTTCCTTCTGATGGCTTTCAATCCTTGAAGTTTTCAGGAGACGAGGTCGGTTATCTCTCTCTTTCTCGTCCTTGGTAGCGTCGCATGCAGCCTTGTAGGTATTGTGTTAATTTATTAATAACCTCATGGGGTAATTGATAGATCGTATTCATAAGCCAGACTACTTTTTTGGGGTTATGGGGTTTATTTCATGGAAGATATACCAGCAAGGCTTTATCGGCTCAACGTAACCTTGTTTCTCTTTCTCGTCTATTTACTGGAGACAAGGTTGGTTATTTTTCTCTCTTGTTTGTTTCCAGTGTTGTGTTCATTGTGGGTATTATGTTAATTTCTTAATAATCTCATGGGAGAAATGATGAGTTGTGAATCAGATTCCCTTTTCCGAGTTTCGGGTTTTATTTCATGGAAGAAGCTGTCTTACCGCTTCAACAATGACTTTTTTGTTTCGTATCGGTATAGCCTCCTTTTTCTGTAGTTCTTGCTTTCCGGATCGCAATAATCAGGAACTGAAATGGGTATTTCTACTTCAGCTGCAAGAGATGAAATTCTGCATCATCATCTCAAAGAGGAGAACAAAATGAATCTTCGATGTGTCTTACTATTGTCACAAAGACTGCAATGTTTTCAAGTTATTGTGACAATATCACCAAAAAACTGGTGAAACGAAAAAATGGGAATTCATCCCACATTTGAAATGGATACTGTGATAATTTTTGCTAGATTTTTTGTTCCTTTTTTAAATCAAAACATTCTTTGATACATCTTAAGCTTTATTTTCATTTTTGTCCATTTTAGAGTTTGAAGAACTATTCCTTAATATCATTTTTGTATGAAAATTAGCAGAAAGTCTATCTTGGACTCCTGAGATTTTCTAGAAAAAAGATCCTTTTAGTTGATTCCAGAGAAATCTGTTGGTGATGAAAACACAGAAATGGTATTTGTGACAATGATGTTAGCAAGTAATACCAGCTGACTTTGATTTTGGAATTTTCCAGGCTTGTATAATTCTTTTGCCTTTTCAAATATCTTTTTTATATGATTTACTTACTCCACTCATCAGCAAGCATCCAGTTTCCTTTGTCGACTGTTTCCATGGTTCCTGGCATTCCTGTTAATCCAACACGTGCCCAAACAAGCTTTGAAAGGTCAGATCTCATAGTGCTGGATTAAGTTAATTATATTGTGAATATAAGTTTGTTCCACCATTTTTCTTTGATTTGGCTTTCTTTCCTAGTACTCCCCTGTACAAATTTTTAAGCCCTTTACTCTGCTACTTCCCCCCTTCTATTATGTAAATTCTTCAGCTTGTGCCATTTACATTATCAATCCTGATTTTATTAAATATTGTTCATTGTGGTTCATTCATAAAGAAACACTACCCTTGTAGTTATGATGGACAACGTGCTCAACTTTCACAAATTAATGGATGGTTCCATAAAACTCTTCTCTCGGAGTGGGGAAGAAACAAATTCAAGATTTCCATATTTGGTAAAGAAAATCAAGGAGTCATCCAAAACAAGCAGCAGAGACTTATATTTTGGATGGGGAGGTGATAAGTTCCTTCTTGATGGCCAAAAGTTTTTACAGTTTGTCCTCTTCCCATCTGGCTGATAGAACAGATTTTGCTCCATGAATGTCTTTGTACTTTTGTTGTTCCAATTTTTCTTGCAATTGTAGCGTTAAGGGGCTGTTGGGCACCAGTAACGAATTGTTACTGTCCAGTAAAACAGACTTAAAAAGTGAGACAGATGCATGGAACCCTGTAATGTAGCGTTCTATGAATCTACACCAAATTTTGGGGCAGAATCACTGGACAATAACAATCTGTAATTGGTGCCAAAAGGTGCCTAAAGGACTATGATTGACACATTGGTGGCTTACACCTTTTCAAAGATGAGTCTGTCACTGAGAGCCATGGGGCAATCTAGTAACTTCGTTTTCCTTTCACTTGATAAAAATATTCTGGAAGGTAGAACTTTTGCTGATGAAGCATGTGTTCCCTTATCACTTGATAAAAGTCTTCTGGAAGGTCGAATGCTGCTGCTGTAAGTTTGTATCACAAGAACTTTGGTAGTAAAAGAATCAAATATTTTCATAAAGCCAACTGGAACAAAGAATGCTTGTAATAGATAAGTAGTGATACGCGCATTAACATGTTGAGGTTATGTTATAGGTTGGATTACCTGTGCATTTTGCATCATAACACTAGTGGCTCTTATAACAATCAAAAATTAAGATTTTCCATAAAATCAACCGGCATTGAAGAAGTTATGTATTAATTTAGTCATAAACACATTAGAATGTCGACAGCATATTTAAACTGTCTTTGTTACAGTATGTTTAAACTGTCTTTGTTCATGCACTTAGAGTGGTCTGGTTTTCGTTCCTGAGGTAAGTGGTCTGTGATATGCATATAGTAAAACCAATACCGAAATGAGTGTATATATATATATATATATATATATATATATATATATATAGAGAGAGAGAGAGAGAGAGAGAGAGACGTATGTTTGAATTTTTCATTCCTTACATGATAACTGAAAGGGATATTCCTTCTTGTGGTGGGGGAGGTGTTGGATTGAGGTTGAGAGGGAGAGAGAAGCCTTCAACTTTTTCTGTTGTTTTCTTGAGCTGTAGCAATATGCAGTTGAAAATGACCGTGAGAGTTGCCTTTTCATTAAATGATTTTTATACAAAGCTATAGCACTTGCCATCTGACAATATGGTGCAGATACTGAGGCCACATATTCATGTAGAATTCTTACTCATTTGAATAAAGATGTTAGTGCTATCTGCCAATTATTATGTTGACAAAAATTTTAAATTTAAGCCATTGATATATTACAGTCTTTGTTTCCATAATGAGATTCTCATGTTGGCTGGGAATTTTTTATTTTCCTTATTTTCTCTTTATAGCCTGAAGGTGATGAAGAATTTTTGTAAATATTTAAAAAAATTCTTCTTATGTGTTAAAATTTTGTGTATAAAACTTCATTCAGGCTTATGCTTAGGTTTGGAAATGTTTCTCTAACAATTTGTGCTGTAATAGTTTGAGTTCTTTTGTTTAAAAAGTTGGATTTTTTTTGCTTATCACGTGGTTGTAGTTGGCCGAAAAAATGGGAATAAGATCAGGCCCTTTCTTGCTGGCGCTTCAGCAACAGCTGATGTCTGTAGCCAACCATGTCCTTGTCATCGAAAGTGGTATCATTGGGCTTTTCAAAATTGAGTTTCCTCGCCTTGGTCTTTGGAAGTGATGAAATAAAATTTACTTTTCAGTTTTTTTTTTTTTCCCTTCTAAAGTATGTGATTCATTTAACCGGATAACTTTTTTTTTTGCTGCAAGGTTTGATGAATGTTCAAAACCATCTCATCAATCGTAGTTCACTGGTAAGAATTTCATGCATTATATGCTTCAATTTTATTTAGCTCGGCTTTCCTTTGGTCCTAATATGTGACTGATGTTATGATCTGAAAGCATCTATAGTGCAGCTACATGTGCCTTTTTTTTTTATGTGGTTCTCAAGGCAATTTTCTTTGGCAACTTAAAAAATGAATGGATTAACTCCTTTTGGGTCATAATTATGCTATTGGAAGAACCCATGAAGTACTTGAATCACCACAATATATTCCAGAGATATGATAGAGAAAATATGGATTCACGCCCTCATGGGTAGCGAACTGCACTATATATGTTTTATAATAGGGTAAATTACAAACTTGCTCGTAGAACAAATACAATAATAATACCCTTCAGAAAGCATATTTTACAAATATTGTGATATTTTTGAAAATATCGTGATATTAACAAAAAATGAAAAAAAAGGAGAAAAAGTCAGGATATTTTGAAAAAACTTGAAAATTGATTTATCACAATTTTAATGTGATTTTTCGTTTATTTTCATTTGTTTTATTTTTTTCAACTTTTTTGTTCCATTGTTTTATTGGCTTGTTCTGGGTAACGTGGCTTCTTAGATGCAATACAATGTTTATTGAATGGGCATGCCTTCACCGATAAAAAGAATTTATAAAAGTGTCATAGATAGTTCCAGTCATTGTTTTTAGTCATTATATTTTATACCTTGCATGTATTTGCTACTTAGACACCATATCTAGTATCCATTTATTCATCAAATTGCAAATTAAATCACAAATATCATTTGGTTGTTAAAACTGTGTTATGATATGATTTTAGTATCATAGTTAACTCATGTTGATGATTATGCTTGTTTCTAATCTTGCTAAGGAGCTTGGTTGTCTCTATAAAGTCATTAGGTTTGAACGAATTTGAACCTTCAACAGTTCTTTGATGATACTTTTGCTGGTGCATGACTTTACCAGAAATCTTACGCACTTGCCTTTTTTCATATCTTTTTCCGTTTTTTTTTTCATTCTTTCATTTCGATAGTTTATTTATGATTTTTGGAATGTAAATCTGATGTGCTATTTTGCCTATGGATGTTGGAAAAGCATTGCAAGCTTAAGTTTCACACGCTCCAATTTCCAAATGGTGCCACACCCATGTCAACATGGTGCGGGTGCAGGTGCAGATTCACCCCCAAAACAGAACTGAAATCCGTTTGATTGAGTCTGGAGCGGTCAGCCACACAAAGATTTGGATATGGAGTTGTGATTTTGGTTGGGTTTGGATCTAGGGCTTCGTTTTGGTCATGGAGTTGGGATTTGGATTTAGGGAGCTTTTAGGCTTCTATATCAGCTTTATAAAACATATACCCAAAAATTCTTGAAACTCACCCTAGATCCAAATCAAGGTTCATGCCCAAAACTAGGCCTGGGCGTTGGGCCACCCTTCCCGGACCGGGCTGGGCCCGGGCCCGGGGAGGAAGGGCGGCCCGCCCGGCCCGACTCCCGCCCTCGGGCGGCTTCCGCCCTCCGCTGGCTCCCCTAACCCCTCCCTCTCTCCCTCTGCTCCCTTCTGTCTCCCTCTTCTCCCTGCTGTCTCCCTCTCTCCCTCTGCTCCCTTCTGTCTCCCTCTCTCCCATTGCTCCGTCTCCCTCTGCTCCCTTCCGTCTCCCTCTCCCTCTGCTCCGTCCCCCTCTCCCTTCCGTCTCCCTCTCCCTCTCCCTCTGCTCCCTCCCGTCTCCCTCTCCCTCTGCTCCCTCTCCTTCCCGTCTCCCTCTGCTCCCTCTCTCTCCCTCTGCTCCGTCTCCCTCTCCCTCTCTGCTCCCTCCCGTCTCCCTTTCCCTCTGCTCCCTCTCCCTCCCGTCTCCCTCTCCCTCTGCTCCCTCTCCTTCCCGTCTCCCTCTGCTCCCTCTCTCTCCCTCTGCTCCGTCTCCCTCTCCCTCTCTGCTCCCTCCCGTCTCCCTCTCCCTCTGCTCTCTTCCCGTCTCCCTCTGCTCCCTTCCGTATCCCTCTCTCCCTTTGCTCCCTTCCGTCTCCCTCTGCTTCTGCTCCCTTCCGTCTCCCTCTCCCTCTCCCTTTGCTCCCTTCCGTCTCCCTCTGCTCCCTCTCCCTCTCCCTTCCGTCTCCCTCTCCCTCTGCTCTCTTCCCGTCTCCCTCTGCTCCCTTCCGTCTCCCTCTCTCCCTTTGCTCCCTTCTGTCTCCCTCTGCTCCCTCTCCCTCTCCCTCTCCCTCTCCGTTCCGTCTCCCTCTCCCTCTCGTTTCCGTCTCCCTCTGCTCCCTTCCGTCTCCCTCTCCCTCTCCCTCTCTGCTCCCTCTCCCTCTCCCTCTCCCTCTCCCTCTCTGCTCCCTCTCCCTCTCCCTCTGCTCCCTCTCCCTTTTCCCTCTCCCTCTCCGCCTGGTCCGCTCGCTCCCCTCCGTCTCCCTCTTCCTCTGCTCCCTCTCCCTTTTCCCTCACCCTCTCCGCCTGGTCCGCTCGCTCCCCTCCCTCTCCGCTCGGCTCACCCTTCCCGTGTCTCCCTCTTTGCGGCGGGCGAGGCCGGGCCTGACTTTTGGTGGCCAGGCCCGGCCGGGCTTCAAGCCCGATGGGCCGACTCGGGCCGGGTCTTAACGGGCCGGCCCGGCCCGATGCCCACCCCTACCCAAAACAGTCATAGATCCAAATTCAGACACAAATCTCAGTTTCATATCTAAAATAGAGCTCCAAATTCATATACAGATCCAAATACCATGCCCTAGACCCAAAAACGTAAACCCAAACCAAATCTCAGCTCTAAATCGAAAATGGATCCAAATTTTAAAACTTGATCCACAATACCAGAACATGGTCCAAATCTTAATTCTGGACGCATTTGATTCCTTTCTTCAATCCAATTCAAACCTGGTCCAGGCCCAATACCCGAATTCTAGATACGTAAGGGTTCGGTTTAGATCTGGATAAGAACCTCAAAATCCTATTTGAATTCAGGTTTTTAAGGAATTGGATCTAAATTAATTTTAGACTGAACAAAGAGTCCAGAATTGAAATTTCGATAAAGGTATGGATCTAAAGTATGGTTGTGGATCTGGTTTTAGACCCAAATCTAGATCCATAACAGATCTGTAAATCCAAACCAGATCCAAATGACAGCTTTAAATTACATCCAAATTCTAAAACCAGATTTACAACAGAACTTTAGATCTTGATCTAAATTTGAAATTTGGACTCATTGAGTCTCAAATTGTGACTTCACTCCAATACAAATTCTAAAATTAACGTTTCGATATCACCCTAAAATCTGGATCTGGATATGGGTATATTAATTTCTTTTGGATATGAAATGAGATTTGGATCTGGATTTGGGTGTAGGAGCTGTTTTAGGCATGGAGCTGGAATTTGGATCTAGGGAGCATTAGATCCAAACCCAATCCAGATCCAAATGATACAGCACTGTAGATCTAAATTTCAATAGGAACTCGATCGAAACTATCCAAAACCTAAAATGGATATTCGCCACAGATTAGGATGTTGAATTTAGAAATGAAATTCAAAGTTGGATCTATATTTTGCATCCACTAAATTTTGGATCTTGGGTCTGGCTCAGGTTTGAATTGGATGGAAGGCACAAACTGGGCTCAAGGGATCTGGATTTGAATTTGTTGTGAATCCGGTTTTAGGATTTGTATTTGGATATGGATCATTATTTTAGATAGGAAAATGACATTTGGATATGGATTTGGTTGCTCCGCTTCGGGCAAGGAGCTGGGGGTTTGGATCTACATTTAGATCTAAAGCTCTATTTTTGGTAGCAAAACAGAGATTTGGATATATCGATTTGGACCTAGAACTCATACTTTAGATCCAAAATTTTCATATAGGGATTTGGATATGGATCATTGCTTTAGATAGGAAAATTAGATTTAGATCCGGATTTGGATGCAGGGGCTTTGTTTTGTGCGTGAGTTGGGATCTGGACCTTGGGGGTTTGGACCTGACAATTTTAATGGTGCTCTGGTCTAAATTCAGACCCCAAACGGATCCCTGAATCCAAACTACATCCCATATACAAATCCAAATTCTAAAAACAGATTCACAACTGAACTTTAGACCTTGATCCATCCAATACGATCTTGAATTTAGATATAAAAATCAGATTCGGGTATGAAGCTCAAATTTGGATTGGGCTCAAGGGATCTACGGATCTGGATTTTAATATGTTGTGAATTCGGATTTTGATTTTGGATTTCGTTAGGGATTTTAAAGTGTAATTTGGATCTGGTTTGTATTTAGGGGTCTGCCTTGGATCTGGTGTTTTAGATATGAAAATGAGATTTGGATCTGGATTTGGATCCACATTTGGATCTAAAGCTCTATTTTTGGAAGTAAAACAGATATGAAAATTTGGATTTGGATTTATAGAACTTTCTTTTAGATATATGAAAATGTGATTTGGATCTGGATTTGGATGTAGGACGCTGTTTTAGGCATGGAGCTGGAATTTAGATCTAGGGAGCATTAGATCCAAATCCAAACTACATCCAAAATACGTTAGATTCATATCCAAATCAAAATTCTAAAACCGGATTCACAACTGAACTTTAGACCTTGATCCATCCAATACGATCTTGAATTTAGATATAAAAATCAGATTCGGATATGAAGCTCAAATCTGGATTGGGCTCAAGGGATTTTGATTTTGGATTTCGTTAGGGATTTTAAAGTGTAATTTGGATCTGGTTTGTATTTAGGGGTCTGACTTGGATCCGGTGTTTTAGATATGAAAATGAGATTTGGATCTGGATTTGGATATCGGCTCTGGGGGTTTGGATCCACATTTGGATCTAAAGCTCTATTTTTGGAAGTAAAACAGATATGAAAATTTGGATCTGGATTTGGGTATAGAACTTTCTTTTAGATATATGAAAATGTGATTTGGATCTGGATTTGGATGTAGGGCCGCTGTTTTAGGCATGGAGCTGGAATTTAGATCTAGGAGCATTAGATCCAAATCCAATAGCACAACATCACTTTTGATCTAAATTTCAAATCTGGACATTTCATCTCATCAATCCAACACAAACTCAATCTGGATCTAGGGTGCTTTGGATCTAGATTTGAATATTTTGTGAATCCAATTTTTTAATTTAGATTTGGATCGAGGGATCTGGATCAATCATCCAATGCAAACTCGACAAATATATCCAAAACTGAAAATGGATATTTGCCACGGATTAGGATGTTGAATAGATATGAAATTCAGATTTTTGAAAATAGAGATTTGGATCTACGGATCTGGATCAATCCAATGCAAACTCGCCAAAATATATCCAAAACTGAAAATGGATATTTGCCACGGATTAGGATGTTGAATTTAGATATGAAATTCAGATTTGGATATGAACCTCAAATTTGGGATCTTGGGTCTGGATCAGGTTTGAATTGGATGGATGGCACAAACTGGGCTCAAGGGATGGATTTGAATTTGTTGTGAATCCGGTTTTAGGATTTGGATCTTTTGGAAGTAAAACAGAGACTTGGACCTAGAACTCATAATTAGATCCAAAATTTTGATATAGGGAGCTTTAGGTCAATCCAGATGAAAACAGATCCCTAAATCCAAACCATCCAAGTGACAACTCTAAATTATATCCGTATTCAAATCCAGATCATTTAATTTGTGATATCCAAATCTAAACTGAACAAAGATATCGATCTAGATTTTGGATCTTGAGATCAGGTTCGAATTGGACCAAGTTCTGTTATTGTGCTTCCAGTTTTAGAACTTGGATCCATTTTTGATACAGATTTGGTTTGGGTTTAGGATCTGTTTTTGATATGAGGTGATATTTGGATGGATTTGAATCTAGAGCACTATTTTAGATATGAATGAGATTTGGGTTTGGATTTGAATTTCTGTTTTGGGCATGGACCAGGGATTTGTTTCATCAGGCTTTATAATTTCAAGAATTTTTGGCTGTTATAGGTCCAAAACAGCACTCCGTGAAATGGTTTTAGAAGAAAATAAGAATAGACCACAACCCCCTGCTAAACAACAAAATATATCTCGGCACTAAACATAACCTTGATAGAACATATCCTTCTATTCAAAAGTATTTAAACCTTGCTTGCAAAACTTCATTTACCTTTTATCTTTATGCTCCTGAAATTTTATAATAGTCCTACATGCTCAAATACATTAGTAGAGTTAAAAGACTATGAACTGCATCTATGTATTAAGAATTTAAACGTCTTTCTTGAACCAAACGAACAAGCTACACTACGTCCGTAACATCAAATTTCTATATTCTTTCATACTTACACTTTGGCATGTACAAACTTGTTCACAATGAGTTCGACCTTTTCATGAATGGTAAGATACCTGAAACTCCTGGAGAAAATAAATTTTCACCTTATAGGCTCGCCCCTGAGATGATAAAAAAATTTTAGCATGTGGCAAGCCATTGTATTCAAGTTAAGGCCTTAAGGCTGCAAAAGATGGATAGAGAAGGAATCATCACACAAACCTCCACAAAAGAATAAAAATTTGCTTACTTGAAAGTAGATCAAACATAGACAAAAAGGAAACTGATCACCATAACAAAGGCAAATCATCCTCTGGTTCAAATGGAGCTGAGATTGATTCACATAAAAATTTGGTGAAAACAGTAATCTCAGAGTAATTATGGAGCTGAATTGAGCCCGATTCAGGGACTAAGAACCAACCTAAAAAGAAAAGAAAAAGCATCAATACCATCCAGAGAAAATCAACTAAAAGATTAAACTAGTATCAAGATCCACATGCCTATAGCTTTAACGACCAAAGGATTGTTGCACGAGCTTGGAAATGATTCATCGATATAGAATTCCATACTGCCTTCATTACCAAAGCTGCTGCCCTTTTAGATATTGAATCCAATTGCATTACTTTAATGTCCTTTTCTCCTTAACATATAATTAATCACCTCTTTGAATGATAGCTGTGTTTTCTGAAAAGTGAACCATACCTGATGCTTGGCAAATTTCTAATGTCATATCTCTTGAAACTTGAAAGTGTCAATGTTCCTTGCAAAGTACGAAGCACCACTCCTCTGTGTAGATCACACCAATAAACAAGATATGTCATACAGTTAGCATACATTATATATATAAATGCCTGATTTTTATTACATCCCAGTAGGATAACATACTCAAATTTTGGTTTAGTTATGAATGTATATCATCATGACTGCCTGCATTGATAATACTATTTAAACACTGGATCCTCACTTCAGCATTTTCCATTGTCAAATGGGCTTGCAACGACCAGCTGAGGGAGGGTCTGATATTTGGATTTTGAAATATAAGTGATCTAAGATCAAATTTTGTGGACTCTAAAACAATGGAGTATAGAAAGCATCTTTTATCATGTAAACACAAAAAAAAATCTGCTTGACTTGCATCTTGTTTTCTAATATAGCAGCATATTTTTGGAATTCTGAAAAATCTCCAAGGAATATTCGTTCTTAAGATTCAGGGATGTACAACCATGGCTAGTGGCAAAAATGGTATATTTCTTTTTTGGGCCATGATATATGGCACCTAAACTAGACACTTGAGCAACACAAAAATGCAGCGATGAGCCTTTCTTGGTCCTCATGGAGCTTCTGGTTGAGCCTTATTTCAAGGACTAACAATTACTTTTCATATTTTCTTTTCAAGACTTCAAAAATTATATACAGTCAACTGATGCACAAAGCAAAGTCTCTAATATCCATTCCCTTTAATATAACTTAAGGCATAAAGTCAACCATGCTCCTGATTTGCGAGTTAATGTACTAACATTATCATATCGGCAGAAATGTAACAGATAAAGCAAGAAGAAAATAGAGGAGCCTCATCATTGCTTAAATAAGATATATATGATCTATATTTTAGTTTATGTAACTTGTCAAAATCATATGATTTTTAACACTAGCAAACGTTTAGCAGCACTCTCTCTAAAGAAACTCATAGAGCAGAGCACTGTGAGAGGCTGTAAAGTGCAATCAGGTTAAAAAACTTCACCTTGCTTCCCCACAGCCTAAATACTTTAGACCATTACCTATTCTACATTACCACTGTATTTCATTTCATGGCCTATAACAAGCAGATATGAAATGGTCACCCATCTTTTGGTGACATAATCATCCCTTCATTTCTAGCTTGTCTAATGATGAAAAACTGAACTAATAAGCTGCATGACAAGCAAGTCCCCCTGCTGCTTCCTTGACAGCCAAAGCAGATGGGCCACAGGGAATGCTAACAACTATATGCCTGTGAACTTTTGTTTATCAATTTTTGTCCTTCCAGTTCTTCATCTTTTCTCGATAGACAGAATTTGCGGTTGATATGAAAGTGTGACAACTGCATTTCAGGCTTTTAGCTGTTAAAAACAAATTGTACACTTGATTGTATGACCTTTGTATATATCTGTCAGATTTGTATTTGCAAATTGATATTGATGCAATCATTCTTTATGTGCAGGGTAAGAAGATTTTGTGTGCCATCTGATCACTATGCGAACTTCCCTTGAAAAAGTTCAAATACAATTTCTCTATCCTAAATGCATACACTTTCATGCTCAACATGATTCGTGTCCACTACCACTAACAACATCAGGAGCTTCAGAAAAGAACATATGCAGGACAGCATGGATATCATGTTCTCTAATTTCCAAAAAAACATGAAGACCAAAATCAAACAGCAAACAGAAAGTACAAAGTCATGAAGGAAAAAAAAAAAAAAAAAGGTGACACTGCTTATTAAGGAAGCTAGGGTTTTCTGAACAAGAGAGAGAGTCCTTGCACCCCCATCGGCAACATTGACCCTTTTTCTGCTTCTCCCTATCCAACATAAATCG
The DNA here is from genome assembly GCF_008831285.2 of Nymphaea colorata. Classification (NCBI taxonomy): domain Eukaryota; kingdom Viridiplantae; phylum Streptophyta; class Magnoliopsida; order Nymphaeales; family Nymphaeaceae; genus Nymphaea; species Nymphaea colorata. The sequence continues at coordinate 5,260,864 of NC_045139.1, forward strand.
TCAAGTGGAGGAACTCTCTCTCTTTAACCATTCCTTAATGTTTTCCCCATGAATAAATCCACCGGCATTCTTGAGGCTGGATGAGAAGAACTTTACAAGTGAGAAAACGACATTCCTTCCGATCTCGTGGTCTAGGATAAGATCGCGTTCGAGTGGGCAGGGTGGGTGCCTCTGTTTGCTCTCTGCTTCATCAATAGATGAGGGAATCAAGTGGAGGAAAGGAGTCCTGGCTCTCTCGTACTCCTTCTCATATTCAAGAACCTCGTCATGTTGGAATGCTGCAGAAGGAGGGAAGCAACAGAAAGGCGAGTTACATTCACCGCATCACAGACGCCGATCCCTCTCTCTCTCCCTTGAAAATATTTGCCTCCTCTTATTATCTTACACAAGTATTCAGCTAGAAGAGGAATAACTTTTACCATTTTATCCACCACAGACCTTTCCATGGGAATGATCGTGGCAGAAGCTATCTTCTATTGTAGTCGACCCACGAGCAAGATGAACCAAGTAAAAGAGAATCGAGGATAGGCATTGACGCTCTGCTGGTATATCTCCCATACAATACATCCAGAAACACCAAGAAAGGAATCTGACTCAAGATCCCTCAATTCTCCCATGAGATTATGAATAATGTAACAAAATATCTACAAAGAACACAACACTGCCATATGGATGAGAGAGCAAGAGATGACCGACCTTGTCTTAAAAGAGAATCGAGGATAGGCATTGACGCTCTGCTGGTATATCTCCCATAAAATACATCCAGAAACACCAAGAAAGGAATCTGACTCAAGATCCCTCAATTCTCCCATGAGATTATGAATAATGTAACAAAATATCTACAAAGAACGCAACACTGCCATATGGATGAGAGAGCAAGAGATGACCGACCTTGTCTTAAAAGAGAATCGAGGATAGGCATTGACGCCCTGCTGGTATATCTCCCATAAAATACATCCAGAAACACCAAGAAAGGAATCTGACTCAAGATCCCTCAATTCTCCCATGAGATTATGAATAATGTAACAAAATATCTACAAAGAACGCAACACTGCCATATGGATGAGAGAGCAAGAGATGACCGACCTTGTCTTAAAAGAGAATCGAGGATAGGCATTGACGCCCTGCTGGTATATCTCCCATAAAATACATCCAGAAACACCAAGAAAGGAATCTGACTCAAGATCCCTCAATTATCCCATGAGATTATGAACAATATAACAAAATATCTACAAAGAACGCAACACTGCCATATGGATGAGAGAGCAAGAGATGACCGACCTTGTCTTAAAAGAAAATCGAGGATCAAATCGCTTCAAGATTGAAGCCCACCAAAATGGTGAACAAAGTAATAGAAGCATCGATGGCGTTGAAGCCCTGCTGGTATCTGCATATGAGCCATGAGACGCTCGAGACACCCGACGCCCTATGTCCGCGAGATTATCGTCCCGCTCCTTCCGATCCTCGCTACCCGATGAAACTCGCAGCAGCGTCCGCCATTAGCCTCTGTCACATTCCTTCTGCGCACACTGGGGGAGGAGGGGTGGAGAGAGAGAGACCGTAGGTCGGCGCACATTTGATCAAATTGGTCAATGGCCTCCATTTGGCTTCCAACGGCTCTATAGTCGTGCCATTCGCAGAACTTACCGCCTCCACGTGCTTTGGTGGTTCAAATTTAACCATGTCTTCATTCATCGACGTGTTCAACGGCCAGGCCGTTGCAAACATATTTAAAAAGTGGCCAAGCTCGGGTTGCATATTAAATAAATATTAGTTATAAGTTGGCAAAAATGAATTAAAAAAACAATTAAATAGAAAATAAATAAATAATAATAAATGCCCAAACGAATAGATGGGATGGATGGGGCTTCTTTCGATCCAGTATTTCAATATAACTTTGCCATAATGGTTTGAGAATGGTTGATTTTTTCATTCTCTTTTTTTTTTTTTTTTTACTTATTATTATTTTAGCTCCTGTTTTCCATATATTTGTTTTTTTTTCAAGCCAGCTATTTGTTAATTTTGTTTCTTTTTGGACTTACAACTGTTTGGTTTTTTTGTACTAAGGGCTTAATATTTAATATTGTTGTATCCAATCGACCTGTTATCAAATCAAATCTTTTCATAGTTGTAGTTGGTCTCTACGGTTTGCTTTCTAAGCCATTTGACGATAGAAATAGTTTGTTTTTTTTATTCATCTACCTCAAAAATTAAAGTAGGTTCATAAAACAAAATAAAATAATGTAATGTTAGATGAATCTGTTCCAACCCTTAGCAGATTCATGAAACTGTAATATATCATTCTTATCACAAAAACTTTTATACTTTCAATTGATTCTTTCCCAATAACTCAAGTATCCTTCCTTCCATTCAATTGGTTTTTTTTGTTGTGTTGACAAAAATTACAGGTGGCCACATGATGCAATGTCTGTGAGATTAACTAGGGATGTCAATGGATTGTATTTGAATACTTTATAACTATATTGATTTTTAAATATTGATATACTCAGATTCAAGTTCATATTCAAATATGAACAAAGAAAAGTATACTTGAAGCCAAATCTGAAATCTAGTTTTACAATCTAAATCTGATTTTTTTACATTCGTATCTGAATCCAGTTCTGAATTTTTTAGCTGAATCTAACCGATTTCCAAAATGTAAGGGCGTTAGATATAGAACATTTATTTAAAACTAAATCCTATTTGAATCTCAATTTGATCGGATGTTTAGATATATCTGAGCCGCATCAAATCCCATCAAATGTCATTTCTTAAATCTGAATTCAATCCAACTTTTTGATCAGATATTAAATCTTTTTTCATATTCATTTTTTTTAGAACGGTTTGCTTAGATATCAAAATGGTTTCTTTTCAAGGATGGATGTTCTGAAAAGAGGGAGGCAACTAAAATAAATAAAAAGATGAAGAACTTATAAAAAGAAGATTTGGTTGACGTCAGTGAGGTTTAAAGCAAGTAAGCAACTGCCCTTTAGGCACTACCACGACATGAAACTTCATTCCAATTGCAAAAGGAATTGCAGAAGGAGATGGTGGAATTCCAATTTGATAACAATTTTTTGGGTCTTTGGTGAAGAAAAACGTGAAAAAAATATTTTTTTCGCTTTTTTCTAATATTTTTTATTTTGTCATGTTTTTTCAATAAAACAATGTTTTTTTTTTGCCTTTTTTACTGACTTATTTTTTGCATTTTTAATGCATATTTAAAAAATGCACACATTTTTTATCACCATGATTTTAAAAAAGTGTCAGAGAAAAAATTGTAACATTGCTTTGGGTTTTCACTTCTACCTTAATTTAAACCAGCTTGCTTTCCGTGTGACATTTCTTTTACTGGAGAAGGTGAAATGGGAGACCCTTCAATGCGAACTGGTCATGGTATTTAAAAATTGACAAATGAAATGCGATGACTGTAATTTTCATATCAGTTGGATTTGACTGTTTCTTGTTATGAAATCGTGAATAGTACTAAGGGTGAATTTGAATAAATAAATAAATAAATAAATATATATATATATATATATATATATGTATATCTCAAAAATGGTATTAGGAATGTTATTATATTTAATTTGGATTGGATATGTCAAACCATTATGTAAAAAATCAAATACGAAGAAAATTAATGTATCATTAAAAGATCGTATGAGTTTTAGATTTAAGAAATGACATTTGATCAAATTTAGATTTATGTACAAATATACATAAATATCTGATGAGACTCAAACGCAAATATTAGATCAATTTTATTTTTAAATAAATATCATATACCTAATTCTCTTATAGGCCAAGTTGGTTCAATTGGATTCAGATTCCAAAATAAATGTAAAAATCGGATAAGAATTGTGTTATCTGATTTTGAATTCAATTCAAACATTGTTTTTTTTAATTTAAATCAATCATTGCTTTTTTTTATTCATATATGAATCCAAATATATAAACATTCCAAAAGTTAAAATATTTTCTCATTTTATTCCAATAGGCTGACATCCCTACATCAACACATGATACTTTTATGTAGGGTGGACATCAGACCAGGCCCGTGAAATCGAGTCCAGGCCCGATACTTAAAATCCATACCCCGGGCTTGACCCAGCCCGGTTATAAATAAAAAATATTTTTATAAATAAAAAATATTTTTAATATCATAAATATTTTTTTAATAATATAATATATATTATTATATTTAAAAATAAAAATTCATTTTTTAAATGTTAACAGCCTAGCCGGGCCGACCCGGGCAAGCCCACAGAGCCTGGCCCCGACGGCCTGGCCGGCGCTCACCTTTATGATGTGCATTGGCCAGTACAAATTATTATTATTTTTTATTTGATCTTTTACGTCGTGAAACCGTCTGTCAATAAACATACATAACCCCGTTTTGATGTAACTTTATTTATTTAATTGTTTATTTATTTGAATTACATATTCAAACAACTACATTATTAAAAGAATAGTTTGAAATCTGATAACAGGTTGAAGTGGCCAATCCGTCACTTGACAGCCAAATGTAACAGCACCATAAACAGCTTACCATAAATTATTGTCACACCACAAACCATTATATATATATATATATATAAGCAGAAGTCACCAGTAATGATTTCCTATATTATCATCGTTGGCATCATGGGCAGAGCCAAGAGGCTCCTCCTCTCCTCCCACCACAAAAAAAAAAAAAATATTACATATAAATTTAAAAAAATTATTCTATATAAATTTTTTCAAAAATAATAATTTGGCTTTTAAAATTATAAGTTGACTTCCTTATGAAAAAATTTTTGACTCCACACCTGATTGACATCGAGGTAACAAGGTCGTCTTCTTCTCTAGAGAGAAACATGGTGGGGCAAGTCCAAATGCCAGTTCCCCTAGTCGTCCTCTTTTTTTTTCTACAAAAAAGTTATCTGATCTTCATGGTAGGACTGCCTACCAAACTTTTTCTTTCTATTTTCATTATTCTTTTTACACTCCTGCCCTCATTCCATCTCTTTCTCTCTCCCTCTCTCTCTAGCCCAACCGCTTGGGTTTGGGTAGTGTGTTATAATCAAATCCTCAGTTCAAAACTTAGAGGGTGCTATCTTTCTTGATGATATTGAAAAATATTGAGATTAGAATTATGGAAGTCATTGTGGAGGTTAACTGGACCTGTTCTTGTCCCTCTCTTTCCCCCTCATCTCATCACACACGCTCACACATACACACACACACTCATATATATATATATAAAATAAATCCAAAGTAATAAATCATAAAAAAAAAAAACTTGGCCTCTTTCTTGCCTTATGGAAAAGAAAATCATAGGAGACTGAGCAGTGGATGAGACAAGTGTGTATGGTATGAACAATTGCCCACTACAAAAAAAAAAAAATCATATTTCTATATCGATATGTTAGAAAAAATTTTCTCATTTACATACTGGTGCCTATTAAAATTTTAAAAATTTTACAATTAGTGCCTCTTAATAAGAAGTTTCCACTATAAAAGTTATTCCTATCAAAAGCAAAGTCTTTTTTTGTTTTTTTTGGCAAAAGGGGGTTTGCCTCTTGGGAAGAGAAAGAGTTGTCCTATCTTCATGATAAGACAGCCTACCAAATATGTACACACACAACCACATATAATGGATGGTTAAAAATTAAGAATCTATCACTAAAAAATAGTTGCCACATAAGTACTACCAATTATTTATGGTGCAAAAAGATTCATGGAGGTTTTAGTAATGATTGATTTTTAGAGCTTAGCTATCTAACAAGATTCAACATTTGGTGAATTTAATCTTTTCTATTTTTTATTGTATTTTTCATAACATTATTTTTATAAAAAATTGAACTAGAGAGATATTGAAAAGGAGGAACACTTCAGGAACTTTTATAATGCATTCCCATGGGTTATCTTCACTAGGAGATGGATAATGACTAAAATGCCTTTCAGAAAAGGGGTTTTATTTTTCACACTTTCTATAGTTTTTCAAGCTTTTTTTTTAGGTTGGGTTTGATGGCCTTATATAGCTAGGGCCTCACATTGCATAAAAAGGTGTGCTTTGGGAGATCCAAGGATTTAAGGTCGGATTGAGGTGGGGAGTCTTGACCTTAAATTCATGGATCTAAAATCCTAATAATCTCATATAATTCTGAATTTTATAAACAGGTTAAACCAACACAACCTTACTAAAAGCTTTAGTCTCGTATGGTTTTTCCAAAGGACCCCCATGAGAAATGGTTTATAAAAAGTGAGGGGGGCCTACATCAAATGACATTTTCTTTGCAAATTGTTCCTCCTTGTTGGGCCGGGTCAGGTTCCCTCTACCTAGGGGTAGAGGGAGGGGTGGGGCCGCTTAGGCCATGGCCCCACTCCAACTAATTGAAAAAAAAATACATTGAAAAAATTAAAAAAATTTAATTGGTATTTTTTAGATTCGAGTTCAGTTTGGTCATAACTAGATCCGAGATTGTACTGTTTGGCTCGTCCTGAAAAAAATCATGGCTCCGCCCTTGCCTAGGCCCAGAATATTTCCAACCTGTTAGGCTTAAAACGTTGCCTAGGCCCAGCCTGATGCTCAATCTTAGGCATGGTTGATCGTACAGTTATGGATCTCAAAACAATTGCATTGTAGATTTTGGCTACTTCCCCCAACCTTGTCATCAGTAAGAAGAAATAAACAGTCTAATTGATTGAAGACCATTATACTCTGATCCTATCATATTAGTGTGCCCTCATGAGCTGTTCTTTTTGTTAAAAGTTAATTAGTACTCATGCATATGAGGTAAGCTTGGTGGGCAAATATCATGGGGATAAGATTGATGTTGCTGCCACATGTCGGCAATATACAAGTGGTTCAGATTCTTGTCGCATACAATCATCAATACGAGGTAGTAACTTCATGCAAGCCAAAAGAGTCGTTTGGCAAATGAAAATAGTTTCTTTGTTTCATGAACTTGTCTTAAAGATTACACTTTGATTCATAAAGTGATTTGAGTTATGAAATAATTATAGGTAAGCAGAGACTACCTTCTAAAAGAGAAACCTAACACCACATTCCTCTTACCACCTAACACCACATTCCTTTTGGGGTGCAGGGCTTGCTTCGACACTGTGTAAAGTTAGGAAATAGTTTAAAAACAAGTACATAAAGCAATAATTAAAAGTACCGGCATTCTACATTTATCATTATTTTTTACTCAAGTTCTTACATGTAAATTTTTCTAAATCGTACGAGTGCTGCTGATTCCAGAGTTCCGGTGTTTGAGCTCAAACCCTTGAGCCTGCAGCTTCGTTTCACTATAAATAGCCGCTAAGGCAGGCACTTTGGCCACGGCGCCCCTCCATCACCAAAGTTAATGGCTTCCCTTTCCCGTTCGCTCATCCTCTTCCTCGTTCTGGCACTGGTTGCAACTGCTCTCGTTGAGCAGAGATCAGCAATTGATAGCCACCACAATCCTGATGAGACTGGTTGTGTTGTTCTTCCCAAGGGATGCGATCCACAGGCTGCACATGCTGGTCACTCGACCAACAGGAAGATGTCAAGCTTTCCCACTCCCTGATGATCAGTCGTCCTTCAGTTCCACCACCGCTGCTCCATGACTTCAGATCAGACCAAGTGAACCCACGTCTTTCCACTCTTAAGAATTTGTACTGCAGATATTTCATATATATATATATATATTAATATATATATAGCCGGCTGGCAGCCATGGCCATTATGTTGGGTTTGTTCCTGTTGTAAACGTGTTGGTCAATGATCTCCAATACTACAACTACAAGCATGGAGTTTCTCTCTCTTTCTCTCAGATGCAGGATTCTAGTCAGCAGTTTCGACCCCATTCTCCAAAGTGAGCCTTGAATATCAGCATAAAATAGAGAACAAAGCTGGACGTCAGGATCGCTTGAGCTAATTTTCTTATGTTGGTTGATGTCCAAGCTAGAGAAACAAAGCTTCCTTTCTTTCAAGAATGATCAAATGATCCAGATCCAAACTACATTATAACTAAAAAAAGTCAAAAAAATTACTTATCTGTTTTTTTTTTTTTTTTTTTATAAAGACGTCTCATTAATAACAACAAGATGAAACATTGATAATTTATTCATTATGAGTCTCTTTTTATTGAAATTTTTGTTACAACTTATGGTTTAATTATATATAATAATTATTGTTTTAAATTATTTATATGTAATAGTCGCCGTATCCGTACCAAGATTTTAAAAAATACTATACCTGTACTCGTACCTCCTTACCCATGTCCGTACCATTGTGACATATAAGTTAAATGATTTTACGCCCTTGAGAATAATATACAGCCGATATGGGCGGGGCGCTGATTTACGGACCATTCCATCTTCTTTAGTTAGATACGCTGCAACTCCAACCCTGCAACGTTGGTGTGATAGCTTTTGGTGTGATAGCTTTGCCCCTTTGTGAATGATGCCTCACGTGTCAACTCTTTTTCTAAAATAAAGTTGAATATATTTTTCCTTTCTTTTTTTTTACGTCCAAAAAAAGACTTCATTTTTTTAAAAAAAAAATCTCCAAAGAGTTTTTATTTTTCCTTTCTTTTTACTGCCATATGCATTTCATATTCACCCAATCATTATCTTCAATATGGACCCATATGTGGGTATCTGGTAAAGAAGTTAAAACTTTATAAAGGGAAGGGAGGAAATTCTTTTTAAATGAAAGTATTTGATAAAATTTTATCAAGACAGTTAGAGAGAGTGAGATAAAGAATTTTAAGAGAGAGACAATATAGATAGTGAAAAAGTAATAAAAAGAGCAAGAGGTTTTAAGAGGAAATTAAGAGAGAGAGAAATAAAAATTTATAAGTGAGTGGAAAGAAATAAAACCAAAAACTAGAAGAAGAGAAAGAGATTTTAATTGAAAAACTAGTAGAAGAGCAAGAGATTTTAAGAGAAAAATGAGAGAGAGAGAAAAATATTTTTAAGAGAAAAAAAACTAGCAAAAGAACAAGGGAGCGTAAGAGAAAAATGTGTGCGAGATGGAGAGAGAGATAAAGATTTTGAAGAGAAAGAAAATAAATAAAGAGCGAAAAACTAGTAGAATAGCAAAAGATTTTAAGAGAGAGAGAGAAACATAAAGAATAGAGAAAGGAAAATTTGTGAAGATAGATTTTAAGGGAATAATAAAAAAGATATAAAGATTCCAAGAGAAAAAAATGAGAAAGAGCGAAGAAAGAAGGAAGAAAAAATGATCTAACAACGAGATATTTTAAGCCCTTTTTTTTATATAGAAATTAAAATTTAGGAGGTAATTTTGAAAACTTTCAACTTCAATATTTTTATGTAAGAGAGAGAGGGACTTGTGCTTAAATCCTGTTAGGAATACACTTTTTTAAAGGTGGATCACTCCTTTAAGACTACACATAGGACAAACAATAGGTATTTTATCAAGGGAATGAAGATTTGAAGGATGTCAAAACGAATCTTAGCTTTCCTGATTTGGACAATCCCCAACCTCAAAAAACAATATAAAAGAAAAAAAAAATCCCACCACAAGCTCTCATCCTCATCGTTCATCAATCTATCAATAAAAAAAGCAACTGGCCATAACATGCACGTTATCTATTTGTAGAGATATAACGAAGGCATACATTCAATGGAAGGTATATATATATATATATATACATATATATATATATATATTTGAGTTGATCAAATAAACAAGACTTGGCTTCAATTACTCATGGCTGTTGTCTCTCAATAAGAAATTGCAAGAGCTCTCGTACATGACCATGGGGAGATGATCAAGGGAAGAGAAAGAAAAAATGAAACTACATGCCTCGTGATGGTATGTGTTGGGGTGGAACATTGTTCAACCCGATAAAAAAAACTTGCTGTATTGAGCTAGGCTAGGCTAGGCTGGCCCAACTCTGAGTCCTGTATTGGAGGCCTGATTCTGTTCAATGTACACATTTAAACCCCACCTCGCCACTTTGTTTTTTTTTTCTTTCTCTCCCTCTAAAATCTTTGTCGCCATAACGCCGACATTGGGCTTCCTTATTACGTTGATTCTTTTCAAAAAGTCTTCGGTGCATCCCCAAACGTCTCTTAAAAACTAGTGATGTGTCGCAGAAGGTTTTGAAGATATTAGAAAAGGAAACCTTTTAGTTTTAAATAAAAGTTGACATCGAACCGGCTACATGACGGACAGAAGCATGACGGTCGGACTCTGCCCAATAACTAAATGGGCCAGACTCGAACTGATAAGAAGACATTTATGAATGCATAGAGCTCGATTTCATTGAACATCAGGCCAATCCCACCCGACGTGATGCACAAGCATATACCTTTCAGGCAGCATTAAAGGCGTTGTAGTATGTGCTGAGGTAAGTCACAAGCGAGCTCTATTAGGATAGTGTTTTATAGGACAGTGGTTCCTGAGTGGGCATTATTCTCGTATTTTAGATAGGAAATTTGTGTTGGGCTGAGATACTGGAGAAAGTTTGACATAGAACCTACAAAAAGCGTTCATCCCGGGGCCTAGCCTACATTGGATTTTTTTTTTTTTAAGAAGCCCGGGCATTTGCACCAATGCCTCAGACGGAGGAATTCGAGACGATGGTGGATGTGCGGTTATCAATCCCAATGCTGACTTGGCCCGTAATAAGCGGAGGCTACCTGTCTCTGTGGCTCTAACAGATCCCTGAACTCGCTTTCTTAACATTCTTCATCGCCTTACCATTCTTTCTGCGTACATGTGTTTGCTTGCATGATATAAATAATTTTTCATTGTGAGAAGTTGTGATGCATTTGGATCCTTTGTGCGTATATGTGTTTGCTTGCATGATATAAAGAATTTTCCATTGTGAGAAGTGACGCGTTTGGAGGAGGACTACTTAAGATAGACTTTAAAACTTTTACCTGGCAAAATTTTATTGATTCTCTTACTAGGAAGACTTTCATAAGAGAGATTCATGTTTCGATTCATTTTTAGCCAGAACTATCGAACTTTGGGTTGTAAGTGCCTTCTTCAATCTTGTAGGGCAAGAGGCATTTGGGAATTGAACTAGCTACTGACTGCCGAGGTGGAATGCAAGTTCATACTTGTAAGCAATAACACATTGCACCAAATATGGTATTTTAGTGCACCAAAATTTTGTGGGTCAGTATGATTAATGACGAATATGTTCCTTTAAATAGAAAAAAGAAATTTGTTTTACTGATAAAACAAATATTTGAAAAAAAGTGAAAAGGCTCAAAAAGTAAGTTCTTGTTCTATAATTTCAAAGATGCCCCTTTTTCTTTTTCTTTGGCATATAATTGTTGCGTGCACTGGCGGGTGCACACATGACACAACTCAAACTCCTCTTTTGAGTCCCACCACCCCCTTCCTCCCTTTCCCTTGTACGTTTTCTGTATTCTTTTATTGTTTTCGACAATTTTTGTAAAATCATTGACAATTTGTCACTTAATTATATGTTCTCTCTCTCTTTCTAACTTTATCTGGATAAAGTGCCTTTTCATGTAACGTAAGAAAAGAATTGGAACTGCCTCGTCATTCACTTGGTAAGATGGATAGACTTTAAATGTCATTTTCCTTCTTCATGTCCAATTAAACCGTTCTCCAAAAAAAAAAAAACAGATATGGGAAAAAAAATTAATCTCTGATTAAGAAACAGATCGTCTTTGGATTTAAGAAATAACATCAGACTGGTTTCGGATTCTGATTCTGATATATATAAGTATCAAATCAGATATCGATTCAGATCAGATTTAGCTTTAAGTAATTACTCATATCCAATGCTCTTACCTTTTGAAAATCTTCTAGATACAGTTCAAAATTCGAATTCGGATTGTGAAACCAGATCTTGAGTTCAGATTCAGAGATAATATCTCTCAAAGAAACGGATATGGTGAAGAGTATACCCATTTAAATCTAATCCATTAATGTTAGAATGCTTTAGACACAAAAAGAAAGGAAGGCAGTGGGGGTCGAAGCACTTCCCGTTCCAATCTAAGACGTCATTGATGGCCATCTTCTTCTGAAGGAAAGCAACGGTACTGCAACTGAAAGACCAGCTGCTTGGAATGAGCTGTTGGTGATGATGATGGAGATAAGGCTGTCATGTTCAAGGGAGTCTCCAATTGTAAGAATGGACATGAAGGAGGTAGTCGCTGGGCTTAAAAGGATACCACAGAAGGTTTCTTCTTTCTAAAAGTCACAGTCGTAGCCCATAATCCAGTTGAGACCTGAGATCAAGTTCTAATTTATTTTGCAAATCAGCACACAAAGATGGAGAGATCTAATATTAATAAACTGATCACCACAGCGTTGTGCCTAAAGCCCAGCTCATCAATTGTGGTCGCCGGAGATGGCCGGCGACCTACGTGCGTTGCGGGCTTCATTTAACACGACGATGAATGGAGAGTGTTAAATTTTAACCACCAAAGCACGTGCAGTCGTGGTGGCAGTAAGTTCTGCGAATGGCACGACTGGAGACCCGTTGGAAGCCAAATGGACGCCGTTCACCAATTTAAACAAATGTGCGCCGACCTGCGGTCTCTCTCTCTCTCTCTCTCTCCCCTCCCCCCGAGTGTGCGCAGAAGGGATGTCATTTGGGAATGACAGAGTATGTGCAGAGGCTGATGGTGGCTGCCGCTGCCAGTTTCATCCCGTAGCGAGGATCGGAAGGAGTGGGATGATAATCTCTGACATAGGGGCGTCGAGTGTCTCCAGCATCTCATGGCTCACATGCAGATATCAGCAGGGGCTTCAACGCCATCGTCGCTTCTATTACTTTGTTCACCATTTTGTTGGGCTTCAATCTTAGCGATTTGCAGAAGACAAGGTCGGTCATCTCTTGCTCTCTTATCCATATGGCATTTTTGTGTTCTTTGTAGATATTTTGTTATATTATTCATTATCTCATGGGAGAATTGAGGGATCCTGCGTCAGATTCCTTTCTTGGTGTTTTTCTGGATGTATTTCATGGGAGATATACCAGCAGAGCGTCAATGCCTGTTTTCGATTCTCTTTTACTTGGTTCATCTTGCTCGTGGGTCGACTACAATGAAAGATAGCTTCTGCTACGATCATTCCCATGGAAAGGTCTGTGGTGGATAAAATCGCAAAGGTTGTTCCTCTTTTGGCTGCATACTTGTATAAGATAATAAGAGGAGGCAAATATTTTCAAGGGAGAGAGAGAGAGAGAGGGGGGGATCGGTATCTGTGATGCCGTGAATGTGCATCGCCTTTCTGTGCTTCCATCGTTCTACAGCCTTCCAACATGACGAGGTTCTTGTCAATGAGAAGAAGTACAAGAGAGCCAGGCCTCCAGAGCCAGGACTCCTTTCCTCCACTTGATTCCCTCATCTGTCGATGCGGAGAGCAAATAGAGGCGCCTCCCCTGCCCACTCGAACGCGATCTCATCCTAGATGACGAGATCGGAAGCAATGTCGTTTTCTCGCTTGTAGAGTTCTTCTCAGCCAGCCTCAAGGCATCTGGCCATTACAGACAGCCATCAAGAATGCCAGTGGATTTGTTCATGGGCAAACATTAAGGAAAAGTTAAAGAGAGAGACTTCCTCCACTTGACGACTTATGCTGGATAGACACAAGCAGAAAAATGGTCAGTGTTGCCGATGGGGGAGCACGGAGGTATGAGGATCAATCCTCTCTCTCTCTTGTTCAGAAAACCCTAGCTTCCTTCATTGCTGTGGCTTTGGGCTTTAAGCCGAGGAATGCGACAGATCTCTTTTGTGTTTTGTGCATTGTTTCTCATTGCGTCGCTTAAACCTTGTTGTTCATTGCTTCATGAGGTTATTTATACCTACTGAATTTGTTAGATATGTCGTGCATGAGTATGAAGTATGTGGCTGCCTTGGTGCAATTTTTAACTCACCAAAGCAAGAAGCTTCCTACTGAACTAATGGACTATGATTAAGTACATGGAGTGGAGCCTGAAGTAACTTGGGAAGATCACCAGAACATCAATAGATTCAATGGGCTCAATAATTGGTTTCATGAGCTTGTGCATGAGATGAAAGCCGCCAGAGTGTCATTTTTTTTCCTTTCCTTTTTGATTTTGTACTTTCTCTTTACTGTTAGATTTTTGTCCTTGTGTTTTTTTAGAAATCAGAAAATATGATAGTTGTCCTTTGTATCTACTTCTGGATTCATGTTCTTGGCGGGTAAATCGAAAATATCCATGTTGTCCTGCATATGTTCTTTTCTGAAGCTCCTGACGTTGTTAGTGGTAGTGGACATGAATCGTGTTAAGCATAAAAGTGTATGCATTTAGGATAGAGATCATTGTATTTGAGTATTTTCAAGGGAAGTTCGCATAGTGTTCAGATGGCAGATAAAATCTTCTTGCCCTGCACATAAAGAATGATTGCATCAAATATGAATTTGCGAAGACAAATGCAACAGATGTATACAAAGGTCATGCAGTCAAGTGTCTACAATTTGTTTTTAATGGCTGAAAGCCTGAAATGCAGTTGTCACACTTTCTTATCAACCACAAATTCTGTCTATCGCGAAAAGATGAAGAACTGAAAAGTTCAACAACCGAAAAGAAGAATATTTTCAGTGGAAGGACAAAAATTGATAAACAAAATTTCACAGGCATATAGTTGTTACCATTCCTTGTGGCCCATCTGCCTTGGCTGTCAAGGAAGCAGCATGGGGACTTGCTTGTCATGCTGCAATTTCTTAGGTAACTCAAGTGTTTGCAATTTAATGCTTTGCAGCTTATTAGGCTACCATTTCATATCTGCTTGTTATAGGCCATGAAATGAAGTACGGTGGTAGACACATCACTGGTCTGTAGAATGGGTAATGGTGTAAAGTATGAACTCTTTTATTATATCCATTTGCCATTTATGCTGTAGGGGAGCAAGGTGAAGTTTTTTAACCTGTTTGCACTTTGCAAGTTACATAAACTAAAACACAGATCATATAGCGCATTTAAGCAATGATGAGGCTCCTCTGTTTTCTTCTTGCTTTATCTGTTACATTTGTGCTGATATGATAATGTTAGAGTGCATTCAACTCACAAATCAGTTATATTGAAAGAAACAGATATTAGAGACTTTGCTTTGTGCATCAGTTGACTGTATCTAATTTTTGAAGTCTTGAACATTGAATATAAAAAGTAAATGTTCCTTCTGATCTATCTGATTAGTCCTCGAAATAAGGTTCAATCAAAAGCTCCATGAGGACCAATAAAGGCTCATCGCTGCATTTTTGTGATGCTCAAGTATCTAGTTTAGGTGTCATACATGATGGCCCAAAAAAAAAAAATACCATTTTTGCCACTAGCCATGGTAGTACATCCCTAAACCTTAACAACAAATATTCCTGGGAGACTTTAGAGTAAGCAAATTGTCATTCGTTTTGTGGAGGTTTGTGTAATGGTTTCCCCTCTATCCATCTTTAGCTGCCTTAAGGCCTTAACTTGAATATCTGGATCCTTGTCTCATAATAAATTATAATGGCTTGTCACATGCTAAAAATGTTTTATCATCTCAGGGGCAAGTCTATAAGGTGAAAATTTATTTTTCCAGGAGTTTACGTCTGATCATCTGCAAGAGGCAGTTTTAGCTATCTTACCATTCATGATAAGGTCGTCTAACGCATTGTGAACAAGTTTGTACATGCCAAACTGTAAGCATGAAAGAACATAGAAATTTGATGTTACAGATATAGTGTAGCTTGTTCGTTTGGTTCAAGAAAGGCATGTTTAAATTCTTAATGCACAGATTCAGTTCATAGTCTTTCAACTCTACTAATGTATCTGACCATATAGGAGTATTATAAATTTCAGGAGCATAAAGGTTTAAAACTACTGATTTTGCAAGCAAGGTTTAAATTCTTTTGGATAGAAGAATATGTTATGTTATGTTGTGCTTTAAAACTACTGATTTAGAGCCTAAGCTGTACTCTAGTTTTACATACTTAAAGAAATTGTTATGCAATTGGTCTAGAATCTAGAGTTGTTACAACTCTTACTCTCGTCAAATCTAATAATTTCAGTTAAATATATCATATTACACTGACATCATGTTCACCTCATGCTTTTATCCAGCATTACCAATCAACTTCTATTTGAAAATCTACTATCTATCAATGTTATGTTAGTGCCGAAATATATTTTGTATGTGACTATGCATCAAATATGTTGTTCTTTAGCAGGGGGTTTTGGTCTATTCTTGAATTGAAGCTTGTAATGGATCCAACAAACCTGACATTTTACATACTGAAAGAAGTATTGCTGATATTGGTTTTGACCGAGCATTCTTAAAGATATTTTTCTGTGCATTATGTTCTTTTCTCCACCTTTTCTCTAGTCCTTAGAGTTTTGCAATCAGTTTCACAAGGCCTGTTTTATTTCCTGACAATTGTGCAAGAGATATTTGCTCTTTTGGCTGGTACATTTCATAAGCTTGGTTTCGACTGCATGTTTTGGTCCTATGTGGGACTAATTTTCTGGATGAACCAATTGTTTGTCTTCTTGTTTCAGTTTCTAATAAATTGAAGTATTTTAGAGCAATTTTGTCATATTCTTTTTTTCTTCTAAAACCATTTCACGGATCCTTGATCTTGGCTGTAAGTACTCATTTTTTTCATTCAATCCTCCATTTTTTGTTTTGTTTGCAGGAGATCATGATCTTAGCTTTCTTCATGATCTATGAGTTGGATTGGGGATTTAGCCATTTAGGAATTGATTCTGAGATGAAGATTGCTTTATCTTTCTCTTTTGTTTTCTGATGACAGAAAAAATAGGAGCTTTCTGGGCAGGCCAAGATTTGCTTGCCCAAATAGAGTACTATATGTCTCTACTAGTTATTTGTCAGTCGTGCAACATAGTTCTGCTTTATTTATGAAATGTCCCTTACTCTACTAGAGATGATATGTTCTTTCACATGCCCCTTTCCATTAGTCTTAAACTTTTTGACTGTTTGGATACAAGGCTAGCTAAACTACATGAATATGAGAGAACTAGAATTGTTTCTGGTTGAATCAGATGCTAAGCTGCTAATATGAGAAAAATAGAATTGTTTCACCAGACTAATCTCTGGGATTAATGACAATTATTGCACCAGAAAATTTTCTAGATATGTAAGAACGTGTTATTTATTTATTTTCTCTATTTTGACCAGAAATGGCTTGTGGAGCTTTTTGATAAGAAAGAATCAGGCGTGCTCAAATGACACTTATTTTTAAATATGCTTATGTAACTTTTTTATAATTTTGAATTGTATAAACAATATCTTTTATAGAATAATTACTTATTTTTATGTTCTCTCTCTCTCTCTCTATATATATATATATATATATATATATGTAAATGTAGAATAATTACAATGGCCATGACTTTTTCGGTTTTTCCATGGCTAATGTACAAGTAATTTTGGCTGTTGCAAATAATGGCCACAGCCAAAGGTAAAACCATGGCTAGTGGTCTAGGTAAATCATGGCTGGTTGATGCAATAGCCACAGTCACAAAAAATGCAATTAAAAAAAAAAAACCTAAAAAAAATTCGATAAATATGATTGCCATTTAAAACATAAAAAATGTTAAAAATGAAAAAACCTTAAAAAAATGTGTTTTTCTCATTTTTTTAAGCTCTCCATATTATGCCCGAGAAAAACCTCCCTGTTTAAAACTCGAGGAAACTTTTTGTGACTATGCTTCAAAACCATGACAAAATGTTAATAGCCACAAGGGCTTTCGCACAGTCACCTTAGTTAACAGCCACAAGAAAGGCCATGGCTGAAAATACTTTCGGTCACAGTTTTTGGGACTATTAGCCATGATTTTAACTGTGGTTAATGACCCTTTTTGTTGTAGTGGTCTCCATCCATGAGAGTTGCAGGGGAGAATGTTGGTTATCTCCCTCAATCTCTTGTCAATCTCTCAGGAAAATTGATGGATCGGGAGTAAGATTTGTTTTATGGGGTTTCAGGGTTTATTTCGTGGGAGATATCTTACTTCATTCTGATGGCTTTCAATCCTTGAAGTTTTTAGGAGACGAAGTCGGTTATCTCTCTCTTTCTTGTCCTTGGTAGCGTCGCGTGCAGCATTGTAGGTATTGTGTTAATTTATTAATAATCTCACGGGGTAATTGATGGATCATAAGCCAGACTACTTTTTTGGGGTTATGGGGTTTATTTCATAGATGATGTACCAACAAGGTTTTAACGGCTCAACGTGACCTTGTTTCTCTTTCTCGTCTATTTACAGGAGACAAGGTTGGTTATTTCTCTCTCTCTCTCTCTCTCTCTCTCTCTCTCTCTCTCTCTCTCTCTCTCTTGTCTTTTCCAGTATTGTGTTCATTGTAGGTATTATGTTAATTTGTTAATAATCTCATGGGAGAAATGATGAGTTCTGAATCAGATTCCCTTTTCCGAGTTTTGGGGTTTATTTCATGGAAGCTCTCTTACCGCTTCAACAATGACTTTTTTGTTTCGTAATCGGTATAGCCTCCTTTTTATGTAGTTCTTGCTTTCCAGATCGCAATAATCAGGAACTGAAATGGGTATTTCTACTTCAGTTGCAAGAGATGAAATTCTACATCATCATCTCAAAGAGGAGAACAAAATGAATCTTCGATGTGTCTTACTATTGTCACAAAGACTGCAATGTTTACAAGTTATTGTGACAATATCACCAAAAAACTGGTGAAACGAAAAATGGGAATTCATCCCACATTTGAAATGGATACTGTGATAATTTTTTCTAGATTTTTTGTTCCTTTTTTAAATCAAAACATTCTTTGATACATCTTAAGCTTTATTTTCATTTTTGTCCATTTTAGAGTTTGAAGAACTATTTCTGAATATCATTTTTGTTTGAAATTAGCAGAAAGTCTATCTTGGACTCCTGAGATTTTCTAGAAAAAAGATCCTTTTAGTTGATTCCAGAGAAATCTGTTGGTGATGAAAACAGGAGAAATGGTATTTGTGACAATGATGTTAGCAAGTAATTCCAGCTGACTTTGATTTTGGAATTTTCCAGGCTTGTATAATTCTTTTGCCCTTTCAAATATCTTTTTTATATGATTTACTTACTCCTTCACTCATCAGCAAGCATCCAGTTTCCTTTGTCGACTGTTTCCATGGTTCCTGGCATTCCTGTTAATCCAACACGTGCCCAAGCAACCTTTGAAAGGTCAGATCTTATAGTGCTGGATTAAGTTAATTATATTGTGAATATAAGTTTGTTCCACCATTTTTCTTTCATTTGGCTTTCTTTTCTAGTACTCTCCCTGTACAAATTTTTAGGCCCTTTACTCTGCTACTTCCCCCTTCTCTTATGTAAATTCTTCAGCTTGAGCCATTTACATTATTAGTCCTGATTTTATTAAATATTGTTCATTGTGGTTCATTTATAAAGAAACACTATCCTTGTGGTTATGATGGACAACATGCTCAACTTTCACAAATTAATGGATGGCTCCATAAAATTCTTCTCTCGGAGTGGGGAAGAAACAAATTCAAGATTTCCATATTTGGTAAAGAAAATCAAGGAGTCATCCAAAACAAGCAGCAGAGACTTATATTTTGGATGGGGAGGTGATAAGTTCTTTCTTGATGGCCAAAAGTTTTTACAGTTTGTCCTCTTCCCATCTGGTTGATAGAACAAATTTTGCTCCATGGATATCTTTGTACTTTTGCTGTTCCAATTTTTCTTGCAATTGCTGTTGGTCACCAGTAACGAATTGTTACTATCCAGTAAAACAGACTTAAAAAGTGAGACAGATGCATGGACCCCTGTAATGTAATGTTCTATGAATCTACCCCAAATTTTGGGGCAGAATCACTAGACAATAACAATTTGTTATTGGTGCCAAATGGCCCCTAAAGGACTATGATTGACACATTGGTGGCTTAAACCTTTTCAAAGATGAGTTTGTCACTATGAGCCATGGGGCAATCTAGTAACTTCTTTTTGCTTAGCACTTGATATAAAAAGTATTCTGGAAGGTAGAACGCTTACTGATGAAGTTTGTGGTCCCTTATCACTTTATTTAAAAAGTCTTCTGGATGGTCAAATGCTGCTGCTGTAAGTTTGTATCACAAAAACTTTGGTAGTAAAAGAATCAAATATTTTCATAAAGCCAACCAGAACAAAGAATGCTTGTAATAGATAAGTAGTCATAACACTTGTACTAAATAAGTAATCATAGCACATTAACATGTTGAGATTATGTTATAGGTTGGATTACCTGTGCATTTTGAATCATAACACTAGTGGCTCTTATAGCAATCAAAAATTAAGGTTTTCCATAAAAACAACCGGCATTGAAGAAGTTATGTATTAATTGAGTCATAAACACATTAGAATGTCGACAATATATTTAAACTGTCTTTGTTCATGCATTTAGAGTGGTCTGGTTTTGGTTCCTGAGGTATGTGGTCTGTGATATGCATATAGTAAAACCAGTACCGAAATGAGTGTGTGTGTATATATATATATAAAGGGAGAGAGAGAGACTTGTTTTTATTTTTTCATTCCTTACATGATAACTGAAAGGGACATTCCTTCTTGTGGTGGGGGAGGTGTCGGATTGAGGTTAGAGGGAGAGAGAAGCCTTCAACTTTTTCTATTACTTCTTGAGCTGTAGCAATACAGTTGCAAATGACCGTGAGAGTGCCTCCTCATCTGACAATATAGTGCAGATACTGAGGCCACATATTCTTTTAGAATTCTTCTGCATTTGAATAATGATTTAGTGCTATTTACCAATTATTATGTTGAAAATAAAATTTAAATTTAAGCCATTAATATATTATAGTCTTTGTTTCCATAATGAGATTCTCATGTTGGCTGGGAATTTTTTATTTTCCTTGCTGTCTCTTTATAGCTTGAAGGTGAGAAAGAATTTTTTTAAATATTAAAAAAAAATCTTCTTATGTGTTAAAATTTTGTGAATAAACTTCATTCAGGCTTATGCTTAGCTCTTTCGTAAACGTTTCTGTACAATTTGTGCTTTAACAGTTTGAGTTCTTTTGTTTATTGGAATTTTTTTTGCTTATCAAGTGGTTTTAGTTGGCCGAAAAAATGGGAATAAGATCAAGCCCTTTCAGATAGGTGCAATCCAGTGGCGATATTATTATTATAGTCCTAAGCTGGTCAGCTGTAGCAAACATGTCCTTGTCATCGAAGGTGGTAGCATTGGGTATTGGTATTTCTTTTCATCTGAAACTGAGTTTCTCTCCATGGTCTTTGGAAGTGGAAATAAAAATTTACTTTTGAGTTTTTATGCGATTCATTTAACCGGACAACCTTTTGTTTTTGCAGCAAGTTGATGAATGTTCAAAACATTCTCATCAATCGTAGTTCACTGGTAAGAATATCACGCATTATATGCAACAATTTTATTTAGCTTTTCCTTTGGTCCTAATATGTGATTGATGTTATGATCTGAAAGCATCTATAGTGCAGATACATGTGCCCTTTTTTATGTAGTTCTCAAGGCAATTTTTTTTGGCAACTTAAAAAATTGAATGAACTAACTCCTTTTGGGTCATGATTATGATATTGCAAGAACCTATGAAGTACTTGAATCACCACAATATTTTTCAGAGATATGATAGAGAAAATATGGATTCACACCCTCATGGGTACCGAACTGCACTGTATTTGTTTTATAATAGGGTAAGTTACTAACAACTCGTAGAACAAATGCAATAATAATACCCATGTCAGAAAGCATATTTTTACCCATACCCACAAATATTGTGATATTTTTGAAAATATCTTGACATTAACAAAAAATGAAAAACTAGTTGATACCCATGTCATTATTACATTTTATATTTTAACAATACATTTTCTAGAATTCAATTAAAGTCTTTCTCTCTCTCTCTCTCTCTTCAATGGTCAAAACTGAAAAACTAGTTGATTTTAACACCAATCAGTTGGAAAATAGTGATATTTTAACACCAAATATGGAATTTTGTGTGTTGTCTGACATAATAAAATGTGAGCAAAAAATACTGAATCAGATAAAGTGTCAAAATTGGTACTTTAAATGTTACAACACTTATAATTTAACCAATGGAATGAAGATAATTCGGATCTGAACTAAATCTGATTTGACAGGTAATACAGTCAGCTTTTTTGCACAGCAGAAATGAGCTATGTGTTGCTCTTTTATATTCATTTTGCCCAAATCTTTTTTTTTTTGCTTTGGTAGCTTTATTTGGGACCAATCATCATGCGAATTGTGGTTTACAAATGTCAATTTTATAATTTTTCTCTTTGATATTTCATTTGATTTCTAGTGATTGGTTTTGAACCTTTCGTCACTTGTTAAATGTTGTCAAGTCTTCGAGCATTTTCTCTTGACATATCTAAGTAATTTTTGTTTTTGTCTTCACCCTAAAACATAATAAAACATTTGTAATTATCTATGGACTTTTGTTGCTCTTCCATATGTTAATATGCCACATTGTTTCTATAAAGTCAGTATGTTTGAACGAATTTGAACCTTCAAAAGTTCTTTGATGATACTTTTGTTGGTGCATGACTTTACCAGAACTCTTACGCACTTGCCTTTTTTCATATTTTTTTATCTGATAAATCTGATATGCTATTTTGCCTATGGAGTTGGAAAAGCATTGCAAGCTAAGTTTCACACGCTCCAATTTCCAAATGGTGCCACACCCATGTCAACATGGTGTGGGTGCAGGTGCAGATTCACCCCCAAGGCAGCACTGAACTCCGTTTGATTGAGTTTGGAGCGGTCAGCCACACAAAGATTTGGATGTGGAGTTGTGATTTCGGTTGGTTTTGGGCCTGGAGTTGGGATTTGGATTTAGGCTTTTGTGCACAGAACAGAGATTTGGACCTAGGGAGCTCTTAGGCTTCTCTATATCAGCTTTATGAAACAAAGTCTATACCCAAAAATTCTTGAAACTTATTTTTGACTTAAACAAAACTCTAGATCCAAATCAAGGTTCATGCCCAAATCTCTGTTTCATATCTAAAATAGAGCTCCAAATTTATATCCAGATCCAAACACCAGCCCTAGACCGAAAATAGATCCTTAAACCCAAACCAAATCCAAATTATAGCTCCAGATTGAAAATGGATCCAAATTTTAAAGCTGCATCCATAAATACCAGAACTTGGTCCAAATCTTAATTCTTGACTCGTTTGATTCCTTCCTTCAATCCAATTCAACCCAGGTATAGATTTTGATAAGAACCTTAAAATTATATTTGAATTCAGGTAAAAAGAAGGAATCGGATCTAAATTAATTTTAGACTGAACAAAAGTTTTGGATCTGGGGATTTGGACCAAGAACTCAGATCCAAATTTTGAAGACTTCACTCCAATACAAACTCGATTGAAAACCCAAGATCCAAAATATGTATACCAATCTGATAATGGATATTACTCACGGAGCTGCTCTGTTTTAGGCATGGAGCTGGGATTTGGATCAAGATTTAGATCAATATTTGGATCTAAACCTCTATTTTTGGAAGTAGAACAGAGATTATCCAAAAAAGGCATCCGAACCTGATTAAATGACAGCTTCAATAGATTCATATCAAAATCCGAATTCTAAAACGAATTCACAAGTGGAATCCAGATTCAAATGATAGATAACATTAGATTCATATCCAAATCAAAATTCTAAAACCGAATTCACAACCGCACTTTAGATCTAAATTTCAATTCTGGACTCATTTCATTTCAATTTGTCCCTTTCAATCCCATATAAACTCAATCTGGATCTAGGGTCATTTGGACCCAGATTTTAATACCTTGTGAATCCAATTATTTTAATTCAGATTTCGATCCAGGGCTTTTTTTTTGAAAACAGAGATTTGGATCTAGGGATCTGGACTAGAACAAATAATTGGATACATATTTTGATCGAGACCTTGATCAATCCAATACTGTGATCTAAAGCTGAAATCCAAAAATATATCCAAAACTGAAAATGGGGATATTCGCCATGGATTAGGATCTTTTAGATATGAAATTCAGATTTGGATATGAACCTAATTTGGATATAGGAGGCTTAGATCCAAATGAAAATTCTAAAATCGAATTCACAAACGCTCTTTAGTTGCAAATGTCAATTCTGGACTCATTTCATATCTAGGGTGATTTGGATCTGGATTTGAATACTTTGTGAATCCAATTTTTTTAATTTGGATTTGGATCGAGGGCTTTGTTTTTTGAAAACAGAGAGATCTAAGGATCTCTACTAGAACTAATAAATGGATCCATATTTAGATCTAGACCTTGATCAATCCAAAACTGAAAATGGATCAGGTTTGAATTAGATGGAAGACACAAATTGGGCTCAAGGGATCTGGATTTTAATTTGTTGTGAATCTGGTTTTATTGTTTTAGGTAGAAAAATTAGATTTGGATTTGGATTTGTTTTGTTCCCTGAATCCAAACTAGATTCCATTTGCAGCTCTAAATTAGATCCATATCCAAATCCAAATTCTAAAGCCGGATTCACAACAGAACTTTAGACCCTGATCGGGCCATAAATATCCAAATATGATATGGATATTCGTCACTGATTTGGATCTTAAACTTGGATATAATGTTCAGATTTGTATATGAAGCTCAAATTTGGATCTAGACCTTGATCCAATACGAACTCGATCGAAACCTAAAATCCAAAATATATATCCAAAATTATGAATCGAATTTAGATAGGAAATTCAGATTTGGATATGAACCTGAAATTGGGGTCGAACCAATCAATAAATTCTGGATCTGGTTTGAATTGGATGGAAGGCACAAATTGGGCTCAAGGGATCTGGATTTGAATTTGTTGTGAATCTGGTTAGAGGATTTGGACAATTGTTTTAGATAGAAAAATTAGATTTGGATTTGGATGCAGGGTGCTTTGTTTAATGCATGAGTTGGGATCTGGATCTAGGAGTTTGGACCTGGAACGGATCCCTGAATCCAAAGTACATTCCATTTGGCAGCTGTAAATTAGCTCCATATTGAAAATCCAAATTCTAAAACCGGATTCACAACAGAACTTTAGACCTTGATCAATCCAATACTCGAGCCATAATATCCAAATCTGAAGTGGATATTCGTCACGGATTTGGGTCTTGAATTTAGAGATAATGTTCAAATTTGGATATGAATTTGGATATAGAGGCTCAGTTTTGGGCAAGTAGCTGGGATTTGGATGTATTACTTTAAGGCATGGTTGGGGGTTTGGATCTACATTTAATCTAAAGCTCTATTTTTGGAAGTAAACAGATTTTAGATCTAGGGATTTGGACCTATACATAATTGGATCCAAATAGGTCAATTCAGATCAAAACAGAACCCTAAATCCAAACCATCCAAGTTATATCCGTATTCAAATCCAGTTTCTAAAACTGGATTCACAATAGAACATTAGATCTAGATCTTAATTTGTGCTTTCACTCCAATACAAACTCGATCCAAACCCAAGATCACAACAAAACTTTAAATCCATACCTAGATCCAAATATCAATTCTCGACTCCTTGTTTGGTCTATTCTTTATTTGGATCATATTCCTTCTTTTTACCCGAATCAAATCTAAACCGAACAAAGATATCGATCTAGATTTTGGATCTTGAGATCGGGTTTGAATTGGATCCAGTTTTAGAATTTGGATCCATTTTTTATACAGATTTGGTTTGGGTTTAGGGATCTGTTTTTGATATGGGGTGACATTTGGATGGATTTGAATCTAGAGCACTATTTTAGATATGAATGAGGGTTTGGATTTGGATCTCTGTTTTGGCAATGGACCCTGATTTGCTTCAGGCTTTATATTAATTTCAAGAATTTTTGGCTATATACTTTTCTTATAAAGCTGATCTACAGAAGCCTGAAGGTCCTTAGATCCAAATCCAGTTCTAGGTCCAAAACAGTCTTAGATCCAAAATGCACAAAAGCTCCCTGAAATGGTTTTAGAAGAAAATAAGAATAGGACAAAGTTACTCTAAAATACCAAAAAGACATAATGCACAGAAGGTGGAACTCTAAGGACTAAGAGAAATTGATTGCAAAACTCTAAGGACTAAGAGAAAAGGTGGAGAAAAGAACATAATGCACAGAAGCTACACTACGTCTGTAACATCAAATTTCTATATTCTTTCATACTTACACTTTGGCATGTACAAACTTGTTCACAATGAGTTCGACCTTTTCATGAATGATACCTGAAACTCCTGGAGAAAATAAATTTTCACCTTATAGACTCGCCCCTGAGATGATAAAAAATTTTTAGCATGTGGCAAGCCATTGTATTCAAGTTAAGGCTTTAAGGCTGCAAAAGATGGATAGAGAAGGAATCATCACACAAACCTCCACAAAAGAATAAAAATTTGCTTACTTGAAAGTAGATCAAACATAGACGAAAAGGAAACTGATCACCAACAAAGGCAAATCATCCTCTGGTTCAAATGGAGCTGAGATTGTTTCACATAAAAATTTGGTGAAAACAGTAATCTTAGAGTAATTATGGAGCTGAATTGAGCCCGATTCAGGGACTAAGAACCAACCTGCACCAAAAAAAAAAAAGAAAAAGAAAAGAAAAAGCATCAATACCATCCAGAGAAAATCAACTAGAAGATTAAACTAGTATCAAGATCCACATGCCTATAGCTTTAACGACCAAAGGATTGTTGCACGAGCTTGGAAATGATTCATGGATATAGAACCATACTGCCTTCATTACCAAAGCTGCTGCCCTTTTAGATATTGAATCCAATTGCATTACTTTAATGTCCTTTTCTCCTTCACATATAATTAATCACCTCTTTGAATGATAGCTGTGTTTTCTGAAAAGTGAACCATACCTGATGCTTGGCAAATTTCTAATGTCATATCTCTTGAAACTTGAAAGTGCCAATGTTCCTTGCAAAGTACGAAGCACCACTCCTCTGTGTAGATCACACCAATAAACAAGATATGTCATAAAAGACTTGGTCACAATTAGCATACATTATATATATAAATGCCAGATTTTTATTACATCCCAGTAGGATAACATACTCAAATTTTGGTTTAGTTATGAATGTATATCATCATGACTGCATACAATCATAATATGTACATGACTGCCTGCATTGATAATACTATTTAAACACTGGATCCTCACTTCAGCATTTTCCATTGTCAAATGGGCTTGCAACGACCAGCTGAGGGAGGGTCTGATCTTTGGATTTTGAAATATAAGTGATCTAAGATCAAATTTTGTGGACTCTAAAACAATGGAGTATAGAAAGCATCTTTTATTATGTAAACACAAAAAAAAATCTGCTTGACTTGCATCTTGTTTTCTAATATAGCAGCATATTTTTGGAATTCTGAAAAATCTCCAAGGAATATTCGTTCTTAAGATTTAGGGATGTACAACCATGGCTAGTGGCAAAAATGGTATATTTCTTTTTTGGGCCATGATATATGGCACCTTAACTAGACACTTGAGCAACACAAAAATGCAGCGATGAGCCTTTCTTGGTCCTCATGGAGCTTCTGGTTGAGCCTTATTTCAAGGACTAACAATTACTTTTCATATTTTCTTTTCAAGACTTCAAAAATTAGATACAGTCAACTGATGCACAAAGCAAAGTCTCTAATATCCATTCCCTTTAATATAACTAAAGGCATAAAATCAACCATGCTCCTGATTTGCGAGTTAATGTACTAACATTATCATATCAGCAGAAATGTAACAGATAAAGCAAGAAGAAAATAGAGGAGCCTCATCATTGCTTAAATAAGCTATATGATCTATATTTTAGTTTATGTAACTAGTCAAAATCATATGATTTTTAACACTAGCAAACGTTTAGCAGCAGACTCTCTAAAGAAACTCATAGAGCAGAGCACTGTGAGAGGCTGTAAAGTGCAATCAGGTTAAAAAACTTCACCTTGCTTCCCCACAGCCTAAATACTTTAGACCATTACCTATTCTACATCAGTAATGTGTCTACCACTGTATTTCATTTCATGGCCTATAACAAGCAGATATGAAATGGTCACCCATCTTTTGGTGACATAATCATCCCTTCATTTCTAGCTTGTCTAATGATGAAAAACTGAACTAATAAGCTGCATGACAAGCAAGTCCCCCTGCTGCTTCCTTGACAGCCAAAGCAGATGGGCCACAGGGAATGCTAACAACTATATATGCCTGTGAACTTTTGTTTATCAATTTTTGTCCTTCCAGTTCTTCATCTTTTCTCGATAGACAGAATTTGTGGTTGATATGAAAGTGTGACAACTGCATTTCAGGCTTTTAGCTGTTAAAAACAAATTGTACACTTGATTGTATGACCTTTGTATATATCTGTCACATTTGTATTTGCAAATTGATATTGATGCAATCATTCTTTATGTGCAGGGTAAGAAGATTTTGTGTGCCATCTGATCACTATGCGAATTTCCCTTGAAAAAGTTCAAATACAATTTCTCTATCCTAAATGCATACACTTTCGTGCTCAACATGATTCGTGTCCACTACCACTAACAACATCAGGAGCTTCAGAAAAGAACATATGCAGGACAGCATGGATATCATGTTCTCTAATTTCCAAAAAAACATGAAGACCAAAATCAAACAGCAAACAGAAAGTACAAAGTCATGAAGGAAAAGGAAAAAAAAAAAAAGGTGACACTGAGGCGGCTTTCATCTCATGCTCAAGCTGAAACTGATTATTGAGCCCATTGAATCTATTGATGTTCTGGTGTTCTTCCCAAGTTACTTCAGTTCAGGCTTCACTCCACGTACTTAATCATAAGTCTATTATTTCAGTAGGAAGCTTCTTGCTTTGGTGAGTTAAAAATTGCACCAATGCAGCAACAGACTTATACTCATGCACGAAATATCTAACAAAGTCAGTAGGTATGAACAATCTCATGAACCAACGAACAGCAAGGCTTAAGAGATGCAATGGGGAAAAAAAAAACACAAAACACAAAAGAGATCTATCGCATTCCTTGGCTTAAAGTCCAAAACCACAGCAATGAAGGAAGCTAGGGTTTTCTGAACAAGAGAGAGAGAGAGAGAGAGTCCTTGCACCTCCATCGGCAACATTGACCCTTTTTCTGCTTCTCCATATCCAACATAAATCGTCAAGTGGAGGAACTCTCTCTCTTTAACCATTCCTTAATGTTTTCCCCAATAAATCCACCGGCATTCTTAAGGCTGGATGAGAAGAACTTTACAAGTGAGAAAGCGACATTCCTTCCGATCTAGTGGTCTAGGATAAGATCGCGTTAGAGTGGGCAGGGGAGGTGCCTCTGTTTGCTCTCTGCTTCATCGATAGATGAGGGAATCAGGTGGAGGAAAACAATCCTGGCTCTCTTGTACTCCTTCTCATATTCAAGAACCTCGTCATGTTGGAATGCTGCAGAAGGAGGGAAGCAACAGAAAGGCGAGGCACATTCACTGCATCACAGACGCCGATCCCTCTCTCTCTCCTTTGAAAATATTTGCCTCCTCTTATTATCTTACACAAGTATTCAGCTAGAAGAGGAACAACTTTTACCATTTTATCCACCACAGACCTTTCCATGGGAATGATCGTGGCAGAAGCTATCTTTTATTGTAGTCGACCCACGAGCAAGATGAACCAAGTAAAAGAGAAT
The DNA here is from genome assembly GCF_008831285.2 of Nymphaea colorata. NCBI lineage: Eukaryota > Viridiplantae > Streptophyta > Magnoliopsida > Nymphaeales > Nymphaeaceae > Nymphaea > Nymphaea colorata. Next base: position 5,290,469 of record NC_045139.1, read on the forward strand.
CGAGGATAGGCATTGACGCTGTGCTGGTATATCTCCCATAAAATACATCCAGAAATACCAAGAAAGGAATCTGACTCAAGATCCCTCAATTCTCCCATGAGATTATGAATAATATAACAAAATATCTACAAAGAACGCAACACTGCCATATGGATGAGAGAGCAAGAGATGACCGACCTTGTCTCCTGCAAATCGCTAAGATTGCAGCCCACCAAAATGATGAAGAAAGTAATAAAAGCATCGATGGCGTTGAAACCCTGCTGGTATCTGCATATGAGCCATGAGACGGTGGAGACACCCGACGCCCCTATGTCCGCGAGATTATTGTCCCACTCCTTCCGATCCTTGCTACCGGATGAAACTGGCGGCCACCATTAGCCTCTGCACATACTCTGTCATTCCCAAATGACATTCCTTATGCGCACGCTGGGTGGAGGGGGTGGAGAGAGAGAGAGAAACCGCAGGTCGGCGCACATTTGACTTCCAACGGCTCTCCAGTCGTGCCTTGCCGAACTTACCGCCTCCACGTGCTTTGGTGGTTCAAATTTAACAATGTCTACATTCATCGACGTGTTAAATCATAAATGAAACCCGCAACGCCCGGGCCGTTGCAAACATTCTCGTGGGCCTCTCCTTTTTACCGTTTGATCCGGAGATAAAAGTGGCCAAGCTTTGCATATTAAATAAATATTAGTTATAAGTTGGTAAAAATGAATAAATAAAATAAATAAATAATAAATAAATAAATAATAGTAAATGCCCAAACGAATAGATGGGATAGATGGGGTTTCTTTCGATCCAGTTTTTTAATCTAACTTTGCCTCAATGGTTTGAGAATGGTTGATTTTCTCATTCTCTGTCTTTACTGTGTCTGTTCGGACGACTGATCCATTTTAAGCCTAATCAGTCGTCGTATCTGAAATCATCCCAAATCAGACTTCAAAATCTAAATGCAGTCTGAATCTGATTTTTATATAAGTCTGTATCTGAAACAGAATTTCAGACCCAATCCAAACAATTTAAAAAATGTAGGAGCATTGAATGTCGGACTGTTTTTTAAAACTAAATTTGACGTAAATCTGAATTTGAATCTGATCAGATATTTATGTATATCTGAATCTGAATCCGACTTGGGTGATATCTGATTTTTTAGAACCGTTTGGGAGATATCTGATTTAACCAAAAATGCCCTTGAAAATTAGTAAAAAAAAAAAGTTACCCCTCACATTGTATGAATTTAGTGATCGAGCATAAACAAAAACAAAAGGCCTCATTGGGAGTGCAGGGCAAAGCCAGCACTGGGCTGACAGGGCCATGAGCCTCCCAGATTTTGAGAAATGTAAACTTACCTGTTGGCAATAAAAAAAAAAATTGGCCTGTGTAAAAAATTTCTAATAACAAAATGGCCTATGTGATTTATATGCAATAAAAAATAAAAATTCAGGCCGGTTAAAAATTAATTAAGAGTAGAAAACTTGTCCACAGTACCCAACTTAAATCAGGCCGGTTAAAAAAAAATGGAGTCAAAATGTGGCAAAAAGAGAACAAGATATTGGAAATGTATATGTTGTTACAGTGACGGCTGCTAAGAAAGAGACTTGTTGATGTAATCTTCCGTGCCAAGTAAGGCACTCGATGTGGAAATAAGAAGAGCTACGAATAGGAAAAGTCCATTGATGTGATCTGCAGCCCTTGCCAAAGGTGCTGAGTGTGGAAATAACAAAAATACTGCTTTCTTTTTGAGAGCAGTAGACTTGACTCTTCCAACAATTTTAATTAAACAAAAACAGCCGAATTTTTCTGGAAGAGAATCTATAAAAGGACCTCAATTGATAGTTGTTCATGGTGATAACATTCCTAGGCACCTCGATTAAATGCTAGTAGTATGTAGAATCCATGTACATCGACCATTTCCTATCCTGTTTGGAACCAATAGACGTTCAAGGAAGCTACCCATCATAGTCTGATTGGGATATTGTAAAGATCAGCTACGAGTGGACGATTCCTTGGTATATTTCTCTTATTTTTTTTTTTAATTTACCATATTTTTCCTCTTTCTCACACTAACTGTATTATATGATAGAAAAACCTCGCCATTTAAAAAGTGGAAACTGTGTCTGCAAATTTGATTTGTGATTTAATAGGGTTGAGAAGTAGTAAAGGGAAATGAGACTGAAGGGCTAAGAAGAAAATTTCTGGTTGATGTAACGATCAGTGCTGCCGCATGATTTGGAAATGTGAAGTAATGTGTTCCAAAGTTGTAGATCTTAGACTTCTAAAACTTGAAAAAGAAAATGACAAAAAATTCTGGAAGGGAATCTATACATAAATTAATGACCTTGATTCTTGTTCATGCATCTTTTGCATAGAAAATTGGACAGGCATGGCTACCACTGGTTGGTCTCAGCCGCTCGTCTTTCTTTTGTGTTTCTCTTCCTTCACCTTGATTGTAGTTCTCGGCCAAAGGGAGGTGCCCTCAGCCCTTGTTTCTCTGAGCAACGTGACTGATCAATTAGCATTGCTGTCTTTCAAATCCCTTGTCACTAAAGACCCTTATAATGTGTTATCAAATTGGAATTGCAACATCTCTTTCTGCGACTGGAATGGAGTTTCTTGCAGTCGTGGTTCACAAAGGGTAGTTGCTTTGAACCTCTCCGAAAAGGCTCTTGAAGGTACTCTCTCCCCATACATTAGCAATCTCTCATTCTTACAGGTTCTTGATCTTACAAATGACAGTTTCCATGGTCATCTTCCCATTGATTTTAGTCGCCTCCCTCAGTTAGAAAATCTTTCTATAAGAAAAAACAATTTTGAGGGGTTGATCCCACAAACACTAAGCCATTGTCGAGGTCTTCGAAAACTATCAGCACGAGATAACCAATTCTATGGAAGCATCCCAAAGTTTCTAGGCAGTTTGTCAGAACTCAACCATTTAAACATTGGTGGTAATAGTCTCACCGGCACCATTCCAGTTGCTTTGGCCAATCTCACCAAACTGGAGTCGTTTAGTATCGGCAAAAATCAGATACAGGGGAATATTCCTCCTGAGTTGGGAAGCCTAAGCCACTTGATGTTCTTTAGCGTGCAAATGAACAATCTCACTGGTATACTGTCTGAGTGCTTGTTTAACCTATCTGCTCTTCAGGCTTTGAGTTTCATGACCAATCAACTAACAGGGCATCTCCCAAAAGATGCTGGCCGCTTCCTGCCCAATCTCCAACAACTCTATATGGGTACAAACAATTTTGATGGCCCTCTCCCGGCTTCTCTTTCTAATGCTACAAGACTTCAAGTTCTTGCTGCAGAAAGCAATAAATTTAGTGGTCCGATACCATTAGAATTAGGTAGTCTGTCACAACTCAAAAACCTTTACCTCTGGGCAAATATGTTGACCAATGTCCCTGGTAGCCACGAGCCCTCCATTCTCACATCCTTCACCAACTGTCGACTGCTAGAGGAAGTTGAACTATCACATAATCTTCTGAATGGCATTCTTCCGGCCTCTGTTGGAAACCTGACAACCACTTTGTTGAAACTTTACCTTTCCTCTAACCTGATTGAAGGTACTATCCCATTGGCCTTAGCCAACTTGACCAACTTAATTGCCTTGTATTTGAATTCCAACAAAATAAAAGGGCTCATTCCACCAAATATAGGACAGATGCATAGTTTACAGCTGTTGGCTCTTGATAACAATGCATTAAATGGCCCAATCCCACTATCAATCTACCAGTTGGTCCGCATGTATGCCTTTAATATTCAACACAACATGCTAATTGGGTCAATTTCAAGCTCTATAAACAATCTCACTAGTTTGCAAAGGCTGGATCTAAGCTCAAACAATTTGTCATCAACACTTCCGCCTGGTCTTTTTGAGTTGAAGGACTTGGAGGAGCTATACTTGCAGGACAACTCCTTCACTGGTTACCTGCCTTTGAGTCTCGGGAATTTTGCCATGATGATCAACATGAATATCTCTGCAAACAAGCTGAGTGGAGAGTTGCCTGCTTCATTATCAAAGCTCCAAATGCTAGAACATTTGAATCTCTCTTGGAACACATTTGATGGTCACATTCCTCAACAACTTGATCACATGGTAAACATTGAAGCTATTTACCTTTCCCACAATGAGCTTTCGGGTGAGATACCAAAAACATTGGAGAAACTTCAACACATCCAGGTCTTGGACTTGTCCTTCAATTTATTGGAAGGAGAGATTCCAAGTGGTGGAAAGTTTGCAAACCTTTCAGCCGAGTCGTTCTTAGGGAACTATGCACTATGTGGAGCTCTCAAATTCCATGTCCCATTGTGCTTAGAAAAAACAGAGAGGCAAAGTAAGAGCAATGTGGCTAGAGTCATTGGCGCTTGCTCATTTGGAGGCTCAGCACTTTTGGTCATTGTTTGCACACTCATTGGTATCTCATGCTATAGAAAGACAGGGTTGTTGAAACGTCCTGATGACATTGAAAGATTACGAGGAATTACACTTCCAGTGATTTCTCACAGAGAGCTATTGCATGCAACGAACAACTTCAGTGACTCAAATTTTCTTGGGAATGGAAGCTTTGGTTCAGTGTACAAAGGAACTCTAGCAGATGGAACGACAGTGGCAGTTAAGGTCTTTAATTTGTTATTTGAGGGAGCATCTAAAACTTTTGACATCGAGTGCACTATCATGCGCCAAATCAGGCACCGAAACCTCGTTAAAGTCATTACGTCTTGCTTTAGTAGAGATTTCAAGGCTTTAGTTCTCCAATACATGCCCCTTGGGAGCCTAGAAGTCTGTCTGCATTCGGGTGGCCATCACTTGAATCTCTTTCAGAGATTGGATATCATGATTGACGTGGCTTGTGCTCTAGAATATCTTCACCATAATTACTCGGAGACTATAGTTCATTGTGATATGAAGCCAAGTAATGTGCTTTTAGATGAGAACATGACAGCATACGTCAGTGATTTTGGCATTGCAAAGATTCTAGTTGGCCAGAATTCTTCTACTCTTACAGCCACTCTCGGAACCACCGGATATATTGCGCCTGGTACGTACTATCTCTTTTTTTTTTTGTCTTTTTACAAATTTTGTGTGCCTCGAAGTATGAGTATAATTGCCTGAACTGTTTCTTGAGTCAACGTGGCCTGGCTTTGAGTTCTCATGTGTGTGTGCATGTGTATGCATGTGTGTTCAATAATGCTCTCACAGAGGAAGAGGAAGAGAAGGTGGGATCGCATGGGAGGGGCCGGAGGGTGATGAGATGAGATAAAGAGAGACAAAGAGAGAGTGGGTGGGTTTGCCAGTCCTAGTAAACTCACTCTCTCTCTCTCTCTCTATATATATATATATATATATATATATATATGACTAAGTTTTTTTTTTTTTTTTGTATTGTTTAAGACATTGCAAAAAAAATGCATTGATGATAGTCAATGTTTTGGCTACAGTTTTTAGCATTCAGACTGTTTTTAGGGTCACAAAATGAGAAAAAGTCTCATTAGTAACATAGGTAGCCCACTGATTTTAATTATATATATATATATTCCTGACTAATGTGGTTTAGCTAATTATACTCTTCTGTGATTTGCAATATAATATCAATAAATATATTAATTGCTGTGCAAACTCCCATCATCCACCTAATCATCATGATTTGGTAGTTCACGACATGCACAAGTGTAAAGGTCATTGATAAACTATTTTACATGGGCGATAATGTAAGCTTGTTGTTTGCATGTCCTCAACCAACAAGAATCTTCAATTGATCTTCTTCTTTTAACAGAAGTTATAATTTTTTTCCCCTTGTATAAAAGAATCCTAATCATGAACACCTTTCTACCTAATGGCTTAAGACTGGCTAACAATCGGCACTATTGAATAATTCACATGATTTATGAGCCATTCAGGAGAACCTTGAGATGTCACAGGAGAATTAGAAGGAAGATGAGTTTAATTAGGCCTTTATGTTGTGAAATCACTGCGCCATACAATTAATGAATCTCAACAAATCTCACATGCCCTATAAAAAAAATCTGGATACATGTTTGAATTATTTTAAGAACACTTGAAAATCTGGATACATGCCAATTATATTGTGTTTGCTAATCATGTCTAATATTGTTGAGTGGTTAAATTAGAATTTGGGATGGCCGGAAAGGTGTCAGCCAAAACTGATGTCTACTGCTACGGAATTCTTCTCTTGGAGGTGTTTACCAGAAGAAAACCTACTGATGAACAGTTTGGTGGGGACTTTAGTTTGAGGCAATGGGTGGCTGAAGCATTTCCAGTCGCAATTTCAGATGTCATTGACAGCCATCTTCTAAATGAGAGTAACAATGCTGCAACTGAAAGATCAGCTGCTAGGAAAGAGCTGCTGCTGATGATCATGGGGATAGGCTTGTCATGTTCAAGGGAATCTCGGAATGAGAGAATGGAAATGAAGGAAGTGGTTGCAAGGCTACTAAGGATACGACAGAAGACTTTAAGAATGACAAAAAGATAATTCAACATATGTACAATTAGATTTCCAGGGCACAACTAGTCATTAGCTAAAATGGTCAGACGGCAGTTTCCAATAGGCTAAACAGTTCGATGTGGAAATGCAGTGTGATTGCTTTCATTGAGCGCTGTCACTTGCATTGGTCACATACAGGCTTTTATGATGATTTGCTTAATATATTTGTGCATTTTGTTCCTGACCAATTTGGGTGACTAATCTCGTAGAACAAACACACAAAAGAGGCTTGGAAATTTGTCTATTATTGTTGTTTGTGTCATATTCTCAAGTAAGGATACCTCAATTGCCATAATTTCAGTTCACGGAAATCCTCTCCGTTTTCTAAAATTTTGCTTTAACATATCCTCAGTGCACAATTTCACAAATCTGCCAAAAAAATGTGAAACAAGAAAAATGAAGAAAAATGTATCATTCTGGTAAGTTTTGGCCCGCAGTCCAATTTTATCTTAAAAAGAAGAGCCCTTGAATGAGGAGGATGAGAATTGCCGGCTATGAGTATCGGTGCGTCACTGAAGAATATTAATTGTAATGGCCCCTAACAAGAGACCATGTGTTATGAACTAGAAGAGGCAAAAGTGAAACTTGAAAAAATTTACTTTATTTCCTACGAATTGAACCACCATTTTTGTTAAAGAGGCTTGGTGTTATCTGAAAAAAATAACTGGACTTTGAATTCACTTATAATGGAACCTTAAATTTGGCCTGGTTCGACCAAGAAACTGGCTTGGTTCTCAATGCTGCACGAAAGGAAGCAACCCTATCCAAAATTAACGAATAGAAAGCGATAATAGCATTCTCACTCATTTTGTTGGTCAGTTCATTCCCAAATGTCTTTACAAAATAAAAAGCTCGTGAAAAGTTTCATTGACCATCTGGGTGTATGTAGTGGACTTATGACCCACTAGAGAGTGAAAACTCATACCCAATTTCTTGTCTTTCTAAGGTACAGGGTTTGCTTTTAGTGCCTTAAATGTACTATCACCCCCAACAGACCGAGTTCAAGCTTGACTCCTCATGTACCTCCAAGGACTAGTCACCACATATTGTAATACAAACAACTTACGCACCATGTCCCCGACCTTATTTTTGAAGCAATCAAATATTCAAGACTGACCTAGCTGATGGTCCAATACCTTTATTGTAAAGCTTCAGTCGCAATTTGGTCTACCAAGTTGAGGTCGAGCTGAACAACATCCACCAGATGTTCCCTACCTTATCTTTGGAGCAATCAAACATTCAAGACTGCCTAATGGTCTGATCGCTGTGTTGTAAGAACCGGTTTATGAATCGAGTCCACAATATATGCTGCCAATTTGGTGAACCGGCCAATTCAATAATCTAATAGATGCAAATCAGCAAAAAAAAAAAAAGAAAGAAAGAAAGAAAGAAAATTGTTGTGAAGGGTAGAAACCTGGCAAAAAGAGAACATGATATTGGAATTATGTTGTGAAGGTAAGGGGCTGCTAAGAAAAAGACATGTTGATGTAATCTTCCGTGCCAAGCAGGGCGCTCGATGGGGAAATAAGATGACCCATGAATTAAAAAAATTCCCATTGATGTTATCTGCCACGCCAAAGGGGCTGAATGTGGAAAAGCCAACGATATCACTTTCGTTTCAAGAGAAGTAGACTTGAGTCTTCCAACAATTTGAATTAAACAAAAAAAAAAAGTGAATTTTTCTGGAAGAGAATCTATAAAAGGACCTTGTTAATTGTCATGGTGATAACATTACTTGGCACCTCAATTAAACGGTAGTAGTATGTAGAATCGATGTACATCAGCCATTTCCTATCCTGGTTTGAACCAGTAGACGTTCATGACAGGTACCCATCATAGTCTGATTGAGGCGTTGCGAAAATTGGCTACGAGTGGATGATTCTTTTGTAACAGAAGGAAGGGGAGCCCTATCTCCCAGCAGGCTTGCATCGGAAACGAGTGCATGAAGTAGGTCTAGCTAGACCATTTGTCATGGGATAAATTGTATTGATAATGGCTCTTTAACCAGTTTTTTCATTCACTCATTTCAGAACTCCATAGTGTTCTTGTGTTTTGATTCAGAATTAAATATTCTAGCCATGGAAATAGACTTTCATTCCATCGTTAATAAAGGGATATGTTCTGTACTAACGAAATATGGATTCCAACTTAATTTTGTTACTAACTTGGGTTTGCAATAATTTGTAAAACACATGGGTTTGGTGGGTAGAAGATAAGTGGAGGTAAATCGGTCTCTTTGATGAATTATTCTCTGTCGTGCAACTAGTCCACCATGAATTATTCTCTGTCGATTTGGACGACTTAATTAGTAGCGAATCAGCACAAAATATTAAAAATCATATTCTTCTGGAAAATAAATAAACAATGTATAGAAGCTAATAAAAAGCAATATTTTTTTTTAAAGACTGGTGGATTGGATCAAATTGTTATAGAATAGATTTGAATGAACTGGCGGACTCAAGCTTAATTATTGGATAACATAGTCTGATTAGCAAAAACGGTTGAGTGATAAAATCCAGCATACTCAAAACCATCCAGTCCATGCAAAATTGATGTTGGTACAACTAAACTATTTCTTTATTGTGGATCCCCATATTGCACTGAACAAGCAACATAGTTGCACATCATGCTTTTATATTATTGACGACAGCCACCACTTATAGGGAAAAAACATGTAAAAAACACAAAAATAAGTCAGCCGAATAATTCAGCAAAGAAAAATGCGACAGCCAAAAAATGGGTTTTTCCGATTTTTTCTTGATTTTTCCCATTTTTTCATTTTAGATTTTTTTTCACATTTTTTTTTATTGCGAAACAGCTTGTTTCCATTTTCTAATTTTTATTTTTGCTTATCTATTTATTTTTATGTTGCTTTATTAGTTTCTCATTTATCTTACATTCTCCTAATTTTTAGGTTGTTTTAAATTTTTAAAAATTTACCATATGTTTCCCATATTTCCCTTATTTTCCCACGCTCGCCATATTATTTAATAGAAAAAGAGAAACCATATCAGTATAAACTATGGACGAGGTTTTGGATATGTAGAAAAAAGAAAAAATTCAATTCACAACTTTGATATGGGATTGAATAGAGTTGAAAATTTGTAAAGGAAAATAAGATAGGGGCTACTGTCTCATTGATGTAATCATCAGTGGTGCCGCGGGATTTGGAAATGTGAAGCAATGTCTTCCAAAGCAGTAGACCTGAGCCTTCTACAACTCCAAGAAGAAAAGGACACAAAATTCAAGAAGAGAATCTATATATAAATTAAATACCTTGACTCCTGTTCATGCGTCTTCTACATAGAAATTTGGACAGGCATGGCTACCACCAGTCGGTTACCTCAGCCACTTGGCTTTCTTTTGTGTTGCGCCTTCACCTTGACTCTGGTTCTCAGCCAGAGGAAGGCAATCTCAGCTCTTGCTTCTCTGAGCAACGTGACTGATCAATTTGCATTGCTGTCTTTCAAATCCCTTGTCACTAAAGACCCTTATAATGTGTTATCAAATTGGAATTCCAACATCTCCTTCTGTGATTGGAATGGAGTTTCTTGCAGTCGTGGTTCACAAAGGGTCGTTGCTCTGAGGCTCTTCGACAAGGCACTTGAAGGTACAATCTCCCCATATGTCAGCAATCTCTCCTTCTTACGGCTTCTTGATCTCAGGAACGATAACTTCCATGGTCATCTTCCCATTGATTTTAGTTGCCTCCCTTGGTTGGAAAAACTTTCCCTATGGAAAAACCATTTTAAAGGGTTAATTCCACAAACACTGAGCCACTGTCATCATCTCCAAGTACTTTTGGCACCAGAAAACGAATTCTATGGAAGCATTCCAGAGTCCCTAGGCCGCTTGCCAAAACTCAAGGTCATTAATCTTTCTGGTAACAGGCTCACAGGAATCATTCCAGTCACTTTTGCCAACCTCTCAAAACTGGACACTGTTGATATTAGTCAAAATCACATACACATTAAGATTCCTTTTGAGTTGGGAAGCGCAACCCGCTTGACATGGTTTAACGTGCAAATGAACAATCTCATTGGTGCATTGCCCGAGAGTTTGTTTAACCTATCTGCTCTTCAGTTTTTGAGCTTTGAGATGAATCAACTCACAAGGCATCTCCCTAAAGATGCTGGCCGCTTTCTGCCTAATCTCAAGGAACTCTACTTGGGTGCAAACAACTTTGATGGCCCTTTTCCACCTTCTTTTTCAAATGCTACTAGTCTCCAAATTCTTACGGCAGAAGACAATAAATTTAGTGGTCCTATACCGTTAGAATTAGGTAGTCTGACACAACTCAGGAGGCTCTGTCTTTGGGGAAATATGTTCACCAATGCCCCTGGCAGTCGTGAGCTTTCCATTCTCACATCCTTCACCAAGTGTCGAATGGTAAAAGAAATTTATCTCTCAAAAAACCTTCTAAATGGTATTCTTCCTGCCTCCATTGAAAACCTCACAACCACCTTGTGGAACCTTGACCTTTCCTTTAATGAGATTGAGGGTACTATCCCATTAGCTTTCACCAACTTGACAAAGTTGATGTCCTTAGACTTGAGTTTCAACAAAATAAAGGGGTCTATTCCACCAAATATGGGATCAATGGAAAAGTTACAGGAATTAACTCTTTCTGGCAATGCCTTAGAAGGTTCAATTCCAAAGTCACTTTACCAATTGGTCCACATGGGTAATCTTTATTTGGACAATAATGCACTAAGTGGGCCAATCTCAACCTCTATAAACAATCTCACGAATCTGCAGAAGTTGTATTTAAATTCAAACAGTTTTTCATCAGCACTTCCTCCTGCCCTTTGTGAGTTGAAGGATTTGATATGGCTTTACTTGCAAGACAACTCTTTCACTGGTCTCCTGCCTTTAGATGTGGGAAATTTGGTTGCTTTGGACAAAATGGATATCTCTGTAAACCAGTTGAGTGGAGAGCTGCCTGTGTCCTTATCAGAGCTCCAAAGGCTAGAGTATTTGAATCTCTCCAAAAATTCATTTGATGGCCACATTCCCGGAAACCTTGATGGTATGGTAAATATTAAAATTATTGACCTTTCCCACAATAAGCTTCGCGGTGGGATTCCAAAATCATTGGAAAATCTTCAACAACTCCAAGTCTTGGACTTATCCTTCAACCGATTGGAAGGAGCGATTCCAAGTGGTGGAAATTTCACAAACCTTTCCATAGATTCATTTGTAGGAAATTATGCACTATGTGGAGCTCCCAAGTTCCATGTGCCAGTATGTTCAGATGGAGAGAAGAAGCACAACATTGTCAACATGATCAAGGTTGATATTTTTTTAGCAAGTGGGGGCTTTGCACTTCTACTCATTGTATGGATACTCATTTTTGTCGCAAAATATAGAAAGAAGGGGTTGGAGAGACATTATCATCAGGTTGAAAGATTTCGTGGAATTGCCATCCCAGTGATTACATACAGAATGTTATCTCAAGCGACAAACAACTTCAGTGATGCAAATTTTATGGGCAGTGGAAGCTTTGGTTCAGTGTATAAAGGAATTTTGGCGGATGGAACAACGGTGGCTGTTAAGGTCCTAAACTTGTTATCTGAGGGAGCATCAAAAAGTTTTGACATTGAATGCAATGCAATGTGCCAGATTAGACACCGAAACCTTCTTAGAGTCATCACATCTTGCTCCAGAGCAGATTTCAAGGCTTTAGTTCTCCAATACATGCCCCTTGGGAGCCTAGAAGTCTGTCTATATTCAGGTGGCCATCACTTGAATCTCTTCCAAAGATTGGATATCATGATTGATGTTGCTTGTGCACTAGAATATCTTCACCATGGTTGCTGGGAGACTATTGTTCATTGTGATCTAAAGCCAAGTAATGTGCTCCTAGATGAGAATATGACCGCACATGTTGGTGACTTTGGCATTGCAAAGATGCTAGTTGGTCACAAATCTTCAACTCTTACAAGCACGCTCAGAACCACCGGATACATTGCGCCAGGTACAAACTCTTTGTTCTATCATAAATTCTATGCTTGAACTGCTTCTTAGACAACTTGGTCATGCTTACCACGGAGAGGAAGTTCTATCAACATCCATAATTTCCAAATATCAAGCTTTAATTTTAGATTACCAACCAGTTGGCAACTGATTACTTGGATTTTATTATGAAAAAGAGAAAAATCAGATTAATAAGTGAAATGAATGGGGATGATACTATGCAATTTTGCATTTGAATATGAGTCTGAATCAAATAAGATGGTGAACATTAAGCCTAATTATTCACACGCATACATTAATGCCAGCAAGTTTGCCTTTTGAGTGTGTTTCTTTCTTTAGTAAAATTTCACTTCCTCCTTACAAATGCATGAAAACAAAAAATAGAGTTTCGTGTACACCATAAATCAAAATAAAATAATTAGTCCTAATTTTTTGCATCGCTTTCTTTATTTCTGAAACCATCTTATTAACGACAATGTGCCTTGTCTACTAAATATTGCCATGATCATGTCTGACCTTGTTGGGTGGATGAATTAGAATTAGGGGCCGCTGGAAAGGTGTCGACCAAAGCAGATGTCTACAGCTATAGGATTCTTCTGCTTGAGGTGTTTACCAGAAGAAAGCCTACCGATGAAAGTTTTAATGGAGACTTTACTTTGAGGCAGTGGGTGGCTGAAGCGTTTCCACTTGCAATTTCAGATGTCATCGATGGTCATCTTCTGAAGCAAAGTAACAGTGAAGTGGTTTCACATCATGCTGCCGAAGGACATCTTCTGAAGCAAAATAACAGCGGAACTGTTCTAAATGAGCTGCTTGTCATGATCATGGAGACGGGGTTGTCATGTTCAAGGAAAGCACCAACTGAGAGAATGGGCATGAAGGAGGTGGTCGCTAGGCTTAAAACGATACGACGGAAGGCTTCCCCTTTGGAAGAATGACAAAAATAAACCAATCCTTTATATGTATAAATTGGGATCCTTATTGGATCCCACTTGAATATTAGACCCGCATTCTTATTCAGTTATGAACTCGAATGACCAATTTAAATCTGTTTGCTTCAAATTTCTGGATCCAATCAGGTGATCAAATGGCAGCTGAGCTTAGTCCAACCGGATCGAGTCCGGTCTCTGGAATGGAGAATTCCTAGTACCACCAGGAAGCATCTCACATCTCACGAAAATGCACACAGTTCTTCCATGATAAACTAAATGATATATAAGAATATTACCCTCTAAAAGCACATTTATACTTGCCTATGATTTCACGCGTGACGATTCTAGAATTAAATGAAAAAAAAATGAAAAGAAAAGAAAAATGTAGCTGGACGGTTTCCTCCCTAGCCCGATGGCGAGTGACTTTTATATTCATATATGAATCTGAATCTGAATCTGAATCCGGATTTGGAACTCAAATCCAGCTCAACTATGGGTCTGATCAAATATTTAGTCCTCCGTCACCCGCCACCGCACTTAGTGCTCTGCCCCCGGGTGCTCTCCCACTTGAGTTACCCCCAGGCCATGCTCTTCCATGATATTGGAACACAGCATTTCTGCCGCTCCACATGAGCATATGACTTTGTATTTCTGAATCTGGATTTGCTTGAATGTCATTTCTTAAAAACAGAATCCGATCTTTTCGGAACAATTTTGTCGGATATCTGATTCAAATCGGATATAATGACATCCTTAGGTGGATGCGTCCCCACCCCCAACATGTTCATAGTTCACCATTATTAAATAGGGGCAAGCCCATAAGTGTTTGTCAAGTGGATATGGTTGTAAAATTAGTCAAGCCAACTCCACCTCAACTTGAACTGGCTCGGTTGAGATCGACTAACAAATGAGTTGAGCTCGAGCTTAACTCAAAATTCAAGCTTATAAACGAGTCAAACTTCGAGTTACGTCAATTTCGAGCTGAGCAAGATATGGGTCGAGTTGAGCCGAGCTAAATGAGTTCAATCTCAACTCCTACTCATGCACAGCCCTACAAATGGAGCAAGTGCGTGCCGAAGTGGATTAGAATGAGTTCTCCCAACTTGTCCAAGTGCTAACAGTTCACTTCTTAGTTTTAATATTGACAGCGGGAGTATGTTCAAAGCCCTAGGATCACTTCTTCTCTCGAAAGGATTAGAATGGGATCTTTCTCCTAAAAGATGTCCCCCTGAAGTCAAAATAGAGATAATTTATCCAGGTGAAACTTGTGCACAAGTTGTTCGTACATACAAAGTTAGGAAGAGTAAAATGTCATCAAAATTAGGGAAAAAAGTTACCCCTCACATGGACAGAACCAAGAAGAGCCATGGCTGCTGAACCTTTACAAACTTTTTGACATTTCCATTAGACAATCATTACTGAGAAAAGACAAGCCTTTGGATTTTGAACAATTCAAATTTTAGGGAATTTTTTGTACAAAGAATTCAGAAACATGAGTCGGACAAGAAACAATTTCTCAACCAAACAAAACTAGGGAATTGCCGAGCTGGGTTGAAAGAGATGCCTTGCTTGTCAACAGAGGGAAAGCATCACCGCTTAGCTTTTTAATGGAAATGTCTTCACCGGATAAGATGGCCTGACCGCTTTTTCAAGCCATCCATCACATCCTCCTTTGTTCTAATTTTGTCTTTCAATACCACTTTCGCATTCGGCAGTGTAATCAACACTTGTCAACTTTAAACTATTTTTTAGCATTGTTTTAAGATATTTATTTTATTTTCTGACTTATTTAGTTATTTATTCTAAAATAATCATTTTAATGCTTTTAAATTATTCACACTAGGGAGAAAGGTGAGAATCCGGAAATTGACTTTGGCACTATAGACCAGTTACAAAGCAAATGATTCCTTCTCCTCCGTTTCATTCATTAAAATTATTCAAGTATTTTTCTTCTGCTGATCAAGATATGTTCATATAAAAAAGCAACCAAGAATAAGAAAAGAGATCTACCACTTGCACTTGTTACCATCAAAACGACTTTAGTGAGGTATAGAATGCCAAAGATCTTAAATTCAATTGGTGAAATCATTCCTCTTTCCAAGAAGGGGCATATTTATTGTAACCGACAAATTATTATGATTTAACATATCATAAGAATTTATGGAATGTGACATTCTTAAAAGCATGTATGTAGTGTAGATACAATGCTAAAGGATTTCATGCAGCACATTTGTGCTGTTGGTGGATAGGCCAAGCGAACTGAGCCAATTATATTAACTGATAATTTAAGGTGCTGGAAATAAGAAGTCCTTGGAATTAGAAAAAGTCACATTGATGAAAAAGCAAGTGACATCGCTTGTTGTTTTCCACTTGGTGTCTACGGCACGGCCGCATATCACATTAATGGGACTTTTTCTAATTCGTAGCACCTCTTATTTCCCACATCCAGCAACTTAGTTGGCATACAAGATTACATCAACAAGACTTTTTCTTTACAACCCTTAACAACATATTTCTTTGCCAGTTTTTAACTATTTTTTTACTGCATTTAGTAGATAGGCCTGTTGGAAGGGTTGCACACGAGCCAAGTCGAACATGAGATTGGTCTGCTCAAGCTTGATTCAACTCAAAAAACATGAGTTTGAGCTCGGCTCGAACTCGAGTCAAGCTCCTTATAACATGATCGAGCTCGACACAACTACATAAAATCAAGCTCGAACTTGACTAGTTTAACCCATTTAACTCGTTTAGGCTTGCATTAACTCGTTTAACTAATGTAAGCATTAACTCTTTTAAATCGTGTAAGCATTAACTCGTATAAGTTGTAAAAATTTGTTGAACCTCTCAAAGTTAAAACCAGTGATTTGGTGAATCGGTTTTGGCAAATGTTCTATAGAGTACCAGTGCAAGTCGAGTCTAGTATAAACGAGTCGAGTTTCAGAAACTCAAACTCACATCGTTTATCGTTTCAAGTATATTTCTAATCTTGAACTCAGCTCGTTTATAAATGAGTCGAGCACAAGTCGGGTTTTCTCAACCGAGTTCAAGTCAAGCCCAAGTTGACTCGGCTTGTTGTGCAGCTCTACCTGTTGGACATTCACAATGGAGCTATTACCACAAATCAGATGATCGATGTTAGTGTTACCAGAATCAGCCCAAATCGGTTCATGGCTCCCATATTGCACTAACAAAGCAACATTTTCATGTATCCTCACTTCTTCCTTTTCTTTGGATTTTTTCCTCTTTCCGTCAAGACCCGCCATGCGCCATGGCGATTTATTTACCGTTTTTGGATTTGGATTTATTCAACATTTGCACTAATAAGTTTTTGGATTTAAGATCCACATTTTTCACTCACGTGGAATCCACTGTTTGTTTGAACAGTGGGTCATATAGAAAAAAGATTTGAGATCCGAGGGGATCTCAGATCCACGGGCAAATAAATGCCTCCTATGGGATGCCAATTCGAGTCGGATATCGGGCAGTCTCCAAATCCTTTGTCACGTACGATACTGGAATCAAAACTAATTAGTGATTTGGATTCAAATCTGTCATTGATTCTGAGTTCAAATTCGATGCGAACCTGAATCCAAAAACTTATGGAACTCCTCTAAATGCACATCTAACTTTTAGTGGTGCACTAAAAGCACAAGTTTAAATCTCTTTGTTTAACAGCATTTTATGTAATACAAGCAGTTACTTTATTTAAACTTGAGCGAGTTATTGTTACCCTTTCAATTTACATTGCAACGTATAAAAAAAACTGGAATTTAGCATACATAATAGGGCTACGGAATTTTTAACTCGAAATTGACTTCAATATTGCTGAATTCTAGTTAGGCTCCGGCCTTGAGTCATTACATAAATGACATTGTAGGTGGAAACTGTCTCAAATGAGTTTCACTGGATAACTTGTCTTAAATGAATTGTCCAGTGGAAAACTGAGGCATGGTTTTCAAACAGTGTAAGACAAAAACGACAATGAGAAAAGCGTGTCCAGGTTCTACTGAAGAGATAAATCATCGTTAGAACTTGAGTCAAAATTTATTATGAGATGTTTTGTCCACCCCTACAATGTATATTCATTCTTGGAAGCTAAGCTCAAAGGTCACTGGAATTGGAACGCCGTCTTCTGTTAGAACAAGAATACTCAATAAAATAAAAAGAAATTTCAAGAAGACTGGAGAATAACAAGTGACATGAAAAACCATTTTCACATTGTCATAAAACACAATGTAAGTTTTGCACCACTACTTAAAAAAAAAATGTTTGCCAATATCTCTAAGTTGTTACTAACTTAAGCTTGTTTTTAACTTAATAAAAATGGCTAATAGACCCTTAATAAGGGCAAATTATACGTACATTAGTTTGTATGTATTTATTTTTTTATGTATTTATTTTTTTTAAAATAGAATTCTGAAAATTGTAAGTTGGGGGTGCTTCTAGGAAGGAGGGGAAGCATGAATGGAGGAATTCAACTTTTTAATATAAAAATCTCGTTTAATATAAAAAGCTCGCTCCATAATCACTTATCTTTCTTTTTCATCGTTTTTCTGTTTTTTTTTTCTTTATTTTCTTATTTGGAGCACGAGAGTGTGAGTTTGTTATTGAAAAGAAATAATTACAAAGGATACTTAAATGCATTGAAAGGTTAGCCTCGAAGTAGTACTGCTTTTAACTTAGTACCCCACTATGATTCTCATTATTATCTACAAAGCGGTAAGGTTCATATTTGTTGACACAAAGCAGTGTCTTTATTTTGGAAGACTTCTTTATCTTTTCTTGCAAGTTCTTGTATGTAAAAGATCAACTTAACCTATACGAAGTAGTACTGATTAAATAAAAAAGTTCGAAAGTATCTTTTACAACTTCTTTATCTTTTCTTGCAAGTTCTTATTTTTTGATATATGTACAATTTGTTCATTTTATGTATGAATTGAGTAAGACAGACCTTAGCTTTATGGCCCATACAATATGTTCATTTATTTATATTGGCTAATTTGTTGAAAATTTTGGTTCGAGGTTGCAACAATTGCATGGTTTGAAGCTGATTCTGTTTGCGGTAGTCGTTCTGTTGTCTCCCTATCCAACATAAACGTCAAGTGGAGGAACTCTCTCTCTTTAACCATTCCTTAATGTTTTCCACATGAATAAATCCACCGGCATTCTTGAGGCTGGATGAGAAGAACTTTACAAGTGAGAAAACGACATTGCTTCCGATCTCGTGGTTTAGGATAAGATCGGGTTCGAGTGGGTAGGGGAGGTGCCTCTGTTTGCTCTCTGCTTCATCGATAGATGAGGGAATCAAGTGGAGGAGTCCTGGCTCTCTTGTTGTCCTTCTCATCGACAAGAACCTCGTCATGATGGATGGCTACACAACGAGGGAAGGACGGAAAGGCGATCACAGATTGCCGATCCCTCTCTTTCTCCCTTGAAAATATTTGCCTCCTTATTATCTTATAAAAGTATTCTGCTGAAGAGCAACAACTTTTACCATTTTGTCCACCACAGACCTTTCCATGGGAATGATCGTGGCAGAACCAAGGAAATGCATTACTTGGTATATCTCCCATGAAATACATCCAGAAACACCAACAAAGGAATCTGACTCAGGATTCCTCAATTTTCCCACGAGATTATGAATAATATAACTAAATATCTACAAAGAACGCAACACTGCGACATGGATAAGAGAGCAAGAGATGACCGACCTTGTCACCTGCAAGTCGTTAAGATTGAAGCCCACCAAAATGGTTAACAAAGTAATAGAAGCAACGATGGCGTTGAAGCCCTGCTGGTATCTGCATATGAGCCATGAGACGCTGCCCTATGTCCGCGAGATTATCGTCCCACTCCTTCCGATCCTCGCTACCGGATGAAACTGGCAGCAGCGTCCGCCATTAGCCTCTGCACATACTCTGTCACATACCTTCTGCTCACACTGGGGTGAGGGGGGAGGGGAGAGAGAGAGAGCGCGCAGGTCGGCGCACATTTGATCAGATTGGTGAAGGACCTCCATTTGACTTCCAACGGCTCTATAGACGTGCACTTACCGCCTCCACGACTCACGTGCTTTGGTGGTTCAAATTTAACGATGTCTCCATCAAAGGCCGGGCCGTTGCAAACATTTTAGTGACCTTTTTGATCCGAAGATAAAGTGGCCAAGCTCGGGTTGCATATTAAATAAATATTAGTCATAAGTTGGCAAAAGTGAATAAAGAAAACAATTAAATAGAAAGTAAATAAAATAATAATAAATGCCCAAACGAATAGATGAGATGGATGGGGTTTCTTTCGATCCAATATTTCAATCTAACTTTGCCTCAAGGATTTGAGAATGGTTGATCTTTTCATTCTCTATTTTTTTTTTACATCCAACTATTATTTTAGTTCCAGTTCTCCATATATTTGTTTCTTTTCAAGCCAGCTACTCTTTGTTAATTTCGTTTTTTTTTAGACTTACAACTGTTTTGGTTTTTTTTGTACTGACCATTTAATATGTTGTATCCATTGACCTGGCATCAAATCAAATCTTTTCATAGTTGTAGGTGGTCTCTACCGCCTGCTTTCCAGGCTTATCGACGATAGCAACAGTTTGTTACTATTTTATACATTTACCTCAAAAATTGAAGTAGGTTCATAAGACACTATAAAACAATGTTCGATGAACCTGCCCCAACCTTCAGATCATATTGATGGAACAATAGCACTCCGTTCTTATTGCTACTTCATGTAACAGTAATATGATGTTCTTATTACACAACTCTTTCATGATGAGTAGGCTGAATTACCTAGCTAGGCAGGTATTCATGATATGATGATAAATTAAGTTATTTGTGTCTTGTGTTTTATGAACTTTTAGATTTTTTCTTATGCTTTCAATTGATGTTTTCCCCAATAACTCCGGTATCCTTCCATTCAATTGGTTTTTTCCTGTTGACAAAAATTACACGTGGCTACAATGATTCAAGTTTTGTGGGATTAACTAGGGATGTCAATGGTTGGGATTAACTGTATCTATTTTTTAAATATTCATATTCAAATATTAACAAAAAAAGGTTATACCTGAATCCGAATCTGAAATCCGGTTTTACAATCCAAATATCTGATTTGTATATTCATATCCGAATCCAGTTCTGAATTTTGAGATGAATCTAACCAATTTCCAAAATGTAAGGGCGTTAGATATAGGACGTTTATTTAAAACTAAATCCTATATGAATCTCAATTCGATTTGATGTTTATATATATCTGAACCACATCAAATCCGATCAAATGTCGTTTCTTAAATCTGAATTCAATCCAACTTTTTGATCGGATATTAAATCTTTTTTCATATTTGATTTTTTTAGAACGGTTCGCTTAGATATCAAAATGGTTTCTTTTGAAGGAATGATGTTCTAAAAGAAGGAGGCGACGAAAATCAATAAAAAGATGATTTTAGAAACTGTTATTTGTAAGATGAAGAACTTGTAAAAAGAAGAGTTGGTTGATGTCAGCAAAGCAAGTAAGCAACTACCCTTTAGGCACTATGACGCATGAAACTCCATTCCAATTGCGGAAGGAGTTGGTGGAATTCCAATTTGATAACAATTTCTTGGGTCTTTGGTGAAGAAAAACTTGAAAAAACATGTTTTTTAACCCTTTTCTAGTACTTTTCATTTATGTTTCTCAATAAAACAATGTTCTTTTTTTTGCCTTTTTTACTGACTTATTCTTTGTATTTTTAATGCATATTAAAAAAAATACACATTGTTTATCACTGTGATTTTAAAAAGTGTCAGAGAAAAAATTGAAATATTGCTTTGGGTTTCGACTCCTACCGCATTTTGCAAGGCAAATCGTTTCGAATATTTTGTAATTTGTCTATATTTGCAAGTGGATAATCTTTCCATGTTTGTCATTCCTATCCTATATAACTTTAATAATTATATATATAGGTAATTATTTATAATATGTGATTTGTAGGTTTGCAATAATTTTTTTTCCTAGTTTACTCTCAATCTAATTTTGTAATTGTATATTTAGTCACAAACAAGAAAAAAATGGCTCTTCTAAGCACCCTTACCATGCATAAATCTCAATTCAAACCGGCTTGTGTTAGTGTTCTATTACAACAAATTCTTAACCTTTCATCCCACCTATTTTCTATGGCAATTTCTCTGACCAACTTCTCATTCTAATAAATAAAACAATAAAATCAAAAAGTAATGCATAGTAAGAATAATTAAAATACGAAGGATCATCTTATTATATTTCATAACATTGGACACTCAGCATATATATATATATATATATATATATATATATATATATATATATATATATATATATATATATATATATATATATATATATATATATATATATATATATATATATATATAGAGAGAGAGAGAGAGAGAGAGAGAGAGAGAGAAAGAGAGAGAGAGGGAGAACTATAGGGCATATATATGACAGTAATCTATATGCACAACCACCAATAAAAAAACCACGATTGAGGGTTCTCAAGAACACCATACCAGAGAGAGAGTTGTCTTTACATGGAGACAGGTTCATCCATCATCAACTTGCGCTCATTTTCCTCTGGACTTGCCTGAATAAACCATTAAAAAAGTTTTACTATGATAATGCTGGACTCAGGCGGCCTAGCTATATGCAGGACCCACACCAGACTTAGGCTTGCTGCCTTGTAGTCCAATATGCATCCAACCCATTGCAATAATAAAATGGATTAGTGCCCATTAAAAATTTCTGGTTCCACCACCGAAGCTCGCTCGTCCAGCATGGGTTCTCTTGTCATCTTGAATAAGTCTGCCCAAGTTGCAACGTAATGCACCACCACCACAAGGGCAGAAATTACTGATGCTCTCATGTTTTAGATTTTCCCCCAAAGGCGTCCACATACAAAATACAATCAATGAGAAAATTGAGAAATTGTGCAACACATCACAAGCTTAATCCCTTATGTGTAAGATTACGAAGAATGTTGAAGGACTTATAAAGGAGGTTGTTAAGTGATTGATTATCATAGTTTATAGCCTTTTTTTTTTATCAGAACTGAACTTGCAAGGTGGTGGGTTGGATATGTTAAATCAGGGGTTGAAGTTCGGGTTGGAGTGAGAGTCAAGTTGTTACAGTAGTATCAAAGCCGGATCAACACTTGGACTTATGATCCCATATGCAAAACCAAAATTCGAGTGAAACCAAACCTGGATCCTGCCTTAATATAGCTAACTACACTATAGAAAGATCCTCCCAACATCTTTGCAAGACCCAAACCCATAAGGGAGCACGACGAGACACAACGTCCAATTTTAATGACATCCCGGCCTTCAAATTGATGTGAACAAATACTTACTCGCCACCTTCCACCTACCTGTTTGCAAAGTAAGCAATATTGCTTATATTGCTTTTGAAGAGATTTGCAAAGTAAGCAATATTGCTTATATTGGTTTTGAAGAGATTGAGTCCTCTAGGAAGAGTTGTAAAGCCAACCTCTGAAGTCCCCCATACATTGAATTCTCAAGTCACTTTTACTGATTTAAAAATCAAGGTGCACTCGAGGGTTTCCTCCCATTAAGGTAGCAATAGGTGTCAAACTGATTGTCACAAATATCGCTATCTGGTTTTTAATAGCAAGATTTTTCTTGAGTATTTTTGGCAAAGTTGTTTTTTTTGGGGAAAATCTCAGAAAAAACTTCAAAAATAGGTATAAATTAAACAAATCAGAAAATAATAAGAAAATATAAATAAAACTATATAAAAGTGATAAAAAGAACGTTTTATTGATGATAAAAATGATGAAATATATTTTAGTTTACGTTTAAATTGAATCCATGATAATATCAATGGTAAAAAGTAGAAAAATTAAAAATGGGAAAAATTGCAAAAAAGTGAAAAAACAAGACAAGTATTTTTTTCCTATTTATGTCATAGTATCAATTTTCCTTTTTTTCCTTTTTTCTTATTTTTTATGTTTATATCGTGATATTTTTTTAAAACATCGCAATATCTGTGACACTATAGTGCACTTGATTTCTGTCGGGCCCCTAAAGGCGTGAAAAAAAATGAAGAGCACTTCATCAATTTTTGGAAAAATAAGAGTTGAGTTAAATTTTCGGACACTAAATTCCCACCCATCCATTCCTACTTACAATAGGAATGTGATCCAACACTTGTAATTATGGTTGCCTACAACTACAATTAATGAGGACAAACTAGAAAACATTTGATAGTAAGATATGTTTCTGCACATTGAGAATGTTCTGTGCAGAGGCAGAGCCACATATAAACTGCCTACATTAGCCCTTCAATGTTTTTTTTATATTAATAATTTCAAATATTTGGTACGTTATATACATAGTGCTCCTTTGGATTGTAGATCAATGCTCCTCCAGAAATTTTTTCTGGCTCTGCCACTTGTTTTTTAACATTTTTATTTTATGAAAATAAGCTACAAAAATATTCTCTGGCCTTTAAAGAAGGTTCTTGGAGATATTAGCATTCAAAACCACTTTTCAAACGTCCTCTCCTTTTTCTTCTAAACTTCCGGGAAAAAGTTATGGCTTTAGCTTATCGGTAACTGGGTCCAACTATTCTTTCTTTGCGAGAGAATATGCACCGAGTTTCAATGTTGGAGATAAGAACTGGGCCAGGTCTCTCACATTAAAATTATTATCATCTCTCTCTCTCTCTCTTGCTATATCTATATCTATATATATATATATTTATATGAACAATAATAATTGGAGTCCAAACCTTGATTTGGATGAACCCAGTTTTTTTGAACTTGGATCCTCTACTCTATCATGTATCAGCCAACAACATGATCAACTTAGACATGGTGCCTTAGAAGCGAGGAACTGAAGCTTTAACAGTAGCATGTATTTGTCATTCATCAAAGAATGAATGTATTTTTGTAAAATTTTCATACATTAAACTTTTTGGATGAGATATTGCTTGATCACGGATTCAACTTGTCCTGTGAATAAAGAATTAATTTCACAAAATTGGGTTTACAAAATGTTAGCGCAAACCAGGCCTATACCTCGGGAGGATGAGGGTTCAGCCTGATCTTATTGGGCGATATAATGAAATACTTCTCGTGCACAACCAACCATGATAGTGAAGCTCGCATGAGCATTTGGTGAGTTTTATAGTTTAAGTAGAGCAGCCACAAAAATGATTTTTTCACCATTTCATAAAATTGAAGGAATGGTGCTAGAATCCACTGCATTCTGTCAACAGGAAATCAAATGATGGTTACAAGTAGTTAAATGTGACAAACTACTATACAAGGATTAAAAGAGATTGATTCAAAGCTTGTGGTGACAAACTACTATACAAGGAACAAGAGAGATTGATTCAAAGCTTGTGGTGCCCAAATAAACTAGTTAAAAAATATCTTCAATGCATTTCCTTGTCTCCAATTGTGAGTAGTTAGGGGACTAAATTCCTTGGGCCTCTATTAAATACCCACCAGCGGTATGCATTCGAGTCAATATCCGTTAAGCATTTCCAATTGTATCAAGCTTCAAGCGTCGACATTGAAGCTGTCAGAGTAAGTGAGTCATAAACGTCCATGACCCGTCCGCACTAAATGCAGCGTACTCAGCACGAGTCAATTCAGATTGGAAGTCTTCAAGAGGACCCTTAATTATGTATCGATATATTTAAATTCGAACCTTAGTCCTGAACCTATCTTTTGATCATAACATCCTTGGACACTTTTCTCCCATCTTTTCTCCCAACTTAAAGTTTGGGCAGATTCATAGAACATTAGAACTAGATGTCAATGAATCTCCCCCATTCTTTGGGGCAGATGCATAGAACACTTACAAAGTGTTCCATTTAACAAATGATTAGGTTTTAGCTTGAACTTGGATCCTGTACTCTATCATGTATTGACCCACAACATGTTCAACTTAGACACTGTGCCTTAAAAGCAAAGTAATGAAGCTTTTACAAAAACAAATCTAGGGTTTGATGAAATCACAAAAATACACTTTCATTTAACCGCTTTTGTTTTTTCATGTAATCGACAACACTAGCATGTTTTTGTCATCCAGCAAAGCATGAACTCATTTTTATGAAATTCTCATGCATTTAACTATGTGCATATTCATGCTAAGGCTAGAACAATAAACCTTTTGAATGAGATATTGCTTGATCATGGATTCACTTTTCCCATGAATAAAGAATTAAATTCATAAAATTAGGTTTACAAGCTGATAGCACAAAGCAGGCCTCTACCGTGAGAGGATGGGGAGAAGGGTAGGGGTTTCAGCCTTCTCATTGGGCGGTGAGATGAAATATTTTTCCTGCTCATCCAACTATGATATTGGAGCTCGCAGGAGCATTTGGTGGGTGTAATAACTAGAGTAAACCATCCATAAAAATGATTTTCTCACCATTTCACCAAATTGAAGGAATGGTGCTAGAGTCCACTGAATTCTGTCAAGAGGACATCAAATGTTGGTTACAAGTAGTTAAATGTGAACAAACTACTATACAAGGAACATGAGAGATTGTTCAAAGCTTGTGTAGCCCAAATAAACTACTTAAATAATCTCTTCATTCTTCAATGCGTTTCCTGGTCTTCAAATGTGAGTAGTTGGGGGACGAAATTACTTGGGCCTCTATTAAATATATACCCATCAGCAATATGCACGCGAGTCAATATATGTCAAGCATTTCCAATTCAATCAAGCTTCAAGTGTTGACATGGAAGATGTCAGAGTAAGTGAGTCATAAACGTCCATGACCCGTCCGCACCAATTGAAACGTACTCACCACGAGTCAATTCTTTGGAAGTTTTCAAGAGGTCCCTTAATTACGTATCAATCTATTTAAGTTTGAACTTTGGACCTGAACCTATCTTTTGATCATGACATCTTTGGACACTTTTCTCCCATCTTTTCAGTATTAAAAAAGACAAAAAACTAACAACTTTAGTTGGCTGTTAAGGCAAGAGGCAAGACATTGAGCGTATCACGAGGTGAATTGTAAGCTTCAACATGAAATTGGTAAAATATGTATTTAACATAAAGACAAAAATTGAAGAAGAACAACTAATTAAAATGATAAGTAAGCATTAAATAACAGTGCCAAATTAAACACTGCCAGATAATATGAACTCTTGATTTCACTTGGGCCAAGTGCCTTATAAAGGAGGTTAGCTCAATAACTCATTAAACTCAAACTAATTAAGCAAGCTTGACACAAACTAAATCAATTCAAATCATGACCTGCTTGGTTCAACAAGAACTCTGCGTAGATAATTCTTTGGACCAATGTACCTGAGTGGAAATAATTAACTAACAATGGAAAGGAAGGGCTCGGGTCCATGTAGAATTTGTACCAACTCATGAAACAACTACTTTGGTATTTACTCTTATCTATGGAATGAGGAAACATGGTTGTAGGCACTCCAAATTTTCCATTTCTAAAACCACAAGAAATTGAGTTATAAAAAATGTTGGGAGCGTTACATTCATTTAAATGGAATTTCAAAAGAAGAAGAGCAATGCCAAAAATTGACATCTGAGTGCAGTCGAAATACAAGTTTAGTGTGACCTTTCACCATAGAAATTTGAAGCTTATGGAAGTCAGTGGTATTCATTTATGCAATAATCCAGATTGATGACGCTTGTTAGCTGCCAAAAATATGCAAAATAAGCAACATTGAGAACTGGTCAGGTTTTGAATACATTCTCTTGGCTGCATATCTATCTTTTAGTTGTATAACCATTAAGAATAAGGGCACTCAACCTGCACAACAAGGGTAACCAAACAGGTAATGGATGCTAATTAAACATGGCAAGCTTGATGAGGAGGTCGATCCAGACAAGAACTAATGCAGCAAAAGATCTTCAAACCTGTTATATTAATGCTAGTCCAGGAATCAGCTGATCCTACGGACTAATTGTATCAACTGTACAAAATGCATTGGTCAGTGCTACTGACTCGGCTTGTAATTGGCATGTTATTTAAATAATTAGAAAACTAAAAAATAGACTTATTTTGAATTAATGTAGGGCATGCAGTGCCCATTATCAATAAAATATGTGTGGAGTTTGAAACAAATTTACAGCGACTAAATGCAAAACTTTTGTAGACTTTTTGGTTATGGACAACTACACACTACACACGCACACACACACACTCACACATACACATACATATATATAGATACAAAGAAGTTCTTACCATCTTACTGGAAAAGCTTTGGGATGTGGAAGTATGTACAAATTAAAGGGGGAAGACCTTAATTTTTACTATGATAACTTATCACTTGATCAGATAGAACCATGCTTGTTGTTTCTCACAGTAAATGCCGTTGGAACTAAAGGTGTGTTTGTTTCACTGCAGATTTGAGACCCACAGTGATCTGAGATCATTAGGATTTCAAAAATATGAATTTAAGCTTGAACACCCCTATCCAACTCTAAATGCATAGTTTTTTATATGTTACGTGGATATAAGATCCACATTACGAAGATCCTTAATTTGTTCAGACTGAAGATCTTACAACGCAGACTCAAAACGGAGGCTATCAAATGCTACTTAATCAAATGCGACAACCACAACCAGAAGGAAAATGAGAGATCGATCCAGCGCTTGTGGTGCCCAAACATGCTACTTTAAACATTTCCCTGTCATTGGCCTGGACCATCTAAAAATTGACGCCCCCCTCATAATGGTATTTTTGCTAGTAGTTGAGTGATTAAAATTTCTTGGGCCCCCTACTAACTGCCACCAAATATGGAGTTAATGTGTATCCAGCATTCCCTGTCCTTTCTTGAACCGTTCTACATTATTCAAGCTGCCCTGATAGTTGAGTCAATTCTTGGCAGGTTTTTGATAGGGGAGCTCACAAGATTCATTAATTGATTTTTATCATCTTTGATTTTAAGTTAAACCGTAAGTCTGATCCAAATTTTCAATCATGACGTCTTTTCAATTGGATGATTTAAGGGAGGAATTAGAAAAACGGAAGAAAAGAGTTGAAAACTGGCATGAACAAAACATGATAGTGGAAATATACTAATGAAGTAAGGGCTACGTGGCCATGAGAACGCCATTAATGTGATCAGCCATGTCATGGTTGTGCAAGATTAATATATATTTATATATATTTAAAAAGACACCGTTTCTCGAAGAGAATCTATAAAAGGGGCTTTGATTCTTTATCACGGTTATGCAGGCACAGAATTGCCACCAACAACTTCCGCTGGTATGGCTGCAGCCAGTTTGTCACCTTTGCCCATATGCTTTCTTCTGTGTTGCTTCCTTACCTTGACTATAGTGCATGGCGAGGAAGAGGTATCATCAGCTTTTGTTTCTCTAAGCAATGTGACCGATGAATTTGCATTGCTATCCTTCAAATCCCTGGTCACCAGAGACCCCTACAATGTACTCTCAAACTGGAACTCAAACATTTCCTTCTGCCAATGGAATGGAGTTTCATAAAGCCATAGTTCACAAAGGGTTGTTGCTCTGAACCTTACCGACAAGGCACTTGAAGGTACCTCTCCCCATACATCAGCAATCTCTCCTTCCTACAAGTTCTTGATCTCTCAAACGACAGTTTCCATGGCCATCTTCCCATTGATTTTAGTCACCTCCCTCTGTTAGAAAATCTTTCTATAAGAAAAAACAATTTTGAGGGGTTGTTCCCACAAACACTGAGCCATTGTCGTCATCTCCAAATCTTGTCAGCACGAGAGAACCAATTCAATGGAAGCATCCCTGAGTTTCTAGGCAGTTTGTCGGAACTGAAGTTCTTAAACATTCGTGGTAACAGGTTCACTGGCACCATTCCAGTTGCTTTTGCCAACCTCTCAAAACTGGAGCACTTTAATATTGGTCACAATTGGATGCATGGGAACATTCCTCCTGAGTTGGGAAGATTGAGCCGCTTAACATTCTTCAGCGTGGAGTACTTGTACCCTGCCACTGGGACGGTGCCTGAGATCTTGTTTAACATATCCACTCTTCAAATTATGACTGTTTTGGGCAACCACCTCACCGGGCATCTCCCAAGAAACATTGGTCGCTTTCTGCCTAATCTCCAAGGCCTCTACTTGGGTGAAAACAATTTCAGTGGCCCACTTCCAGCTTCTCTTTCAAAAGCGACTAAACTCCAAACTCTTGTCCTAGCATCCAACAAATTTAGTGGACCAATTCCCTTAGAATTAGGTAGTCTGCCACATCTCAGGCGCCTCTTCCTTGGGGGAAATATGTTCACCAATACCCCTGGCAGCCGCGAGCTTTCCATTCTCACATCTTTCACCAAGTGTCGAATGCTAGAAGAAATTTATCTCTCACCAAACCTTCTGAATGGCATTCTTCCTGCCTCCGTTGGGAACCTGACAACCACCTTGTGGAGCCTTGACCTTTCCTACAATGAGATTGAGGGTATTATCCCGTTAGCCTTAGCCAACTTGACCAAGTTGATGTCCTTAGATTTGAGTTTCAACAAAACAAAGGGGTCCATTCCACCAAATATAGGATCAATGAACATGTTACAAAAGTTAGGTCTTTCTGGCAATTTCTTAGAAGGTTCAATTCCAAACTCAGTTTACCAATTGGTCCACGTGGGTAATCTTTATTTGGACAATAATGCACTAACCGGGCCAATCTCGAACTCTATAAACAACCTCACCAGTCTGCAGAAGTTGTATTTAAATTCAAATAATTTATCATCAACAATCCCTCCTGCCCTTTGTGAGTTGAAGGATTTGATATCAGTTTACTTGCAAGAAAACTCTTTCACTGGTCACCTACCTTTAGATGTGGGAAATTTGGCTGCTGTGGACAAAATGGATATCTCTGTGAACAAACTGACCGGAGAGTTGCCGGTGTCCTTATCAGAGCTCCAGAGGATAGAGTATTTGAATCTGTCCAAAAACTCATTTGATGGCCACATTCCAGAAAAACTTGATGGCATGGTAAACATTCAAATTATTGACCTTTCCCACAATAAGCTTTCTGGCGAGATCCCAAAATCATTGAAAAATCTTCGACAACTCCAAGTGTTGAACCTATCCTTCAACCAATTGGAAGGAGAGGTTCCAAGTGGAGGGAATTTGGCAAACCTTTCCACCGAGTCATTTGTAGGGAATAATGCACTATGTGGAGCTCCTAAATTTCATTTGCCGGCATGTTTAGATAAAACCAAGAAGCACAAGAAAGCTATGCACACAACTAAAGTAGTTGTTGGTTCTGCAATTGGGGGCTCTGCTCTTCTTTTGGTGGTTTGCATGCTCATTGTTGTCCTAGACAATAGAAAGAGGAGGTCGGTGAAACTTGTTGATGTTAAAGGTTCAGACGGAATTGCACTCCCAGTTATTTCATATAAAGAGTTATACCGAGCAACAAACAATTTCAGCAATGCAAACTTTATTGGGAGTGGAAGCTTTGGTTCAGTGTATAAAGGAGTTCTAACAGATGGAACAACAGTGGCTGTGAAGGTCCTAAATTTGTTATTTGAGGCAGCATCACAAAGTTTTGACATTGAATGCAACGTGATGCGCCAAATTAGGCACCGAAACCTTGTCAAGGTGATTACATCATGCACCAATAGAGATTTTAAGGCTTTAGTTCTCCAATACATGCCGCTTGGGAGCCTAGAAGTATGTCTGTATTCCGGTACCCATCACTTGAATCTCTTCCAAAGATTGAATATCATGATTGATGTTGCTTGTGCTCTAGAATATCTTCACCATGGTTGCTCGGAGACAATAGTTCATTGTGATCTGAAGCCAAGTAATGTGCTTCTAGATGAGAACATGACAGCATACGTGAGCGATTTTGGCATTGCAAAGGTGCTAGTTGGCCAGAATTCTTCTACTCTTACAGCCACTCTTGGAACCACCGGATACATTGCGCCAGGTACCACCTCTTAGTTCTATCACGATTTCTATGCTTTTTCATGGTACTGTTAATCAACCAGTTGAGAACTTATTACTTATATTTTATTATGAAATTATAGAAATAAATTAATAATTGAAAGAGGCTCGCTAAGGAATTTTACCAATATTCCTAACAACTTTACTGTTGGCAACATCCATTGCTTTAATGAAAGTAATTACCAACATTTGAAATGAATAAATAGAAACATGAAAATAAAATGTTCTGTTCCTTCACAAATAAAGTAATTAACTACTGATACCATTGTTTTAGTACTTTTATTTCTTTTCACTTCCTCTTTTTTCTCTCAAATTCTCTCTCTCTTCTCTCTCTTTTTTCCCCTCATTTTTGTTCTTACTTCTCTACAATCATTATCCCTATTTTGGTGAAACCAATTCATTAGAATGATAATTTAAAAAGAACACATTTAGACATTCAACATTCTAGCTCGATCACTTGTCACATTTACTGTGTACTTCAAGCATGTTTTCCTCAATTTTGTAGAAAAAGGTTATGCCTTGAGCTCGCCAGTATGGTCCACCTACTTTTTTGCTCTCAAGTACTTAAGTTCAGTTTGTACAGTAGGAGATTGTGTGAATCCAGTCTCTCTCCCTCCCTCTCTCCCTCTCTCTCTCTCTCTATATATATATATATATCAATAGTTTACCACACAGTTGGAGATTATTTGACTCCAGTCAAGACTCTGGCTGGAGTAGTTGAGTGTTGAATGGATCCTTGTCTCCACCCACTAAATGCAGCTAGCCTACTGATCAATAGGAGTAAATTCTTTGGCAGTTTTGATATGAATTTTAAATATAATCATTGTCATATTTGGAGATCAGCCTTGCAATATATTGCAGAATAACAAGTCACAAAACCGCATGCAAATGGATCGAAAATAATTTTGCAGACGCACCAAAAAAGAAAAATCCTTATACAGGTTTAACTACTCACAGTTGGCCCTTGACATATATATGAAATTAATACAGGAGAAAGGCAAGAATATTGGAAGTTCAACTTATTCAAGTCCGTTCACACGCCTCTACTAGTCCAAAACCAATTAATGCGACCGTTTGATGCTTAGACATTAATTATCTGGTATCACTAAACACATCTTACTTTGTTAAATGTTTGAATTAGAATTCGGAATAGCTGGAAAGGTGTCGACTAAAGCAGATGTGTATAGCTACGGAATTCTTCTGCTGGAGGTGTTTACCGGAAGAAAGCCAACAGATGAACGGTTCCATGGTGATTTTAGCTTGAGGCAGTGGGTGGCTGAAGCGCTTCCGGTTGCAATCTCAGACGTCATTGATGGCCACCTTTTGAAGGAAAGCAACAGTACTGAAACTGAAAGATCAGCTGCTTGGAATGAGCTGCTGGTGATGATCATGGAGACAGGGTTGTCATGTTCAAGGGAGTCACCAATTGAGAGAATGGACATGAAGGATGTGGTCGCCAGGCTTAAAAGGACGCGACAGAATGCTTCCTGTTTCGAAGAATGACAAAAGAATAAACAAATTCTTCTTCATTTTTCTAAAATAAGGGGCCTGTTTAACTTTTTGTGCTTCTGGCTTATTTCTTTTCCCATCAATCTGGTGATGGAACTTCCTTTCAACAGAATAAAACCCTGAGCCCAGCGACGCCATCCCCATCTCTTGGGTGTGGTTGTCGTGTGAACTGTGAAGGTGCCACGGTTGATTGTACATATCTTCTGATTATAATTGTTCTCCTTTAATAGGCTTGTGTTCTTGATCGTTGCCCTTATTGTCTCAAACTTGGAACAATTAGGATGATAAGATCGTTTTGCATTAGAACATTTTTTATCAGTTTTTGAGATTTGAAAACTTTGGTCAATAATTTGGTTGTGCTAATATTTTGCAAAAAAAAAATGTTAAAATTTCTTAGAATCCATGAAAAAGTCGAAATTTATGTCGTTTTCTTATGTTCTTAAGTTTTCCAAACGTAACATTGTCTCTCTCACATACACACACACACACACACACACACACATATATATATATATATATATATATATATATATATATATATGATACATGTGGCTGAGGCCTGCACAGAATTAAAAGTCTTTAATTGATGTATATATTCTCTTTTAGAAAATTTGTAACTTAATTTCTCAAAATATAGAAGACTCATCTAATCTTTCGGAACACATTGCTTCAGATTTCGAAGTGGATGGGCACCGGTAATTATTACATCAATCAGAGTTTTTCTTGTCGGTAGCCCCTACCTTATTTGCCTATACTACTTTTCAAGTCTATTCAATCTCAAAATCACAAGTTATACCCAAAACTAGGTTTGACTATAGTCATAAATATCATTTTTATTTTTTAAACAGCGAGTTTTTTTTTCCCTATAGTACAGCAACCTTAGAAAAAGGCAAATATGGTAATTTTTTTAAATGAAAAATCTTAAATGTTAGGGGCAAATTAGATAAATGAGAAACTGATAACATAAAAAGTTAAGTAGATAAACAACAAATACAATTAAAAAATAGAAACAAATAATTTGACATTTACAGACTATGAAAAAAATCTAGAAATATAAAAACAGGAAAAAAAAGAGAAAACGAGAAAAAACACTTTTTTTGTTTTGGCATTTTTTTTAACTATTTTTTTCATATTTTTAGCACAGATTTTATAAGAAAAATTGCATTTTTTGTGATCATTTTCACAATCTAATTTTGGTTGTCATCTATGGCAACCTATGATTTTCGTCAGTAAGACAAACATGTGCAACTACTATGTTTAGGGATGTCAACGGATCAGATTCAGATCGGATACATCTTCAACCATATCTGTTTTTTCGGATATTCATATATTCGGATTCAGATTTAGATTCGAATTTGGATAAAGCAAAGTCATATCCAAATCCGAATCCGAAATCCGATTTTACAATCCGAATCCGATCCGAATCCGATTTTTATATTTATATCCGAATCCGAATTTTGAACCGGATTTTGCCATTTTTCAAGTATTAGATAGATGATATTTGTCTAAAACTGAATCCGATCCGAATCTATATCCGAATCCGATTCGATATTCATGTATATCCGAATCCGAATCCGAATCCGATCGGATGTCATTTATTAAATCCGAATCCGATCCGATTTCTTAATCGGATATTAATTTTTTATCCATATCCGTTTTTTTCGGATCGGATCGGTCGGATATCCGATTCAAATCGGATATCTTTAAATATGGACTAAGGGTATTTTAGTCATTAACTATATTATTATATGAAAGTTCGTACACCGTATGACACAGAGAACAAAATATAGGGTTCCACATTACCAAGAATTGTATAATGACAACCAAACTTTTCTATCAGATTAACTTATAATATAAGTTGTTCATTTATTTTTCATTCCAATAAATATTTCCATTAAGTGGTCAACTCGGGAACTTTAAGTGCTGTTTCTTTATGCATTTCTTAATAGTTATAAATGCTTTTCATTCTTAGACTAATTTTTATATTCTTCAATTCATTTCTATGAAAGAAAATTTGAGTTTTTAATTTTTTCTTTTTGCTGATTTGCATCTAAATCATTTAGATTACTGGATTGGCTGGTTCACCAAATTGGCAGCATCGTCGACTCGATCCAGAAACCGGTTTTAGTAATTAAGATGGCCTCGGTGCTTTTCATTTACCCAAAATTAAAGGTCTATGAACTTAATAGCTCTATTAGCTAACTTTTCTCGAACTGAAGAGCAATATTCAAAGATGCCATGATGAGAAGTGATCAGGTTCAGACCTAAGGCCTGTCTCGGATCAAGGTTTGGACTTAAGTTATTATTGTTAGTTAGGTGGTCTTAGTATATAAATAGGAAAACTCAGTGCTGCCAGATGCCCGATGGTTGTTTTATGGTTAAAATTTAGAAATTTGTTGCTACAATTATTTACTACTTATCATATTAATTAGTTATACTTCAGTTTTTGTCCTTTTGTTATTTTACCAATTTCATTTGAAACTTACACTTAAACGCCTTTAACTGCCTGTTAAAGTTTTTTATTGTTTATCGTTTTTAAATAATAGGCACAGGCTCAGGTTCAAATATAAATATATTGGTCCAAAGATGTCATTATCAAAAGATAGGCTCAGGTTCAAATATAAATATATTGGTGCAAAATTAAGGGTCCTCTTGAAAACTTCCAAAGGTAGGGTAGGGCCCACAAGAGACAAGGCCCCACGTCAAAAAAAATAAAAATGTACATATATATTTTATCAGTTATGGGTTCCAATATCATAGTTGGGTGAGCAGGAGGAGCATTTTCCTACTGCCTAATGTAAGTGCCAAAACCCTCACCTTTCCCCTCATCCTCTCAGCATAGAATCCTGCTTTGTGCAATCAGCTTGTGAACTTTATTTTGTGAAATTAATTCTTTATCCACCGGACAAGTTGAATCGTGATCAAGCAATATCTCATCCAAAAGGTTTATTGTTCTGACCTTAGCATGAATCTACACACAAAGAATTTTGCAAAAATATGTTCATGCTCCGATGGATGACAAAAACATGCTACTGTTCTTGATTATATAAAAAAAAACAAGCAGTGAAATGAAAGTGTAACTTTGCCAACTTCTCAAAACCTAAACTTGTTTCCGCAAAGGCTTCATTTCCTTACGCTTAAGGCACTGTGTCTAAGTTGAATATGTTGAGGGTCAATACATGATAGACCACATGATCGAAGTTAAAGGTAAAACCTAAAGGGAAGAGCCCAATCAAGGGACTCCCTTCGTGGTTGCCCACTCCAGTGCTTCTCTACCTTCACCAAGAGTACTGAAAACGCCGAAATGAAACGTGGTCCACAATAGCCTATGTCCTGCCCTAGAGGGCATCCATTGCCGTCGAGAGAAGCCCCCACAGCCGGCTGCCTGCCATTAGTGGAGCCACAAGCTTGCTGGGGAGCACTGGAGTGGGCAAGCGTCAACTTCGAGGCCATGAAAGAGAGTTGCAGGTTCAGAAGATCCTATCCAAATCAGCACGTGAAATTTCAACAACCATGAAGAGAAATTTCATGCAATTAAAACAGCTAGCCAGTGCACAACATAAATGTTCAAAGTTGCCCTTCATAACATCAGTTCAATACAAAAAAATGGTCTTATCCTTCATCTTACGATGATTCATTATATGAAAGATAGATTCTAGGCGACTGGATAAAAAGAGAGAGAGAGAGGACAGCTAAAATTTTATGTAGCAAACACAGGAAGCCAGTTAAAAGCAATGCAAATTCTAAAAAGAAAGGTAAGCAAAGCAAATTTTAACAAGAAAGGAAAAATTAGGTCTAACTGTTTCATAGTTTCTTAAAAAAAAAAAAAAAAGAGAACTTCCACACAGCGGGAGAGGGACAGAGAGATAGAGAGAGAGAGAGAGACTTCCTTATTACCCAAGCTACCCATGAGTCCACAACCAGTCCAGGTGATGCTGGTATGGCAGATGTATCTATGGGGCCTCCTTCTCACCCACCTAGGCACCATGATTCTGTCCATCTGCTTGTTCAATAAAGGTTATATGATAGATTTAAAGAAGCCTGATGTCAAATTTTTACAAAAACCACAGTTGAGAAATCAATCAGGTTCTGTTCAAATTCACTGCTATCTATGCTGGACATTTTCTTCCCATTTTCCAGTGGCAATTTTTGATGTTCGATGCAAACGATGAGCTTTTTTTTATTATAGAAGAGACTGGGAGAGCCCCTACCATAGTTTCTTGTTAGGTTCAGGGGTGGAGCCAAGGTAGGGCCCAGTTGGGACCTGACCCTACCTCAATTTAAAAAAAAAATTATATGTAAATTTTAGAAAATTTTATTTGTTTTTTACGTAAATTTTAAAAAATGATATTTCGATCCTAGTCAAAATTTAGGAAGTTCAATTTGGCCCTTTTCATGAAAAATTTTTGGCTTCGCCCTTGTCAGGTTTGAATGTCTTAGTTCATAATAACAATCTCAAAATTGTGGGTCAAACAGACAAATTTACGTGGTGCAATAATCCTAGTGCGAACCACATTGAGAAATGCAAGCTAGACTGGGCTATGGTCAGTCATCAATGGTTTCAAGTCCAAAATTTTAACTTCTCGTTATGCATCTTACCTAGAGCTACTTCAGATCACAGTGCCATCATCCTTAATTGGAGTTCCCGAGGAAATAAAGTTTATGGTAGGAAAGTTTTTAGAATGCATGATTGTTGCTTTTCTAGAGAAGACTCTGAGTCAGAGAGTTGAGAGATCGAGCCTAGAGGTTGTGCAATGATCCGCTTATGTCTAAGATGGAACAGACGGGAAGGAATTTGGCATTGTGGAACTTCCACATGTATGGCAACATTCCTAAAAAATCAAATCTTTAAAGGAGGAAATTGGCAATGTTCAGCAAAATGAGGAGGAGAGAAACAACACGGAATGGATCCTCAGGAAAGAGCTTGAATCCTCCCGCAGAGAGGAGGAAATTTTTTGGCGACAGAAATCTCGCATAAGATGGCTTGCGCAAGAGAACTGAAATACCAAATTTTTTCAAATTCACTGCTAGAGTAAAGCAAAAAAAAAAAAACGATAAGAACCATGCAAGTTAATGATGTTAGCTCAGATGATCCTGAGATGATCCATACTTTATGGTGGAATTACTTCAATGAGTTCTACAATGAGGATGGTTGGGGAGGTAATCTCCTCCATTGACTAGTTGAGGGGCTGGCGGTGTAGGTACAAGAAAATACTGATCTCTGTACCCCGGTTGGCAGGGAGAAATCCAACAGGCCATTCGAAGTATAGGGAATGACAAAGCTCTAGGTCTGGAAGGATAGAAAATATGTGTAATCACATATTTTTTGGCACATCATTGGTGAAGATGTTTCTGCCGCAATGGCTGCTTATTCTTTCAAGACTGGAAGGATGGTTCAGAAGATAAATCAATCCCATTTTGTGCTCATTCCAAAGCACGAGAATGCCTCCAATTTCTCGGAGTTCCGCCCATTGCGTTATGTACTAATATTTACAAAATCATTTCAAAGATCATGGTGGCCAGAATGAAAAAGATCCTCACTAGCGCTGTTTGCAAAGGTCGGGGGTGTTTCTGCCCAACAGATTCATTTGTGAACAAGTATTTCTTTGTCCTGAGATGATCAACAGCTTAGACAACCATAAATAAGTATTTCTTTGTCATGAGAGTTAAGTGGGCATTTCTGAAGAGAGCCCTTCTCCATCTTGGTTTCTGTGAGGATTGGGTCTCTAGGGTAATGATTTGTGTTGAATGGTAGAATAACAAGAGAATCAAAATTCCCAAATTCAGAGGAATACTGGTGAACATTCCCAATATTTACTATGTGGATATTTCTTATGTGAACATTCCCATACCTCCTACACGGTCAAGATCTTCCCCTTTTCCGCTCATATGTAGAGCCCACCATCATCCAGATGAACACCTTCCATGCTCAAGAGTTTATTCAACATCTGATCTCACCTTGGATCTCTCATTCTCATTCAGCAGTCTAGAATCTCTCATGGAAAGGATGTGCTGATGATGGGGGATACAGAAGTTTCAAAGATTCGCCACAGTGACATCTATGAAGTGGTCCGGCTTTGCAGGGCAGTGGATAAATCTAAAGCTGTGTTGTGGAAAAATACAGCTATCGCTAGAGCTAAACGGTGCACCTTTTTTGGCGATAGAGGGACGCTTTTGAGTCAAGACAGAATCCAAAGTGTTGGTGCCTTTGTGTGAGAGCAAAAACGTCATTAGTAGATATGCCTGGTTTGGGAAGCACAGAGAATAGGTTTGCTGCCGGATGATTTCATCTATAAGGCCAGACTCGTGGTCTTCCTTAGAGTTATGGGAGTTTGCTATCCAATCAGTGATTCTTCATTGCAGGAACAAAGATACCTTTGTCCTTGTTGTGAAGAACATAAGGGGTGAGGCTATCAGAACAGAGAGAAGTTTGGTTGATCTGGATCAGATCGTCGGTGGGAGGCTCAACAATTGCTCTATGCGGTTGTATTTTTTTATGCTTCTTGGTACCCTCTTTTTCCTTTTTATATCCCTATCTATTTTTTCCTCTCTATTTTTTTTGTCAAATAAAAGGGTTGGGGGCCCCTTTTCCCGACATGTTGCAAACTAAATATTCAAGACGGCCTTGATTGTCTGATCCTTTTGTTGTGAAAACCGGCTTTTGAGTCAAATAGACAATGCTGCCAATTTGGTGAACGGGCCAATCCAACAATCTAAACGATTTAGATGCAAGTCAGCAAAAATTCAAATTTTGGGCAAAATGAATGGAAAAATCTATACATAATTAATTAAGAATAAAAATTTAATCTAGCTTACCCTTTTTTTTTTGTAATTTTCAAACTCACAATGAAGGAAAGAAATCAGATTAAATGGGGAATTGGTAAATGAGCTTGAACAAGTTGAGCTCGGTACAGAGTAGAGCATGAGCCAGCAACATATGAGCCGACTTGAGCTAGGAGCTGACCGAGCTCAAGCTTGAGCTCCACTCCTCGTGTGCAGCTCCAGAACTAGTCCCCATATATTCTACTACAAATAACATATGCCCAGATGTTCCCTATCTTATTGTTGGAGCAGTCAAACATTCAAGACTGCCTCATGGTCTGATCGCTGTGTTGAAAGAACCGGTTTCTGAATGGAGTCGACAATGTATGCTGCCAATTTGGTGTAAATGATTTAGGTGCAAAACAGAA
The DNA here is from genome assembly GCF_008831285.2 of Nymphaea colorata. Taxonomy (NCBI): domain Eukaryota; kingdom Viridiplantae; phylum Streptophyta; class Magnoliopsida; order Nymphaeales; family Nymphaeaceae; genus Nymphaea; species Nymphaea colorata. The sequence goes on from NC_045139.1 coordinate 5,330,497, forward strand.
AAAAAAAAGGAAAAAATGAATGGAAGAATATAAAAACTAATTAAGAATAAAAATCTTTTTATATCTTTTAAGAAGTGCATAAGGAAACAGCAGATCGAGTTGACCACCGAATGGAAGCATTTATTGGAAATGATTTCTCCCAAGCCAGCCGATTCCGGTAACATCGATCACCTGATCGGTGGTAATGTATATAGCTCTGTTGTAAATGTCAAGTAAGACCGCGTCCACTAAATGCAGTGTACTCAAGTTCCATCAGGCCTTTTAAGAAGAAACACAAAAAGGATTGAGTAGAATCCTGGAAAAAAGAGAGCAAGATATTGGAAATATGTTGTTACGGTAAGGGCTGCTAAGAACATACGGTAAGGGCTGCTAAGAACATACTTGTTGATGTAATCTTCCGTGCCAAGCAAGGCGGTCATAAGAAGACCTACGAATTAGAAAAGTCCTGTTGATGTTACCAGACATGCCAGAGGCAGTGAGTGTGGAAATAAGAAACGATATCGCTTTCCTGAGTCTTCCAACAGTTTGAGTTAAACAAAAAATGAAGGCCAAATTTCCTGGAAGAAGTGAATATACAAAAGGACGTTGCTAATTGTACATTATCATAAGATTGCTTGGCACCACAATTACACGATAGTAGCATGTAGAAGCAATGTACATCAACCATTTCCTATCATGTTTTGAACAAATAGACGTTCTAGCCATTCTAGTCTGATTGCGAGATGAAAGTCAGCAGCCTATCGCATCGAAAACGAGTGCATGAAGTTGGCCTAGCGAGACTTGTTGATGTGGCAAAAAGAGAACAAGATATTGGAAATATATATGTTGTTACGGTGAGGGCTGCTAAGAAAGAGACTTGTTGATGTAATCTTCCGTGCCAAGTAAGGCGCTCGATGTGAAAAATAAGAAGAGCTATGAATAGAAAAGTCCATTGATGTGATCTGCAGCCCTTGCCAAATGCGCTGAGTGTGGAAATAACAAAGGATACCGCTGTCTTTTTGAAAGCAATAGACTTGACTCTTACAACAATTTGAATTAAACAAAGAAAAATGGTGAATTTTTCTGGAAGAAAATCTATAAAAGGACCTTAATTGATAATTGTTCATGGTGATAACATTGATAGGCACCTCGATTAAAATGTTAGTAGTATGTAGAATCCATGTACATCAACCATTTCCTACCCTGTTTTGAACAAATAGACGTTCAAGGCAGCTAACCCCGTCACCGTCTAATTGAGACATTCTAAAGATCAGCTATGAGTGGACGATTGTTTGGTATATTTATCTTATTTTCAGCTAATTATTAATTTTTTCATTAGTTTTTCAAAATTTACCACATTTTTCCTTTTTTCACGCTCACCGCATTATATTATATGATAGAAAAACCTCACCATTTAAAAACTGGAAACTATATCTGCAACATTGATTTGTGATTGAATAAGGTTGAGAAGTAGTAAAGGGAAAAAGACTTAAGGGCTAAGAAGAAAAATTCTCATTGATGAAACCATCTTGATTTGGAAATATGAAGTAATGTGTTCCAAGTAGATCTGAGACTTCTACAACTTGGAAAATAAAATGACAAAAATTTCTAGAAGAGAATCTATACATAAATTAAAGACCTTGATTCCTGTTCATGCATCTTCTGCATAGAAAATTGGACAGGCATGGCTACCACCGGTTGGTCACCTCAGCCACTCGGCTTTCTTTTGTGTTTCTCATCCTTCACCTTGATTGTGGTTCTCGGCCAAAAGGAGATGCCCGCAGCCCTTGTTTCTCTCAACAACGTGACTGATCAATTAGCATTGCTGTCTTTCAAATCATTTGTCACTAAAGACCCTTATAATGTGTTATCAAATTGGAATTCCAACATCTCTTTCTGCAACTGGAATGGAGTTTCATGCAGTCATGGTTCACAAAGGGTAGTTGCTCTAAACCTCTCCGGAAAGGCACTTGAAGGTACTCTCTCCCCATATGTCAGCAATCTCTCCTTCTTACAGGTTCTTGATCTTACAAATGATAATTTCCATGGTCAGCTTCTCATTGATTTTAGTCGCCTCGCTTTGTTAGAAAATCTTTCTACAAAAAAAAAACAATTTTGAGGGGTTGATCCCACAAACATTGAGCCATTGTCAAAGTCTCCAAGTATTGTCAGCACAAGATAACCAATTCTATGGAAGCATCCCAAAGTTTTTAGGTAGTTTGTCAGAATTCAAGTACTTAAACATTCGTGGAAATAGGCTTACTGGCACCATTCCAGTTGTTTTGAGTAACCTCACAAAACTAGAGTGGTTTATTCTCGGTCACAATGAGATACATGGGAACATTCCTCCTGAGTTGGGAGGCCTAACCCACTTGAAGGCCTTTAGTGTACAAATGAACAATATCACTAGCAAATTGCCTGAGAGCTTGTTTAACCTATCTGCTCTTCAGATTTTGAGCTTTCAGTTCAATCAACTAACAGGGCATCTCCCAAAAGATGCTGGCCGCTTCCTGCCCAATCTCCAAGGACTCTACATGGGTATAAACAATTTTGATGGCCCTCTACCGGCTTCTCTTTCTAATGCTACAAGACTTCAACTTCTTACTACAGAAGGCAATAAATTTAGTGGTCCAATACCATTAGAATTAGGTAGTCTATCACAACTCAGGTACCTTTACCTTTGGGGAAATATGTTGACCAATGTCCATGGTAGTCGTGAGCTCTCCATTCTCACATCCTTCACCAAGTGTCGGATGCTAGAGAAAATTAATCTGTCACAAAACCTTTTGAAAGGCATTCTTCCTGCTTCTATTGGAAACCTGACAACCACCTTATGGGGACTTAGTCTTTCCTCTAATCAGATTGAAGGTCCTATCCCATTAGCCCTAGCCAACTTGTCCAAGTTGACTTTATTAATCTTGAGATTCAACAAAATAAAGGGACCCATTCCACCAAATATAGGATCAATGAACAGGTTACAGGTGTTAACTCTTTCTGGCAATGACTTAGAAGGTTCAATTCCAAACTCACTTTACCAGTTGGTCCACATGGTTAAGCTCTATTTGGACATGAATGCACTCAGTGGGCCAATCTCGACCTCTATAAACAATCTCACATATCTGCAGAACTTGCATTTAAATTCAAACAGTTTCTCATCAGCAATCCCTCCTGCCCTTTGTGAGTTGAAGAATTTGATATGGCTTTACTTGCAAGACAACTTTTTCACTGGTCAGCTGCCTTTAGAAGTGGGAAATTTGGTTGTGGTGGACAAAATGGATATCTCTATGAACCAGTTGACCGGAGAGCTGCCTGTGTCCTTATCGAGGCTCCAAATGCTAGAATATTTGAATCTCTCCAAAAACTCATTTGATGGCCACATTCCCGAAAAACTTGATAGCATGGTAAACATTCAAACTATTGACCTTTCTCACAATAAGCTTTCTGGTGAGATCCCGAAATCATTGGAAAATCTTCGACAACTCCAGATTTTGAACCTATCATTCAACCAATTGGAAGGAAAGGTTCCAAGTGGTGGGAATTTTGCAAGCCTTTCTACCGAGTCATTTGTGGGGAATGATGCACTATGTGGAGCTCCTAAATTCCATTTGCCTGCATGTTTAGACAAAAAAGCCAATCGCACGACTAAAGTGGTTGTTGGTTGTGCAATTGGGGGGCCTGCTCTTCTTCTTGTGGTTTGCATCCTCTTGGTTGTCTTAGACAATAGGAAGCGGGGAATGAAGGAAACTGATGAGGTTGAAAGATTACATGGAACTACCCTCCCAGTGATCTCGTATTCACAGTTATCTCATGCAACAAACAACTTTAGCGATGCAAATTTTCTTGGGAGTGGAAGCTTTGGTACAGTGTACAAAGGCATTTTGATGGACGGAACAACTGTGGCTGTCAAGGTCCTAAACTTGTTATCTGAGGAAGCATCAAAAAGTTTTGACATTGAGTGCAATGTGATGTGCCAAATTAGACACCGAAACATTGTTAAAGTCATCACATCCTGCTCCAATAGAGATTTCAAGGCTTTAATTGTCCAATACATGCCCCTTGGGAGCTTAGAAGCCTGTCTACATTCCGGTGCCCATCACTTGAATTTCTATCAAAGATTGGATATCATGCTTGATGTTGCTTGTGGTCTAGAATATCTTCACCATGGTTACTCAGAGACTATAGTTCATTGTGATTTGAAGCCAAGTAATGTGCTACTAAACGAGAACATGACTGCTTATGTTGGTGATTTTGGCATTGCAAAGATGCTAGTTGGTCAGAATTCTTCTACTCTTACAGCCACTCTTGGAAGCACTGGATACATTGCTCCAGGTACCTTCTCTTAATTCTATCATCATTGTTGTGTTTTTCTTGCATGGTACTATAATGGGTTGTGTTATTCCTTGAATTGTTTCCTTAGACGATTCTGTCTTGATTCCCATGGAGTGAAATTTTATAGATCAATGGGCTGGAATATGCTTGATCTTAATCAACCTGTTGAGAACTGATTATGAGGAACAATAATTGAAAGAGGGTTCGCTAAGGAATTTTGCTAATCCTAACAACTTTACTATTGACTCTATTTATTTCTTTAACAAAAGTCATTTTCAACATTTGAAATGAGAAGGTAAATAGGAACAAGAAAATGAAATGTTCGGGAACTAAAACAATTAACTATTGGTCCCCTTAATGTTCTAGTAATGCTTTCTTTCTCATTTCCTCTCACATTTTCACTTTTTCTCTTACTCTCATTTTTATTCTTACTTCACTATAACCATTATCCCCATTTTGATGAAACCAAAAGAGTGCATGTTTGGGCATTATTTAACTTTCAACCTAAATCACTTTACACCGTTACCATGTCCTTCATGCTTGTTCTCTTTAATTTTGTAAAAGTATTGCAGAAAGAAGTTATGGCTTGAGCTGGCCAGGAAGGTGCACCTACTCCTTGTTGGAGACTATTTATTTGCATGAAGTAAATATATATATATATATATATAATACCACCACTTGGGCAAGATACAAAACCCAGGCCTATTAAAATTAATCATTGATATTTTTTTTGTAATCTAACCTTACGGATATATATGATCTTAAGAGTGATTTAATGAGCAACATATATTAAGTTAGTCATTTTTCTTACTTAAATAATGTTTTTTTAATAGTAAAAAAAAATGAATGGCTCTTATACCATCAAATGGTATAAAGATCAATTATTTTTTACAAAAATGACTTGAACTAAAAACATTATTTATATTAAATTAGTGGTTATAAACACATTAAAAGGTTCACATTTTGTTTAAAACATTTTTTAACATGAATTTAAGGGGTCTGGTTTTATCCCTTACGCAAGTAGTCTGTTCCTTCCAATATATATATATATATATATATATATATATATATATATTCAGATTTAAGCCTTTGACATTCATGACATTGGCTGGAATAGGTGAATGTTGAATGCGCCCTTGTCCCCACCCACCAAATGCAGCTAGCTTGCTGATCAATAGAAGTCAATTCTTTAGAGGTTTTTGGTTAGAAATTTTAATTATAATGATTTGTCATATAACTTGTAGATCAACCTTGCGATAGATAGCAGAATAACGAAAATGATCTTAATTAATTGCACCATTTATGTTACGAATCCACAAAACCATATGCAAATGATCCAAACAAATTTTGGAGACGCACAAAAAAAAAAAATCCTTATAAAGGTTTAACTTCACGGAATTGACCCTAGACATCTACCTGAAATTAATACAGGAGAAAGGCAAGAATATTGGAAGTTTAACTAATTCAAGTCCATTGAAATGAATTAATGCAACTGCTTGATGCATGACCAATAATTAGCAGGTATTTCATTAATCGTGTCTGACTTTGTTGAGTGGTTGAATTAGAATTCGGAACCACTGGAAAGGTGTCGACCAAAGCAGATGTGTACAGCTATGGAATTCTTCTGCTGGAGGTGTTTACCGGAAGAAAGCCTACAGATGAACGGTTCCATGGAGATTTTAGCTTCAGGCAGTGGGTGGTTGAAGCACTTCCGGTTGCAATCTCAGACGTCACAGATGGCCATCTTCTGAAGGAAAGCAATGGTACTGCAACTGAAAGATCAGCTGCTTGGAATGATCTGTTAGTGATGATCATGGAGATAGGGCTGTCATGCTCTAGGGAGTCTCCAATTGTAAGAATGGACATGAAGGAGGTAGTCGGCAGGCTTAAAAGGATACGACAGAAGGCTTCCTCTATTGAAAAATGACAAAAATAAACAAATTCTTGTTCATTTTTCTAAAATAAATAGGGTTGTTTAAATACTTTTGCTACTGGCTCATTTTTTCCCCAATGCCTTGTCAGAAAAACTTTCTTTCTTTCATAACAGAACAAACCCCTGAGCCTAATGACGCCATCCCCATCTCTTGGGCATGGTTGTGCTTTGAAGATCAAAGATGAGGGTCAAATTCGACTGTAAGTTGAATATCTCAAGTAAACCGTTAGTTTTAAATAAAAGTTGGCATCGAACCGGCTACATGACGGACAGAAGCAGAAGCATAATGGTCAGACTCTGCCCAATAACTAAATGAGCCACACTCAAACTGATAGGAAGACCTTCATGAATGCATAGAGCCCGATTTTTTATTGAGCATCAGGCCAATCCCACCCGAGTGTTTTATAGGACAGTGGTTCCTGAGTGGGCGTTTAGTTAGGAAATTTGGGTCGGGTTGAGATACCGGAGAAACTTTGTTGTAGAAACCTACAAAGGCGTTCATCCCGGCCTAGCCTACAATAGCTTTTTTTTTTTTTTTTTAAAGGAGCCCATGCAGTTGGGTATTTTAGTGCACCAAACATAGTATTTTAGTGCACGAAATTTTGTGGGTCAGTATGATTAATGGCGAATATGTTCCTGTTTAAATAGAAAAAAGAAATTTGTTTTACAGATAAAAAAATTTCAGAAAAGTGAAAAGGCTCAAAAAGACGGTTCTTTTTCTGTAATTTCAAAGATGCCTCTTTTTCTTTTTCTTTTGGCATTTGATTGTTGCATGCGCTAGCCGGCGCACACAACTCGAACTCCTCATTCGAGTCCCTTCCTCCCTTTCTCTTATACGTTTATACGTTTTCTGTATTCCTTTTTGAGAATCATTGACAATTTGTCACATAATTATATGTTCTCTTTCTTTTTCTACCTTTATCTAGATATCATGCCTTTCCATGTAACGTAAGCAAAACAATTGGAACTGCCTCGTCATTCACTTGGTAAGATGGATAGACTTTAAATGTCATTTTCCATCTTGATCACATGCCCAATTGAACCGTTCCAAAAAAGAAACAGATATGGAAAAAACATTAATCTCTGATTAAGAAATAGATCGTCTTCGGATTTAAGATATAACATCCGACCGGATTAGGATTCAGATTCTGATATATATAAGTATCGGATCAGATACAGATTCAGTTCAGATTTAGTTTTAAGTAATTACTCATATTCCGCAACCTTCTCATTAAGAACATCGTGAACAGTCGCCACCGATACCCTTGGAGAAGTTGAGAGGACTCGAGAGAAGTTTTTCTTGAAAGTCGATGGACCTAAATACAAAAAATAAAAATGAAGAATATTTGAAAAGTGGGAAAATCTGCAAGGATGGATGGGATACCAATGAATTGGATTTAAATAATAAAATATATTATTAACTGTCCATGGTTTTGAGCTCCCAAATAAATGAAAAAAAAAAATCATATCCAAATTTGTATCCGAAATCACATTCCACAATCTGAATCTCATCCGAATCTAAATTTTTTCCTCATCCAAAATCAGATTTCATAATTTGAATCTGATCTAAATCCATTTTTTTCATCCTAATCTAAGTCTGAAATTAGATGTCACAATCAGAATCCAACCCGAATCCTATTTTTGTATTTATATATGAATTTGAATCTGAATCCATATTTTCAACTGAATCTGGCTTATTTACAAACTGTAAGAGCATTGAATATAGAAATTTTTATTTAAACCTAAGTCCCATCCAGATCTGATCGGATATTTTTGTATATTTGAATCTGAACTGAATTCGACTGAATGTAACTAAATCTGAATTCATTCCAATGTTTATGCATATATGAATCTAAATTTAATTGGATGTCAGTTCTTAATTTCAAATCATATCTGGTTTTTTAGTTGATTAGTAAATTTCTTTTCTTCATCCAAATGTTTTTGGAGCAGTTGGCTTGGACATTCGATTCAAATCAGACATCTTGACATCCTTAGGTTGAAGCTTCCCACTCCAACCGACATGTTTCACCATTATAAATAGGGGACGAATCCATTTGTGTGTGTCATGTGGATAGAGCTGTAAAATGAGTCGAACCAACTCAAGCTCGACTCAAATTTTGAGTTTCATAAAATTGATTTGGTTGAACTTGACTAAACCATTTATCTATGCGTTGAAGAACTGACCTCAGAATGGTGAGAATTTGTCCCTGTGGAACTTGTCTTGCATAAGTTGTTCTTCCTCATGATAAGTCAATAGATCGAATACCCGGCCCCCGGCACTCAAGTCAAAGGTCCGGTGCCAAATTACCAAAGTTAGAAAGAGGAAAAAATGCCCTTCAGAATTAGGGTAAAATTGACAGAGAGCATTTCTTTCACTTCTGATTTGAGAAATTTGGTGGTGATTCTGCCGTTGACTGTTGAATGTTTGTTTCTTCGTCCTGATCAAGAAGAAAAACCGAGAAATCATTTCTGAACGAAGTTATGCGTGACCGACCACTTAGTTGAACTGTTACATTTTCCTATAGAATAAATGCTTGATCCATTCAAATGCTACGAAATTCTGTTTTCATCTCAGTTTTTGAATTTTGGAGATACGTAAACGGTAGTCATGGCCATCACCAGTTGCTTAATATATAGAGAGAGACAGAAAAAACTAACCTACAGAAAATAAAGAAGCCATAGTTGCAGGGCCGAGAGCGAAAATAGAGAGGAATGAATGAAGATCTTCGATGAATCCCGAGTCGTGTGTTCGTTCGATGCGAACAGAGCAGGCTTCGCGAATTTCAGCTTTGCTGCTCATGTTCAAGGGGCAGAAAATCGAGGGATCTCAGAATCACCGACAGCCCCAAATTCGGTTTCCTCCCTCTTTCCTCCGCTGGAGAAGCTCTTTTGCCGTCTTAAATCAGAGAAGAGACCAAAGCCTTTGAACGGAAGCAAATATGACTGCCAGAGTTTGTGACTCAGTGAAGGGTTGAGAGAACCTGCTGTCGAGCTGAACCTGTAGGCTGAGAACAGGAGCTGCCGAGAGGAGATTTCTGGAGATGATTCGTGAGGATCTGCAATGGGCTCGTCACTGACATCCGCAGCAGATAAATTCAGTCGACCCTGAGAAATTCCTGCGATAGGGGTTGCTGCCGGAGTACAGGAAGAATCCAGCGAGAAAGGCGCCCTTCCCTGACTTCCTTTCCCGCTGTTCTCTGGAATAATTTGCTGGGAAGGTGTATCAGGCGGGAAAGAGGAAGGCCGGCGCTGATTCTTCAGGCAATTCTAGCTGTCGAGAAGAAGATTATTCCAATTCCAGGTGTCTGAAAAACCTCTCTACAAGAGCAGTCGGTTTCCCTCTCTCGTTTTGCTCTGATGTCAAGGGATAACTTATTGAAGAAAACAGAGGAAGCGCGAAAGATAAAGTTGGAGAGAACTTGATTCTATTGATTCCTTTGAACAACGTATATATAGTACAAAAAAAGGTTATCGGTTTCAAGATTTTTGGTACACAAAATCATGATAATACACAATTTCTTGAAAAATTGAGAAAAAAATATTTCTCACTTTCATTTACAAGATCCACAATTTTTGGAGTGGATGAAGGATTACAAAAAAGAAGGTTAAAACGGAACAAATCTGCCATGTCTCCCTTTTAAGTAATTTTAGTAATTTCGATTTTATCAATCTCCCCAACGTCTTCCTTAATTTCCGTCTTTCTATTGATATCAAGATCCTCAACGTCTTCAGCAATTTCCTTGGTTTTCAGCACGGAAGTATCCCTAAAATCACGTTTTGCTGATTTGCATGATTAGCAACTGAAAATGTAGTCTGCATAACAATAACAGATCTTGATAAGAGATCTGATCCCTTTTTTCTTGACACTTTGTTTATCACACAGTATTTGCCTGATTATCTTACCTAAAATGGTTTGGCCTGTACTCTATATATTGAGAGTCCATCTTCTCTCAATAACATAAGAGAATGAATAAAGAGAGAGCTCCCTTTCCCATGGATGCAGACATTACCAGGTGCATGCTTGAGTTTTTTTTTTTTTTATATGTTTTAACACTTCTTTTATAGGAGGCTGGTAGAGTGTGCATGCATTTGCTTAGTTATATATGTACTAGCATATGTGATATGAAGTTCTAATAGTTTACTCTCATGCCTATGTGGTTGCAGTTTGAACATGGGAAACAGGAGCTACGGCCGATGCCTCAGAGGAACAAGCTTGAGGTATGGCTTAAGAAAACACTGTTGTTACTAGGCCTACTGAATCAAACCAATCTAGCAGAAAAACGAGCGATCTCAACCTGCTTTAAAAATGGATGAAACGTCTGCCATAAAGTTTAAACATGCATTACAAGACTAGAGTCAGTACATTTCTGCCTATGATGAAGCATGATAAGCATTCACACTTGGCGACAAACTATGAAACCAGTGAAGTTTTCAAGGAATTGATTTGTGTCTTGTGCATTTGGGTAGGTCAGCAGGCCTAGGGTGAGCGCTCAAGGATTAAGCACACCTCTAAAACTGGTGCCAATCGAAGAGGAAAAGAAGATAATGCCTCAGATGGAGGAATTTGAGGCGATGGTGGACGCAGTTATCAATCCAAATGCTGATATGGTCCGCAACATGCGAAGATTACCTGTCTTTGTGGCTCTATCAGATCCCTGAACTCTCGCTCTTAACATTATTCATCGCCTTACCATTCTTTCTGCCTATATGTGTTCGCTTGGATGATATAAAGAATTTTCCATTGTGAGAAGTTGTGAAGCGTTTGGAAGATGACTACTTAAGATAGAAGTTAAAACCTTACCTGGCAAAATCTTATCGTTTCTCTTACTGAAGGAAACCAAGGGTACTGCAACTGAAAGACCAGCTGCTTGGAATGAGCTGTTGGTGATGATGATGGAGATAAGGCTGTCATGTTCAAGGGAGTCTCCAATTGTAAGAATGGACATGAAGGACGTAGTCGCCAGGCTTAAAAGGATATCACAGAAGGCTTCTTCTTTTGAAAAATGTCAGAAAAACATTCTTTATTTCATAACAGATTAAACCCCTGAGCCTAACCAGTGCCATCGCCATCTCTTGGGCATGGTTGTGCTGTGAAGATCAAAGATGAGGGTCACAGTCGACTGTAAGTTGAATTTCTCAAGTAACCTTCTCCTGCTTTTGAATCTGCTTAGAATAACATTTATCGCAAAACGAAAAGGCCACCACCCAAATATGGAACCATTTCTCAATGTCCACAAGCTCCAGCATGCTGATACTCTTGGAGAAGCTGAAGTTCTTCCGCAACCTTCTCATTAAGAACATCGGGAACAGTCGTCACCGATACTCTTGGAGGAGTTGGGAGGACTCAAGAGAACGACTGGCCATGGTTTTCTTGAAAATCGATGGACCTAAATATAAAAAATAAAAATGTAAAATATTAGAAAAGTGAGAAAATCTGTAAGGATGGATGCCAATCGATCCTATTCAAATAAAATATATTCTTGACCGTAGGGAAACTTCTATACTCGGATTCAAGTTTGGACACAAATTTAAGAAAAGTAAGTCCCATCTGCATCTGATCCGATATTTTTGTATATTTGAATCTGAACTGAATTCAACTGAATATAACTAAATCTGAATCCGTTCGAATATTTTTGCATATATGAATCTAAATCTAATCGGATGTCATTTCTTAATTTCCAATCGTATCTAATTTTTTAGTTGGTTTGTAAATTTTTTAGTCAATTCAAATCACCATATTGGCATCCTTAGGTTGAAGTTTCCCCACTCCAACTGACATGTTTCACCATTATAAATAGGAGACGAGTCCATTTGTGTGCATCATGTGGATAGAGCTGTAAAACGAGTCGAGCCAACTCAAGCTCGACTCGAACTTGCTTTGTTAAGCTCAAGCTTAACTCAAAAATCGCAATTATAAACAAGTCAAGTTCGAGTTTCATAAAATTGATTTGATTGAACTTTAGTAAACCATTATTCTAGGCATTCTTTTGAAAATTTTCAAACTTAAAACCAAAAAAAGAAGTCAGGTCAAATGGGGAGTTGGTAAACGAGTTATGCTCGAGCTTTGCCTTGGACCATTGAATGGAGTTCAAGCTGACCTTGCATAGCTAAACTCGAGCTCGAGCCATGCTGAACGAGCTCAATTTTGACTCGGCCCGTATATATCCCTACAAGTGGATCAAGTGTGTGCTGAAGTGGTGTGAGGTCCCTGTGTAGTGAACTCACGGCATAAGCAAGTGTTGATGATTCATTTCTTAGTTTTAATTTTGACAGCACTCATTCCTGTTGAATGGTTTGCCCCATCACTGTATCCGTGCCTTTTCATGCTGAATGTTTAAACTCTTGGGTGGCTTTTTCCCTCGGAAGGATAATGAGATTGTTCTCCTCAAAGATGTTCCTTTCATCCAATTGACCTCACAATGGTGACAATATGTCCCTGTGGAACTTGTCTTGCATAAGTTGTTCTTCTTCATGCTAAGTCAATAGATCAAATACCCTTAAGAATTAGGAAAAAAAAAAGACCCTTCACATGATTATCATGAGTTCAGTGTACCCTCCCAGATTTTGAGAAATGTAAACTAACTTACTCTTTGGCAGTCTAGAAAAAGAAAAAAAAAATCACTTTGGCCCCTTCAAAAGTTTTTAAATCGTGAATTTTTCTTAGGCATAATAAAGTCAGCTGCAAATTTGAGGAAAAATATCGTAATTTTTAAAATTTGAAAAATCTTAAAAATTAAGGAAAAAATAGAATGTAGGAAAGAGCATAAAACATAACTAGATAATCCACAAATAAAAATTGGAAAATAGAAACAGTTTGACATTGAAAAGGGAAAAATAAAAAGGCCTAAAATGATTAAATGAGAGGCAAAAAATGGAAAAAAAGCTCATTTTTTAGTGCCTTTTTATTTTGGTACTTTTTTTCAAAAAAAGTCACCTTTTTTTTGGCTTTTTTTGGATGATTTGATTGGCTCAATCTGAATGCATTTTTCAAAAAAAAAAACTTGCTTTTCTTACTACGTGTCTGTTTATTGTTTTGAAATCTAAAGGGAACATATCATTTTCGTTCACACTTACCATATCATTGTCGTTTCACACTTGATAGCCTTCCCTAATATCTCTAAGGGTATTTATGTAATTTTTCCTAATGTGGGTTTGCTCTAATCACATGTAAAAGAAAACGCCGTTGTAGCTTGTGCTTTTTAATTTTTTTCTGATAGTGAAAACTGCTTTGTGTGGGGGGTGGCCGTGGACGTAAGAAAACGTTGTCTCCTCCAAACCACTTAAAATCTTTGTATGTTCTTTCTATGTCTTTCTTTTCTTCTGATTCAATTTCCTTAGTGTGTTAAGAAAGTGAGAGAGAGAGAGCCAAGTTTCTAAAAGGTGAGATAGGGTTCAGATCCATGGAGAGAGCGGCGCAACCAGATCCATTCCAGGCGCCCTTTTGCTTATGTTTATTTACTCTTTTGTACCGTCTCGGTTTGAGATGTGTTAGAATCGTTTTTGCTTATGTTCTTGTGCCGTCTCGGGTTCGGAGTTAGTGAACCGAGACGTTCTCTTTTGTATATAAACTCAAGGGCATGAAAACCTAATTATGTTTTTGATAATGAAGAATTGAGTTTGGTGACTTTCTCTCTCTTCTCCCTGCGTGGGACTTCTCCTTCTCTCTCATCCCATCTTCTTCTCCACCCAGTCTACTCGTCTTGTTGGTGGCGACTGGAACTTTTTCTTCTCACCCTTGACCAACGACGGCTGGTGTCTTTCTTCGATCTGATGGCGTCAATCCTCCTCCCGTCCTCAAAACTCTTTTCTTCTTCTCTCCAACTGGCTGAAGGAATCCACAGTTGAAGATTGCAAGGGGATGCTTCCAGCCGTCCAAGTGATCAATAGCCTATGCTTCACCCCAGCCAACACAAAGAAGTGTTTTACGGTGCATTCCTTTGCATACTCACGAAGGTTTAGAGGCCGAAATCACAACAGGGAAGGCTGCAGCAAAGGAGCATGTTAGTAGCTCTGATGTTCGACTTCCAAAGTAGCAGCACGACCATCAACCGATGAACGAACATCATTCTCCCCTGATCCTGCGATAGGAGGAAAAGCTGTGGCAGACCACAAAACAAAGATCAATCCACCTTGCTGAGCTTGATCTTGGGTAGCGATAGCGCATCAGCAACGAGATTCTATCAGTTGGTATCAGAGCAAACAATCTGCACCGGCGGAGATTCAAAAGGTTACAGACAAAGAGTAAAACAACACCGCAGGTTACAAATGGGAAGACAGCAGAAATCGAGCGACTCAGAGCCCCGTCGCTATTTTTCTGTGTAGATTTATCACTCGAGCCATAGATCTCCGGAATCGTCTGAGTCTCAAGCATCTTCCAGCAGATTTTCAGAATTTTTGAGGCTGTGGTTGGCAAAGAATCGATTTTTGAAGAGGCGCGGTTTCTCAGACGCTCTTTTCCCCAATTTGGGCGACCAAGAGCATTCCAGCATTGATTCAGCTCAAAATCTTGATTAATTTGTGTGGACAATCAATCCAGAAGCTTCCTGATGAATTTCTGAGCAAATCGAGCCCAAGATCGTTGAATTCCATCCAGAAACGAGCTCAGAATTGTGAGTGGAATTTGCTGGAGTTTCTTGCTACTTTTTCAGTGCGAAGGCTATTTTCCGGTGAACCTGATAAGTTCCGGCGCTGTGTTCTTTGATCCCCAGTGCTGTCGTGTGTTTCTGTGTCCAAAGCAGCCCAGAATCACCGGCATATGCGAGTCTCATCGTGTCTCAAGCAACAGAATCCAGTATTCTCGTCATATCCCATCACGTGTACCATTCAGCACGAGTCCAGGCACCCGACGAATCTCACTTTGCACGTGTCGGCTTCTCTTCAACGGGGGTGACATCGTGTCAGCGTGTCCCACCTCTTGATGCACGTGTCCAGGCTCGATTCTCACCTAAGTTCTTCTTCTTAGTCGCCTGGAAATCCCGAATCTGCATCAACTTCAAATCATCGGCGTTTTCAGCTCCAGCCTTCGTTCGGGTCGAGCAAACATGCATTGGAGTCGCCTTTGTCTTGGCTATCTTCTTACAAATTTTTAAATTTTTTGGTGAAGCATACCGGGAACAGCGCAATTTTGAGTGCAGACTATTCTAAAGAGCATCCTGTGACTAAGTTCCTGCTGAAATACAACCGAGTAACCTGTCTGAGGCGTCCCTTTTACTTAGGATGAGTTAGGCAACAAACTTGCTGTCACTGGGCTCCCTCAAACGTCCACCAACTTCATAAATCTTGGACCAACCAGCAAGGAGTCATGCCTTTCAGCCGAAGAGAAGACTTGCATATGGCCCGTGCAGAGGACTTAGTTCTTGGCGTCTACGCGAGGGACAAACACCTACAAGATATAGTGCTGATCCCTGGTTCGGAGATCAATCAAGGATTGAGAGTAGAGGTATGGACTGCGGGAAGATTTACGGATTGCGACTTGGTGTTCCAACACCCGAGCATCCACGGGTTCCACTTTGAGCTCGAGATCGACAAGGGGGCCCATCGAATTTGGGTGACCAATGTGACACTGACAGGTAAACTAAGTGTGGCAGGGTATAGCGTAAGACCACAGCAAACAATGAGGATCTATCTAGGTGAGGCTCTCCAAGTTGGAAACTCAAGCTGGAGCTTGGTGCTAGAGGTGACTCCCTCATCTCCGGACCAAGAAGATGGAAATCATAACCACGAGCAAAATGGAGGCTATGACAACAACCACCAAGAGCCGTACGTGGAAAGTCCGGAGGCACAAGTAATGCAGCAGCTTTGTGAGAAAATGATTCTTACAAGTTGCATGCTACTATGAAAAGGTTTACCGATTATGATTTTTTGTCTAATGCTAATGTGTTGAATGGTAGGGGTAGAATTATGTCTTTTTGGAGGAAGAATGTTGTGCAGGTTCTTAGTTACATTGTGGACACATATTGGGTTGGTATGTGTTTGAAGGACCTTCGTGATGGCAGGAAAACTATTATATTTGGTATCTACTTGCCTACGAGACTTGTGGGTAGGTTGGAGAGCAGGCTTGAGGCAGTGGTCTTCAGGATAAATGGACCATGTATGGTCATAGGGGATTTCAATGCAATGATGGGTAGCTGGAACAAAACGGGAGCTCCTCCTATAGCTAGATCTTCGCTGGCCTTCAATCGCTTCATTACATTCTGCCTTTTGAATGAAGTGGAGGATCCCTCCAAAAAATTTACGTGGTCTAATCATAGAAGGGGGTCACATGTTGTGTTGTGTAAGCTTGACTAGTGTTTTGTGAATGGTAAGTGGGTTTCTGAATTTGGTGGTAAGGGAACTCTCAAGGTCTCTACTTCCTCCACTTCTGATTACAGCCTTTTAGTGTATCAGACGTCCATGAATGGTATTCTAAACAAGGGTCGTCGTCCCTTCAGGTTTTTCAAGCCTTGGATCATGGATTCAGATGGGTTGGATATAGTTAAGAAGGAATGGGGCTCCAATGTCACTGGTTGCCCCATGATTAGACTCCTTAAGAAGCTAGGGTTAGTTAAAGCTGCCTTACTGAGATGGAATGCAGAGAAGTTTGGTCGGCTAGAAAGCAGGATCGAGAACCTTCGTCTTCACCTAGACCAGAGCAGGCTTCTTGTTGAACGTGGGGACTGGGGAGCTACTAAACAGGAGTATGAGGTTAGAGGTTTGCTCAATAAGGCCCTCCGTATGGACGAAGTTATGTGGAAGCAAAGGTCTCAGATTAGATGGCTTGCTGAGGGGGATAAAAACACATCTTTCTTCCACTTCATGGCCAACTGTCCTAAGGCTAAGCGGTATATCAGAGTCATTGAAGTTGATGGGGAAACACATACAGAGGAGGCCAAGATTTTGAAGGCGTGTACTTCCCATTTCCAGCAGCTTTTGGGGTCTGACTGGAGATATGTTTGCAGATATAGTAGATTGTGAGATGGTTACCGATGAAGATAACCAATGGATGCTTCGACCAATCATGAGAGAGGAGATCGTTACGGCAGTCAAGAATCTTGACAAGGACAGTGCTGCTGGCCCAGATGGTTTGCCGAACTATTTCTATAAGGACCGTTGGAGCATCATAGGAGATGATGTGGTTGTAGCTCTGCAAGATTTCTTCCTAAAAGCAAAACTTGTTGGTAGTGTTAACCACACCATGATCTGCTTGATAGCTAAAAAACGGAATGCAATCAGGGTTGAGGATTATAGGCTCATATTCCTATGCAACACCATTTATAAGATTATTGCAAAAATTATCGTTATCAGAATGAGGGATGTCATCATGCGACTGGTTCAAAGGAACCAAGCTGCTTTTTCTAAAGGGAGACAAATTCAAGACAACATATTATGGGCGAATGAGATTGCTAACTCTAAAGATTTCTGGTCGAAAGGGGGCTGTTTTATAAAGTTGGATCTCTCAAAGGCTTATGATAGAGTTTCTTAGAAATTTTTTGCAGAATAGCATGCATGTGATGGGATTTCACCCCAGATGGATAGAATTAGTGATGAAATGTGTTACTTCAGTGTCGTTTGAGATGGTGATTAATGGTCACTTGGGGGACAGGTTCACTGCTTCGAAAGGACTCAGACAGGGGGACCCGATGTCCCCATACCTTTTTATTCTTGTTATGGAAATCTTTAACCGCCGTATTCAAGTGCAGGTCCGCAACAAAACCATCCAAATTCCCAAGATCTGGAATGTTTCTCAAGAGACAAGAGTAGTTATGTATGCCGATGATGTTCTCATGGATTCTAAGGCTTCTATAAGTTCCTTTTGTGCCATTAAAGATATGCTTGAGCAATTTGAGAAGTTCACTGGTATGAAAGTGAACAAAGAAAAATCTGTTGTCTTCCTAGAAAAAATTCTAGATTGCACGGTAGAGGATCTCAACAACATCCTTCAATGACCGATTGGTTCCCTTCCAACAGAATATCTTGGAGTTTCCTTTTTTCTGTGGTAGACTGATTGAGGACATGTGTTGTCCACTGATTTCCAAAATGGAAAGTAAGTTGGCAGGATGGAAAGCTCGCATTCTCTCTTTTGCTGGGCGTATCATCCTTATTAAATATGTGTTGTCTACCCTCCCCCACTATTGGATGATGGTCTTTCGTCTTCCTCGTAGAATTAATAAAAAACTTGAAAATATTTGCAAGAGATTTCTTTGGAATGATGGTGAGTCTACTCGGCATATCCACCACATCAGTTGGGAGAGACTTTGTAACCCTTATGATCTTGGGGGCATTGGCCTCCCTAAAATGGAGGACCTGAACCGCGCGTTGTTGGCTAGCAGGTGTAGTAGGCTCTTGATGGATGATGGCATTTGGGACAAGGTGTACAAAGATAAGTACCTCCAAAAGAATAGCCTTTGGACCCTTAATGGATCAATTAGAGGTAGCTGGGGCTGGAAGGGGCTCATTTGGGGCTGGAGTTTTATTCAAGATAAGACAGAGTGGAAGCTTGGGGATGGGAACCGTTGTCGTTTCTGGCTTGATCCTTGGCAGGGTAGGCCACTTATCCAACGGATAAGTGGGGGGAGTTCTGTTAATATTGTTAGGGAACTCAATATATCAGTTAATAATAAGGTGCTCTTGAGCAGGGGGACACGAATGGTTTTGAGGATGGGTGCATAGGCCTCATTGGCAACATAGACTCCATCCCCCTATCTAATGAAACTGACCAGGTTGTTTGGAGAGACAACCATCAACCTTGTACTGGGGTTGGAGACATACTTGACCATGCTAGGGGAGTGAGGGAGAGAGAAAGTTGGAGGAAATACATTTGGCAAGGAAAAGCCCCCTCTAGTGCTTGCTGGTTCAGCTTCCTTGCAAGCGAGGGCAGATTACCCACTTTAGACAGAATCAAGAAGCTAGGTTTTCATCTTGCTAATTGTTGTCTCTTTTGCAGAAAAGCTGAAGAAACTAATGATCATGTTATCCTTCATTGTGAGGTAGCCAGAGAAATCTGGGAATGGATCTCAGCCAAGTTCGGCGTCATCTATTCACCCACTTGCAATTTCCAGTTTGAAATCCAATGGTGGATGCATAAGAAGGTGTGTGACGGGTGGCTAAGGGTGTGTTGGAGAATTACATTCCTTATTGTCTGTTGGCGAATCTGATGGCATCGCAATCGGGTAGCGCATGAGGACCAATCTAGTGTAGCTATCAACCTTAAAGAAGATATATGGTCGACATGTGTGGCCACTTTCTTGGGTCTCAAATGGACAAAGGAAACGGAAGACACTGTCCGTACATGGGCCATTTCCAATCTGATGTGTTCTGTCAGGCGCCAAGAACCTGCTAATATGCTCTTTTTCGAGGTTACACATGTTGAAGTCGCTGGGAAGTTGAGGGTTGCTGAAAACTCCTATTCCAGTGATGGAGTGAATGGTATGGCTATATTGTTGAGCCCTAGGGGCAGGGTACTCGCTGGTGAGCTGGAGGTGATGGAAAAGTTGTTCAGATATCATAAGGAGTACGGCGGTCGTGTTTCTATTTGCACTAGGATCGAATTCCTTATTCGGAGGATATGGCAACATTATGACGGTAGCAGAGTCGGAGTTCCACATGCATGTCAAAGATTTCCACTACAATGCCAAGATTGAAAGGGATCATCCTACGGCGGACTTTGGATCCTTCATTACCTCCCACGTCAAGGAGTGGAGGGATGTTTTTTTGTATGCAGGCTAACTTTCACTAATTTTTAGTTTTTTTCCTGTATCTAGTGTCTTGTAAATTGTTTTTCGAAAGAGCTGAGTCAGCCTTTGGGTATACTGTGTCTGAAGGATAGCAGTCTTTTGTTCTTTTGCTATCCTTTCCCTTTTTGTATAGCTCGTTTTGTTTAGTAAAGGTAGGGGGCCACATCCCCCAGCAAGCTGTTATTGCGACCATGTCCATTCAATGACAAATTCTAAAGTTCTCTTTGTTAGACTTTCACAGGTTATTTTTTCATTTTAATTCCCCATGCTTTCTAACTTGATTTTGTTTAGCACTCAAAATAAATCTTATTTGATCATTTTCTTGGAACTATAATGTCTTGAGAAGCCATTAACCCGTTACCTCTGACGGGGCTTTTTTTTCACCACCAACAAAGCTGGGTGAAGCTACGTACATCGTAACTTGCCTTTGCATAAGCTTATATCTTATTTTGATCTTGTCCCAAATCTTGGGCAAATTTAGGTAATATTGTGTTACAATATTCCATGAATCTGCCCTAAATGTTAGGTCTAATACATGAAACAATAATATACTGTTGTGATTATCAGATGACCCCAAGTTCCTGCTTTGTTCCTAGAGCTGCGAGCATGCATCATTGATCATGGATTCTTTCACTTGGATAACATGTTTAAGATGCTTAAGTCAAGGCACTTAAATGATATTTTGATTTTTTTTTTTGGTTGGTGGTTGTTGGCTTGCATCAGATACTTATCTTCCACAGGTATATATGATTGTGATACTTTTACAGTCTTCTGTGGAATAATTGCTTATTTGTGTTTTTTAACTTATGGATGCTGGATTTTTGACATTCCAGTAACATAGGGATCCATATACTAGAATCTGTATGTGATGGTCACATCAACTCAGTGAGTAATTATCATCTATAATCTGTATGACCAATCACCAGGATTGATTACTTGCTTGAAGCAAGCAGAAATATATGTGGAGCATACTAATTAGGCGATTAAATTTTTATACTCATGTAGAGGCCTGAATGAGAAAAAGCAACAATTAGGAAGCACTTTGATAAAATTAAAATCCATTTAATTGATTAAAAACATCAACAGAATATGTTATGAAACATTGCCAAAAGAAAGCACATTAAGTTCATGTTCTTTTGTTGCTATGATTTTCGATTGTTGATTTTTGGGTTTTGCCTTTATATTGTTGGGTAAGTCATTAAGCTATGTTAATGCTTTGAGATATAATACCACTAAATATAAAATTCCACAACATCTAACAAGATATTACATATCAAGCCAAAATTGCCAATAGTACTTTAGACAGACCCACATTTATAACACACACCAAGGGGTGCCGGCAGGGGCCTTGGCCTCCCACCCTCAATTTAAAAAACTTCAAACATTGATATGTAAATTTCATAAATCTTAGTTTAACGTATATAAAAAAATTATAAAAATTATTTCGGTCTCTGTTAAAATTTTGAAACTATAGTTCGATCCTTGCAACGAAAAAATTTCTGGCTCCACCTCTGACACACACATTCTAATATATAGAGCACTGATATGCTTGTGCAAGTAGTGTCAATCTTAATTCTCGTGGATTAAATATTTGAGTACTGGTTATGCTATAAGTCGTCAAAAAAATGATTGTCAGATAATATGTTTCTTGGCTCCTTCAGTCTTATGTAGAAATTAAGCTCTCTTTTTGTGCAGTTTAACTGCTAGCATGTGTTGTGTATTTGGATTTGTTTCTTTTTGTGTGCTTTTGAAGGGTTGAGCCAATTCTTGGCAAACATCACCGTGAATATCAGCATTAATTAAAACAATGTTGATTTTCTCCATTGCACAGATATAAAAAGATCAAGATAAAGATAAAGCAACTGGTGATAGCTATGTCAGTCCATACGTGCATGAACACGAGTTGAAGGTTTACTGCTTTGGAAAGTGTGCTTCACATTTCATGCATGAGTTTTTTTCTTGCCTCTCCCCACCTAACATGTCCTTGAATTTTACAGATATCTTATGAAATTTGACTGATAATTAAGGCCAACGCACATAGTTGTCATATTTTATAACTCACCTACCTCCAAGCATTTCATTGGATCCTAAATAGATATTCGCCGCTAGAGGTTCAACTGTGCTCAGGCTCTTTCTTTGTAAGTCCGTGTCAATGCTGCAAACTGTAGGGTCCTAGTCTGTGCAGAAACAATACAAAAGAGAAAGACTTGGGCTTCTTTTTCAAAGAAATCAAACGTGGGTGGCTCTGGTAATGGATCTAAAATTTCATTGCGTGTGAAGAAAAATCAAGGATGATGCTCTTTCTTTCCAAACGTAAGGACAATATTTGTCTGATTTTTTCAAAGAAATCAAATGTGGGTGGGTCCGGTAATGTATGCTTTTCAACTCTATTCAATTTCAAAACAAAGTTGTCAATTGTCAACTTTTATATATATATATATATATATATATATCCATAAATAGGTTTCTACCATAATGACGAATATTCTTTTTTGCTTTTTAAACAGGGAGGTCTTTCTATCATATAATATGGCGAGCATGAAATTAAAAAGCAAAAAATGCAAAAAGAAATATGGTAACTTTCTAAAAGTTGAAAAAAATGAAAAAAATAAAAAAACAGTAAGACCATGTTTTTTGTTTTGATATTCTTAAAAAAAAATACCCATTTGGCATTTTATTCAGCGGACTTATTTTCAGTGTTTTATCACTGTTTTTTCAAAAGAAAAAAAAATGACCAATATTCTTTTTTGCTTTTTAAACAGGGAGGTCTTTCTATCATATAATATGGCGAGCATGAAAATTAAAAAGCAAAAAATGCAAAAAGAAATATGGTAACTTTCTAAAAGTTGAAAAAAATGAAAAAAATAAAAAAACAGTAAGACCATATTTTTTGTTTTGATATTCTTAAAAAAACATACCCATTTGGCATTTTATTCAGCGGACTTATTTTCAGTGTTTTATCACTGTTTTTTCAAAAGAAAAAAAAAAGATGTGTTTTTTGGGTTGTCATCTGTCACAACCTATATGTAAGTGGTGGTTCTCATCAGTCATGAAAATGTTTGCAACTACTACGTTGCTTGATTAATGCAATATGGGGAGCCACGAAGGCATAGATGAATAGTTGAGCAAGGACTGGATTGGATTAGCTAGAAATATTATTGGCTTGAATCGGCCGGTTGCTGCTTCAAGTCTTCGCTAATTCAATTTTATCAAAATTGTTTTTCATTAGTTTTTTATACTGTTTATTTATTTTTCAAAAATGAAAATAATTTTTCATATTTTATGCTGATCCACAAAAAAGTCATTGAAATCACCCGATCGGCCGACAACATGGAAGTTGCTAGACAAGTTCATCCACTCGTTTCAAAAGCTGATTTTCTGCCATCCGACCATGATGGCTATTTTGAGTCAATGGACGTTCAACATGTACGGCTAGCTAGCCATCGTGGTCTAGCAACTTTCATTGATTCAAAAATCGGATAGTTAATGGCTGAAGAATGAGATCTTATATTCCCTTTCCTATGTTGAATCAATGGTCGTTCAACATGTAGAGTTAGGTAGCGATCGTGGACCGTCTGTTTGCGACCTTTGAAAATTCAGCTTTTGAAATGAGTGGATGGAGTTACTAAGCAACCTCCATGTGCTGGTCGATCTGGTGATATAAATGTTTTGATTGTGGATCAGCACAAAATATAAAAATTATATTCTTTTAAAATAAATAAACAACCTGTAAAAGAAAATAAAAAACAGTAGTTTTTTTTAAAACAGATGGACTAGATCAAATTGATTTAGCATAGATTTGAACGAACCAGCCAATTTAAGCAATTTTTTGGAAAAAAGAAATGCCACACCAAATAAACGCTTTTTACCTTTTTTTTTGTTTTTCCCCTTTTTTCATTTTAGACATTTTTTCATACTTTTTATAGCTAATCTGCTCATTTCCAATTTATAATTTTTATTTGTTTCCCATCTATTTATTTTTTTAAATTTCACAGCATTCATCTTATTTTCCCTTAACTTTAAATTTTCACTGAATTTTATTTAAAATTTACCACATTTTTTCTGTTTTCTCCTTGCTAACCATATTATATGATAGAAAAACCTCGCCATTTTAAAGATGTACAGCATACCTATGACTATGGTTGAAACCAGTTTGGGATGTCTAGGGAAAAAAGAAGTTCAATTGGCAACTTTGATTTGGGATTGAATAGACTTGAAAGTGGTAAAGGGGAACAAGAAAGAGTCTCATTGATGTAATCATCAGCGGTGCCCTCAATTTGGAAATATGAAGCAATGCATTCCAAAGTAGTCAAGACCCGAGCCTTCTACCACTTGGAAAAAGAAAAGGACAGTTTTTCTAGAAGAGAATCTATACATAAATTGACGACCTTGAATTTATACTCATGCATGTTCTGCATAACAAATTGGACAGGCATGGCAACCACCGGTCGGTCACCTCAGCCACTCACATTGCTTCTGTGTTTCTCCTTCTTCACCTTGATTGTGGTTCTTGGCCAAAGGGAGGTGTCCCCCGCCCCTGTTTCTCTGAGCAACGTGACAGATCAATTTGCATTGCTCTCTTTCAAATCCCTTGTCACTAAAGACCCTTATAACGTGTTATCAAATTGGAATTCCAACATCTCTTTCTGCGACTGGAATGGAGTTTCATGCAATCGTGGTTCACAAAGGGTAGTTGCTCTGAACCTCTCTGGAAAGGCACTTGAAGGTACCCTCTCTCCATACATCAGCAATCTCTCATTCTTACAGTTTCTTGATCTTACAAATGACAGTTTCCATGGTCATCTTCCCATAGATTTTAGTCTCCTCCCTCAGTTAGAAAATCTTTCTATAGGAAAAACAAATCTTGAGGGGTTGATCCCACAAACACTGAGCCACTGTCAAGGTCTCCAAATACTGTCAGCACAAGATAACCAATTCTATGGAAGCATTCCAGAGTTCATAGGCAATTTGCTGGAACTCAAGCACATAAACACTTATGGTAACAGGCTCACAGGAACCATTCCAGTTACTTTTGCCAACCTTTCGAAACTGGAGTACCTTAATATTGGTCAAAATCATATGCATGGGAACATTCCTTCAGAGTTGGGAAGCATAACCGGCTTGACATTGTTTAGTGTGGAAATGAACAATCTCACTGGTACATTACCTGAGAGCTTGTTTAACCTATCTGGTCTTCAGACTATGAGTTTCTTGTCCAATCAACTAACAGGGCATCTCCCTAAAGATGCTGGACGCTGCCTGCCTAATCTCCAACGACTCTACTTGGGTGCAAACAACTTTGATGGCCCTTTTCCACCTTCTTTTTCGAATGCTACTAGTCTCCAAACTCTTACTGCAGAAGACAATGAATTTAGTGGTTCTATACCATTAGAATTAGGTAGCCTGACACAACTCTAGAGGCTCTCTCTTTGGGGAAATATGTTCACCAATACCCCTGGCAGCCGTGAGCTTTCCATTCTCACATCCTTGACCAACTGTCGAATGTTAGAAGAAATTCATCTCGAACGAAACCTTCTAAACGGTATTCTTCCGGCCTCCATTGGAAACCTCTCAACCACCTTGTGGCGTGTTGTTCTTTCCTTTAATGAGATTGAAGGAACTATACCATTAGCCTTAATCAATTTAACTAAGTTAATTTCCTTAGATTTGAGATTCAACAAAATAAAAGGGCTCATTCCACAAAATATAGGTTCAATGAACAGGTTACAAGCCCTAGGTCTTTCTGGCAATGCATTAGAAGGCTCAATTCCAGACTCACTTTACCAGTTGGTCCACATGTATATTTTTCAAATTCAACACAACATGCTAATTGGGTCAATTTCAAGCTCTATAAACAATCTCACTAGTTTGCAAGGGCTGGATCTAAGCTCAAACAATTTTTCATCAACACTACCACCCGGTCTTTGTGAGTTGAAGGACTTGATGATTCTATACTTGCATGACAACTCTTTCACTGGTCAACTCCCTCTGAATCTCGGAAATTTAGCCATGATGGACAACATTGATATCTCTGCAAACAAGCTGAGTGGAAAGTTGCCTGCATCATTATCAAAGCTCCAAATGCTAGAATATTTGAATCTCTCTCGCAACACATTTGATGGTCACATTCCTGAACAACTTGATCACATGCTAAACCTTGACACTATTGACCTTTCTCACAACAAGTTTTCCGGTGAGATACCAAAATCATTGGAGAAACTTCAACACATCCAGGTCTTGGACTTGTCCTTCAATCTATTGGAAGGAGAGATTCCAAGGGGTGGAAAGTTTGCAAACCTTTCTGTCGAGTCGTTCCTAGGGAACCATGCACTATGTGGAGCTCCCAAATTCCATGTCCCATTGTGCTTAGACAAAACAAAGAGGCAAAGTAAGAGCCATGTGGCTAGAATCATTGCCGCTTGGGCAATTGGAGGCTCAGCACTTTTGGTCATTGTTTGCGCACTCATTGGTATCTCATGCTATAGAAAGAGGGAGTTGTCAAAACGTCCTGATGACATTGAAAGATTACGAGGAATTACACTACCAATGATTTCTTACAGAGAGCTATTGCATGCAACAAGCAATTTCAGTGATGCAAACTTTCTTGGGAGAGGAAGCTTTGGTTCAGTGTTCAAAGGAATTCTAACAGATGGAACGACTGTGGCTGTTAAGGTCCTTAATTTGTTATTTGAGGGAGCATCTAAAAGTTTTGACATCGAGTGCACTGTCATGTGCCAAATCAGGCACCGAAACCTCGTTAAAGTCATTACGTCTTGCTCTAGTGGAGATTTCAAGGCTTTAGTTCTCCAATACAAGCCCCTTGGCAGCCTAGAAGTCTGTCTACATTCGAGTGACTATCACTTGAATCTCTTCCAGAGATTGGATATCATGATTGATGTGGCATGTGCTCTAGAATATCTTCACCACGGTTACTCGGACACTATAGTTCATTGTGATCTGAAGCCAAGTAATGTGCTTCTAGATGAGAACATGACAGCATACGTCAGCGATTTTGGCATTGCAAAGATTCTAGTTGGTCAGAATTCTTCCACTCTTACAGCCACTCTTGGAACCACCGGATACATTGCACCAGGTACGTACTCTCTCTTATTTTTTTGTCATTTTATAAATTTTGTCTCTCAAAGTGTGTTATACTTGCCTGAGCTGTTTCTTGAGTCAACGTGGCCTGGCTTTGAGTTCTCATATGTGTGTGTGAATATGTGAACACTCTCTCTTTCTCTTCAATAATGCTCCCACGGAGGAAGAGGAAGAGAAGGTGGGATCGCATGGGAGGGGCCGGAGAGGTGATGAGGTGAGGTAAAGAGAGGCAAAGAGAGAGTGGGTGGGTTTGCCAGTCCTAGTGGACTCTCCCTCTCTCTCTCTCTCTCTCTCTATGCATATATATATATATATATATATATATATATATTCATTTATTTATAAATCAGCTGAGTAAGCTTTTTTTTATTTTGTATTGTTTAAAACACTGAAAAAAAATGCTGCTTTGGCTACAGTTTTAGTATTGAGACTCTTTTTAGGGTCACAAAAAAGAGTCATCAGTAACATAGGTAGCCGACTGATTTCAATTATATATATATATATATATAATTTGGTCCTGACTTACTTGCTTTAGCTAACTATACTCTTCTGTGATTTGCAATATAATATCAATAAATATATTAATTGATGTCCAAACACCCATGATCCATCTAATCATCTTGATTTGGTAGTTAACACATAAAGACATGCACAAATGGTTCCTAGCTCAATAATGTAAAGGTCATTGATCAACTATTTTACATGCATACATGTTTGAATTCTTTTGAGAGTAGGACTTCAGTTCAAAATCATAATCTTGTATTCTTTTTTAGATGTATATATGAGAACACAACAAGAGAAAGGCTGGATTGGAGGTTCAATTGCTCTTAACTTTATTAATTTCCAGGCCTTTATCCCAAAACCAATTAGTGCAATTGTGTCATACATGAGCATTAGCCGATTATATTGTGCTTGCTAATCATGTCTAATATTGTTGAGTGATTGATTTAGAATTTGGGATGGCTGGAAAGGTGTCAGCCAAAGCCGATGTCTACAGCTACGGAATTCTTCTGCTGGAGGTGTTTACCAGAAGAAAACCTACTGATGAACCATTTGATGGGAATTTTAGTTTAAGGAAATGGGTGGCTGAAGCATTTCCAGTCGAAATTTCAGATGTCATTGACAGCCATCTTCTGGATGAAAGCAACAATACCACAACTGAAAGATCAGCTGCTAGGAATGAGCTACTGATGATGATCATGGAGATAGGCTTGTCGTGTTCAAGGGAGTCTCCAAATGAGAGAACGGAAATGAAGGAAGTGGTTGCAAGGCTAAGAAGGATACGACAGAAGACTTGAAGAATGACAAAAGGATAATTCAACTACATCAGTATGTACAATTGGATTTCTGGGGCAGGATGGCAGTTACCAATAGGCACAATTTAATATCACTCTTCTTCTAGTTTGAAGATGCAATTACTATATTTTTTATGTGCTGGTTGTGGGTGTGAAAGTTGAAACTTGAACTAGGAGAAGGATGAGATCTTAAGAAAATAATCCAAAACATGTCAAGGTTTTTTTGTGATTAAACACTTGAGGATAGTAAAGTAGGCCTTTAGGCAATTCGGCTTATAATGGAACCTTGAATTTGACCTGGTTTGACAAAGAACCTGGCTTGGTTCTCACTGCTGCAGGAGAGGAAGCAACCCTATCTGAAATTAACAACGTTGAAAGCAATAACAGCATTCTCACTCATTTTGTTGGCCAATTCATTCCCAAATGCCATTTCCAAGTAAAAAGCTCGTTGACCATGTGGGTGAGTGCAGTGGACCTACGATTCGGTAGAGAACCGAAGCTCCGAATCAATTTCTTTTCTCCCAGGGGTATAAGGTTTGTTTTTAGTGCCTTAAGAGTACTATCACAACTATTATGCTTCAACTCGTGCATTGGTCTCCCCTTTTTGTAGCACTGGACGTTGACACCACTGACACTCAAAATAAACATAGTTGACATTGTCATTCTACATATATAAAAAACAATAGCAAAGTCAGAATAATTATTCAAACTAAAGCTCACCAAACATCATAGTGCTTAAGACTATCACTTTTTCCATTCAAGTGTTAAAAAAACGGCATAAATTCACCAAAAATATGAGATACAATTTGTACAGCCAAAAGCCCAATTCAGTGGGTTGCACACATGAACATGAACATGTAGACAGACATTTATATGCATTGATCGAACATGAAAAAAGACGGAATGCAGCATGCATGCTT
Source organism: Nymphaea colorata (assembly GCF_008831285.2). Lineage (NCBI taxonomy): Eukaryota > Viridiplantae > Streptophyta > Magnoliopsida > Nymphaeales > Nymphaeaceae > Nymphaea > Nymphaea colorata. The sequence goes on from NC_045139.1 coordinate 5,359,763, forward strand.
GGAAAAGGAAGGTTGATGTATATGCATACACAGATTTTGTAGCTTGCGAGCTTTAGACACCTAGTAGTTGAGTGATTAAACTATAATAAATGCAGAAAAAATCATCAAACTCAAAGAAGGTCCAAACTTTGACAACTTATGACATTTGGTAATCCATGGACAAGAATTTTGGAAGTTGAATGGAGGGAGGAAGGGTGTTTGAAAAGGGCGGACCTTCTTGGGTTTCTGATAATCGATCTTTCCCAGGTAAGTCCTCGACGACAGGATTGTAGGTGGAAATCTGTGGTTCTCATCATCAAGATTCAGAAGTGGACGTTGAGCAACTCTCAATTCAGATGATAAATAGAACACCAATAATCAAGATCGCTTCAGGGGTTTTTGAAAAGATGAAGTAGCCCTTTCGTTGGACTGTGATTCGCTGTTTCATTGGAGACTTATAGAAGAAGAGCATTGTTTATGCTTACATTGCTAATGATCTGATAAGCTCATGGAGACAAGTTGCAAACCCTAAGTTCTCTTTCTTAGGGAGGTATGCTTTCCTTGTAAGGGTTCACAATGAGGAGCAACTCAGGGTAGTTTTTAGAAGAGGGCAATGGAAACTGGGTGGAAGAGTGATGGTTGCCAGTAGATGGGATCCAAGGTGTTCCTTATCTATTGAGGAGAATATGAGAGTGTCAATCCGGATTAGGGTTCCCAATTTGCCAGTATTTTTGTGGAATCAAAGCACTTTCCAAGCTATTGCCTGAGCGCCATAGGGAGAATCGATGTCAAGCATGGGGCTTGCAGAATTTGTGTGCAGGTAGCAATGGATTTCAGTTCAAAATCCGTGGTTGAATTGGAATTGAAAGAGGGAGAAATTGTTCTTCAAGAAATCGACTATGTGAGTAATATTAAAATTTCCTCGCCTTTCAAAGCGAATATATACTCGTATGACAAGTCGGTGAAGAGTGAAACAATTGTTGGTTTCTTCTCAAGAGGGTGTGGCAAAGAAAGATGGGTGGAAGGAAGTGAAGATCTATCATTATGTTAGGAGAGCTAAGGAGTGGCGGGGAGGGAATATGGAAAAAATTTTGGGAAAAAATGAGGAGTTAATAAAGGAGAGACCCAGATCAAAAGCAGAACCAGAATTGGGGGGACAACAAGTTTCGGTTTCTCCATAGGCAGATGGAAGTTGAAAATGAACGTTAGACCCAGAAAGATTGGAATGCAGAGATTGATTTGCAGGAGACCAGATCAATTGTGGGGTAACGAGAAGATAGAGAAGAAGATGGAGAATCAATTGATAACAAAAAGAACCGAAGGGGAGAACCCCTCATCAGGTTTGATTCTTTCTCCTCCATTTAAAATAATGAAAGCGATTGATGATACTTTCACAAGGGGGAACATGAGTCCAGGGTAATGAGGATAGGGTGAGGCAGGAAAAGGGGAAACAACCAACATTTATTGGCTAATGCAGTTCCATTTTTCTTCACCTCATATGTCTAATAAGGTAGGAATTAGCCTTCCACTAGCTGCTATGAAAACAAATCGGTTGAGTCTTTATCTCCTATCCTAATTTCAAAACAAGTTCAGATCTGACAAACATATGTATATGTATCATTTCACATTCTTATTGGATCCCACTGGAACAATGGACTCCCATTCTCATTCAACTTATGAAAATGCATGACCAATCTAAAGTCTAAACCCGTTTGCTCCAAATTTCTGCACCAAAAAATGGAGCCAAAATCAGGACAAGTGGTAATTGAACTTATTAAATCGATTTACATACCTAATCAAAATGGATTCGCAAAACCCAATTAGTGATGTTTCATGACGATGGTCAGGTCAGCAATGGGACTTGGGTCGAAATCCAAGCAGATGGAGTCCGAGATCCAGAATGGAGAATTCCTAGTGCCACCAGGAAGCATCTGGCAACTCACAAAAATAAACCTAACTTTTGTTATTATAAAAACCACACAGTTGTTCCACGATAAACAACCCATCTTAACAACCAAATTAATGTTTTAAACATCAATTCAAATAAAAAAAAAAAAAGGTTAAAAACACCGCCTGATGCGCACGCATTATTCCAGTGCTGTCAGCGTGCGCCTCACACTAACTTTTAGGTGCGTTTGAAGGTCCGGTGCATATCGGTGGGCACTAATTTAACAACATTACTTAAAACGCTAAAAACTAGTCAGTCAAATAAAATGCGAAAAGACAAGTTTAAAAAAAAAAAAAAAAAAAAAAAAAAAAAAAACTTCAACAATGAACCCATTTTTCTAGTATTTCCTTTTTCATGTTTTTCACCTTTTTTGTGTGTTTCTGCACTTTTTGGTTACTAGATTTTTATTTTCAGAATTTTTTGCATTTTATTTTCAAGATTTTGGCCACCTGTGTATTTCTTTTTTTGGCTGAAAGATTAAAGAATAGTTGTTTTAAAAGTTGCCAAACTCTTGCCAATTTTTACTCATAAAAAAACAATTTTACGGTTTTATACCTGTACAAAACCTTGCCATTTAAAACCCCAAAACAATATTTGTAGCTATGGTTCTAAATGACATCAAATGAAGTTAATGCTATCAAAACTAACAAGAAGAAATTGCTTCCGATGTAAACATCCGTGGGCACTTGGCAAATTTGTGGAGGTTCTAAATGAGGTACGTAATTTCTAAGTTTGAAACAGCATGCTTTCATTTGATTATTTAAAAAATGAATCCTCAGACGCCGCAAGCATGATCAAATTCCTTCGGATCAGTAACCAAATGATCGATCCAAATCTATTTAACGTCTAAGCGTAGTTATAAGCATTAAAAATTATAGCTCAGTAAAAAAACTGTACATTTGAACCCCCAAAAAAAACCCGGTTCACCTGTGAGAATTGGGTGATCCAAGAGTCTACAATCTTATGCTTCGGATCTGAAAATTTTGTCCAGATCTGAAAATCTTATGTTTGGATTATTCTTTTTCTCCTCTGATGAACTTGTGTTCTTGATCGTTGTCCTTGTCGTCTCAAACTTGGGAACAACTAGGCCCATATATAGGAGACCAAAATTAAGAACTTTTCCATTGGAACATCTCAATCAGTCTTTGAGATTTGAAAACTTTGGTCACTAAATTGGTTGTGACAATATTTTGCGAAAAAAAAAGATCAATTTTGACAATTTCTGTAAATCCATGGAAAAGTCGAAATTTTTTATCTTTTCCTCTATGCTTAAGTTTTCCAAACGTCACATTATTAGAAATTGCTAAAAGATTTGGTTTTTTGAAAGTTTAGTAAGTAAAAACTTTTGGTGGCTTATCAATTCAGAGTTTTAGATTTAGTGTCTTAGCTCTTCTTATCACTTTCGATCAACTCTCTATATTACTTGCAGCAGTGAAATATTTTTTCTTTAGTGAAATAAAATGTGATCAGATTGGAGCTTTCAATAGTCAAATTTCAAGGTCATGTACAGTTCGCATCATCCAGACTCTGCATATGACATCTAACAATAAGAGCTAGCATGAATAAATATGACATTCTTAATGACTTCTGTCAAATTTTCGTGCCTTTCTTGGACTGTTGAATTTTACATGCTTTGACCACGGATGATCAGTTGATTTCTAAGCCAAATAAAAAGTGAAACAGTATTTATCAAAAAGAAGTAGCATTTCTACTTTTAACAGCCTCTGCCAGGAGTTCGCCGAAAATTTATGTAGATTTGTGACTATGACATATATATATATATGTATATATGTCATACTTACAAATAATATCATGGAGTTTCAAACGGTGAGGTTATTCTCGAGTATAATACGGCGAGCTCGAAAAAAATGAGAAAAATATGGTAAATTTTTAAAAATTTTTAAAAACTAAAGATGAGCAAAAATTAAAATAAGTGAGAAACTAGTAACACAAACATGAAATGATAAGTAGATTTGCAACAAATAAAAAAATAAAAAATAAAAACTGTTGGGCATTAAAAAAGCTGAAAAAATGAAAAAAGTGAAAAAACAGGAAAAAAAAGGGTTAACACGTTTTTTTTTTCATTTATACTCCGAAACAAATGAAAAACAAGTCATATCCAAATTTGAATCCAAAATCAGATTCCACAATCCGAATCTCATCCAAATCCAATTTTTTTCCTCATCCAAAATCAGATTTCATAATTTGAATCTGATCTAAATCCATTTTTTTCTCATCCTAGTCTGAATCAGAAATCAGATGTCACAATCAGAACACGATCTGAATCCTATTTTTATATTTGAATCTGAATCCAAAATTTTGAACTGCTGACTGATTTACAAAATATAAGAGCATTGAATATAGAATGTTATTTAAAACTAAGTCCGATCTGGGACTGATCGGATATTTTTGTGTTTCTGAATCTGAATTCAATTGGACATTTTGTATAACTGAATCCGTATGGATCGGATATGTATGCATATTTGAATCTGAATCTATTTGGATGTCGTTTCTCAATTTCAAATCCTATCTGATTTTTTTAGTTGATTAGTAAATTTCTTTTCTTCATTCAAATGTTTTTGGAGCAGTTAGCTTGGACATGCAATTCAAATCAGACATATTGACATGCTTAGGTTGAAGCTTCCCCACTCCAACTGACATGTTTCACCATTATAAACAGGGGACGAGTCTAATTGTGTGTGTCAAGTGGATAGAGTTGTAAACGAGTCGAGCCAACTCAAGCTCGACTCAAATTTGCTCTGTTAAGCTCGAGCTTAACTCAAAACTCATGATTATAAATACGTCGAGTTCAAGTTACATAAACTTGATTTTATTAAACTTGAGTAAACCATTTATCTAGGTTTTTTTTTTTTTTGTAATTTTTAAATTTAAAACCAAAAAAAGAAATCAAGTCAAATGATGAGTTGGTAAACAAGCTTTAACGAGTCAAGCTCGAGCTGTGGGTTGGTCTATCGAATCGAGTTCAAGCTGACTTTGTATAGCTAAACTCGAGCTCGAGCCAAGCTGAACGAGCTCATTTTTTACTCAGCTCATATATAACCCTACAAGTGTATCAAGAGTGTGCAGAAGTGGTGTGAGGTGCCTGTATAGTGAAAGTTCTCACGGCATGAGCAAGTGTTAATGATTCACAAATGTAAACTTAATCGTTGGCATTTTAGAAAAAAAAAAATCTATTTGGCTTCTGTAAACATTCATAAAAACATTATGGCCTGTGACAGTCGGTTCTTGGATTGTTTGTTTACACCGGATGTTCTAAAAACAAAATTTAGACTTGGTCGCGTGTTTGTTTGAGGAGATCTAATTGTATTTTCTGAACTTCATCCATTCCACCTATTATTTGTTTGGGTCGGATTGGCGGTCTATAACGTACATAAGAACTTTGGTCCGATCCGTATTCATATGTCAAAAATTGAATAAAACGAAAAAAGATGAGAGAGTTTGAGTGTCACAGACGTTCATTTTGGCGTCTGCTTACCCTCATATGCTGGACAAAAGTGTCTCAAAGGTGCATTTTGGGACCATTCATCCATGAAAGCTATAATAGACTAAGAAATTAAAGAGAAGACTTCCAATTGGGCTCTGATCCAATGGCGGAGTAATGTTGTAGGCACACCGGCCCATCAAATTTACTTTATTTGCATATAAGTGCTCCTTAAAGATTGAAATTTAAACTTAGAGTATTCTTTAAAGGTTGAAGTTTAAAGACAAAAATTTCTGACTCCACTCTGACATGGAGTGCTGACTTGTAATCAATTCCCTTTAAGGCTGATTGGGAATGCGATCAATCCCCTGTCGGCTTGGATTATGATTTCATTCCTCATTCTTGGGTGGCTTCTTCCTACATCATACCTATTGTTTCCATCATCGAAATCGAAAGACACAACCTGTATCAGGGCTTCCTTTGTTGTGGGAGTCTCTCTTCCAGGACATGTTGGGATTATTCTTTTTCCCCTCTAATGAACTTGTGTTCTTGCTCGTTGCCCTTATCGTCTCATACTGGGAAACAACTAGGCCCATATATAGGAGACCAAAATTAAGAACTTTTCCATTGGAACATCTCAATCAGTCTTTGAGATTTGAAAACTTTGGTCAATAAATTGGTTGTGACAATATTTTGCAAAAAAAAAAAGGAAAGAAATTCTGGAAATTTCTGCAAATCCATGGAAAAGTCGAAATTTTGATCTTTTTCTATATGCTTAAGTTTTCCAAAGGTCACATTACTAGCAATTGTTAAAAATTTTGGTTTTTTGAAAGTTTAGTAAGTAAAAAGGTTAAATAATTATATTTATCTGTTCTAACTATGATTGAATTTCGAAATTGATTGGATTCCTTGAAACTTTTGGTGGCCTATCAATTCAGACTTTTAGATTTAGTGTCTTACCTCTTCTTATCACTTTGGAAAGACCCTATATTATTTGTGGCAGTGAAGTCTTTTCTTTTTAGTGAAATAAAATGTGATCAGATTGGAGCCTTCAATCGTCAAATTTCTAGGTCATGTACATTTGGCATCGTCCAGACTTTGCATATGACATCTAACAATAAGAGATGGCGTGAATGAATTTGACATTCTTATTGACTTCTGTCAAATTTTCGTTCCTTTCTTGTTTGAATTTACATGCTTTGACCAAGCTTGATCATTTGATTACTAAGCCAAATAAGAAGCCAAACAGGATTTATGAAAAGGAACTCGAATTTCTACTGGAGGTCGTCAAAAATTTATAACTTGCTATTTTTTAAATTCAAAATCTGTCCTCTATATATATATATATATATATATATATATATATATATATCATAGTTACAAATAACATCACGAAGTTTTAAACGGCAAGGTTATTCTCGGGTATAATGCGGCTAACTTGAAAAAAATAAAAAAAAGAGAAAAATAAGGCAATTTTTAAAAATTTTAAAAAACTGAAAATGAACAAAAATAAATAAAATAAGTGAGAAACTAGTAACACAAACATGAAAAATAAACAAATTTGGAACAAATAAAAAATAGAAAATGAGAAAAAAAACCAGTTTGACATTAAAGAAAACTGAAAAAAATGAAGAAAGTGAAAAAAAATAAAAAAATGAAAAAAAAAGTTAAAAACGGCTTAAAACGTATTTTTCCATTTTTAACATTTTTTTCAAAAAAAGATGTTTTTTAAAGTTTTAAATGGTCAGTTAATTTATCGCCTTTTTTTCGAGTTTTTTTTTAAAAACATACGTTTTCTATGACTATGATATATATATATATATATATATATATATATATATATATATATATATATATATATATATATATATATATAGAGAGAGAGAGAGAGAGAGAGAGAGAGAGAGAGGGACACACACACACATGTACATACGCACATATGATAGAGTTTTTAATTATGATTATCTACCAAAGTTTCTTATTAGCTATCTCTATTGTATGATACTTGCAGGCCAGTAGGGAACAATTTGAGGGGTTTGTATCTTTTGTTATTTATTGTTTTTCTGGAGTCCTGGGATTGGAGTTGGGAGTAGGCTTGTTATTGTATCCGATTCAGATAGGATACATCTTGAACTATATCTGTTTTTTTTATATTAACATAACCATATTCAAATTCAGATTCGAATACAAACAATGGATCTAAAATCCAATATAACAATCTGAATTCAAATTTTGAATCAATTCTGTCTGATTTTCAAAATGTAAGAGCATTGGAATATAAGAATTTTATTTAAACTTAAATCCAATCCATATCTGAATCTGAGTCCGAATCCAGTTGGATATATATGTACATCCAAATATGAATCAAGATCCAGTCAGATGTCGTTTTTGGAGCTAGACGTTGGTGGTTGTTGGCTTGCATCAGCTACCTATCTTCCACAGGAAGATATGATTGTGATATTTTTACAGTCTTATTTGAAATAATTGCTTATTTGTGTGCTTTAACTTATGGATGCTGGATTTTTGTCATTCCGGTAACATAGGGATCCAAATACTAGAATCAGTATGTGACGGTCAGATCAACTCGGTGATTAATTAGCATACTAATTGTGTGAGCATCAGAAATATAAGTGAAGCATACTAATTCTGTGATTGAATTTTTATACTCATGTACAGGCCTGAATGTGATAAAGAACATTTTGGAAGCACTTTGATAAAATTGAAATCCATTTAATTGATTAAAGCATCAATAAAATATGTCACAAAACATTGCCAAAAGAAAGCTCATTAAGTTCATGTTTTTTTGTTGCTAGGATTTTCGATTGTTGGTTTTTTGGATTTTGCCTAAATCAATAAGCTACGTTAATGCTTTGAGATATGACAGCAGTGACTATTAAAATTCCACAAAGATATTATATATCAAGCCAAAATTGTTAGTAGTAAGTTAGACTGATCCACAGTTACTACACAGTAGGGACGCAGGCTGGGGCCTTGGCCCCCCACCATCAAATTTTAAAAAAATTCAAACATTGATATTTAAATTTCATAAATTTTAGTTTAACGTATATAAAAAAATTGAAAAAATCTATTTTGGTCGATATTAAAATTTGAAACTGTATTTCGGTTCTGACACACACGTTCTAACATATAGAGCACTGATATGCTTGTGCAAGTAATGTTGATCTTAGTTTTCTTGTGAATTAAATAATCACTAATTTACATTTCATGCATGAGTCTTTTTCAACTGCCCGCCCTTTCTTCGTAAGTTCAAATGCAGAAACAGTACAAAAGAAAAAAGCTTGGGCTTCTTTTTCAAAGAAATCAAACGTGGGTGGGTCCGGCACTTACAACATTTAGGAAGCACTTTGATAAAATTGAAATCCATTTAATTGATTAAAACATCAGTAAAATATGTTACGAAACATTGCCAAAGGAAAGCTCATTAAGTTCATGTTCTTTTGTTGCTATGATTTTCGATTGTTGGTTTTTTGGATTTTGCCTAAATCATTAAGCTATGTTAATGCTTTGAGATATGACACCAGTGACTATTAAAATTCCACAATATCTAACAAGATATTATGTATCAAGCCAAAATAGTTACCACACACACCAGGGACGGAGGCAGGGGCCTTGGGCCCCCTCCATCAAATTTTAAAAATTTCAAACATTGATATGTAAATTTCATAAATTTTAGGTTAACTTATATAAAAAAAATTGAAAAATCCTATTTTGCCTCCGTTAAAATTTTGAAACTATTGTTGCGTTCTGACACACATTCTAACATATGCAGAACTGATATGCTTGTGCAAGTAATGTTGATCTTATTTTTCTTGTGAATTAAATATTTGAGTACTGGTTATGCTGTAAGTCGCCTAAGAAATGATTGTCAAATAATATGCTTTTTGGCTCCTTCAATAATATGCCGTTGAGCAACTCCCAATTCAGTTGATAAATGGAACATTAACCAGTAATCAAGATCGCTTCAAGGGTTTTGGAATTGATGAAGCAGCCCTTCCGTTGGACTGTGATTCGCTGTTTCATTGGGGACTTGTAGAAGAAGAGCATTGTTTATGCTTACATTGCTAATGATCTGATAAGTCCATGGAGAAAAGTTGCAAACCCTGAGTTCTCTTTCTTAAGGAGGGAAGCTTTCCTTGTACGGGCTCATAGTGAGGACGAACTCAGGGGAGTTTTTAGAAGGGGAGAATGGTTGCCAGCAGACGGGATCCCAGATGGTCCTTATCAATTGAGGTGAATGTGGGATTGCCAATCTGGAAGAGGGTTCCTAATTTGCCAGTATTTTTATGGAATCGATGCGCTTTCCAAGCTATTTCCAGAGCTCTATAGGGAGAACAGACAGAAGATGACATCCATACTCAATCGATGTCAAGAATGGGGGCTAAGCAATTCCTCCCATTGCAAAGCCAATATATACTCACATGGCAAGTCGTGTCGAATTAATCAATTGGTGGTTTCTTCCCAAGAGGGTGTGGGAAAGAAAGATGGGTGGAAGGAAGTGCAGATCTGTCATTATGTCAGGAGAGCTAAGAATTGGCAGGGAGGGAATAAGGAAAAAAAATGGAAAAAAATTTGGAGTTAATAAAGGAGAGACCCAGATCAAAAGCAGAACCAGAACTGGGGGATAACAAGTTTCGTTGAAAAGGAACGTTAGACCCAGAAAAATTGGAATACAGAGATTGATTTACAGGAGACTAGCAATTGCGGAGTGAGTTGAAGGGGAGAATGACTAGCAAATAATGGAAAGAACATGAACATTGATTTTGTTATGATGAACGACTCACACCACCAGGTTTGTCAAGAAGAGAAAATGGAAGAACAGCTGGTGAGAAAGGGAAGGCGATTGATGATGCTTCCACATGGGGGGAACATGAGTCCAGAGTAACGATGATAGGGTCGAGGCAGGAAAGGGGGAAACATCCAGCATTTATTGGCTAATGCAGTTCCATTTTTCTTCACCTTATATGTCTCTAATAAGGTAGGAATTAGCCTTCCACTCGCTGCTATGAAAACCAATTGGTTGGGTCTTTATCTCCTATCCTAATTTAAAAACAAATTTAGATCAGACGTTCATATGTATATGTGCCTATTCAGCTCCTAATTGGATCCCACTGGCACATTGGACTCCCATTCTCATTCACTTATGAAAGAGCATGACCAATCTAAACCTGTTTGCTCCAAATTTCTGCCACCAAAAATGGATTCAAAATCAGGTCAAGTGGTAATCGAACTTTTTAAATCTATTTAGGTACCTAATGAAAGAGGATTAGCAAAACCAAATTAGTGATGTTTCATGAGGATGCTCCGGTCAAGAATGGGACTTCGGTTGAAAATTGAAATCGAACCAGATGGAGTCCAAGATCCAGAATGGAGAATTCCTAGTGCCACCAGGAAGCATCTGGCAACTCACAAAAATACACCTAACTTTTGTTATTTTAAAAACAGCACAGTTGTTCTATGATAAACTAATATATATATAAACTTAGTACCCTCTAAACGAACATGTAGGCTCGCCTATGTTTTCTCGCCTAGTAATTCTATAATTAAGTAAAAGCAACATCCATTTTAATCTTTTAAGATTCTATGCATTAATAAAAGAGCATAACTGGTTGGGACATAGTTAACCAAGTATGTATGTTATTTGGTATTGTCACAGTGGCAGATAATGGAAATTAATGAGCTAATTAATTTGTTTATGTGGAAACTACTTTTAGTCATTTCATCTTAATAATTGTACGTAAGCTATTTATTAACACCCAATCACCGTTTATATTAACATAAAACCACACGGTTGCCGGGTAACAGAAATATTCTTTTTAAACAGGAAAAGCTGGAACATAACTTGTTCATGGTTTCACTTCTCTTCGTGAGCCCCCACTAATCCTTAACTTCAAGAAAGCAATATCACATTTTGTTTCAAGAGAGTGGGCTTAGTCTTCCATGCATTTCAATTGGAGAAAAACAAGGCTAAACTTTCTGAAACATAACTTATAACAGGACCCTGTGATATGGGCTCGTACGCGGACAAAAACACATTTTTTCAAACAAAAAAAGCATTAAATGTGTGAAAAATAAGTCAGCTTAACAAAAAGACAAAAATTGCCGTTTCATTTTTGAAAAAAAAAATGCCACAGCAAAAAAACGTGTTTTTTCTGCATTATTCTCATTTCTCCTTTTTTTCACTATAGGCGTTTTTTCACTCTTTTTTATTGTCAAACTGCTTGTTTCCACTTTCTAGTTATTATTTATTTCTTATCTATTTTCTTAATGTTGCCTTATTAGTTTTCCATTTATTTGATTTTTCTCTGACTTTTAAGTTTTTTTAAGTTTTTCTAAAAATGTACCATATTTTTCCATTATTTTAATCTTTTTTCTAAGCTTGTCGTTGAGAAAAACCTCTCCATTTAAAAGGCAAAAACGATCTTTTTGACTAAGGTGGAAGCCCAGCTTAAAAAAAAAAAGTTCAAATCGATGACTTTGATTTGGGACTGCATGGAGTGGAAAACTGGTAAAGGAAAATATGATAAGGGCGGCCAAGAAACGCACAACTAAAACGCACAAGAAAACAAGGCCAGAGGGAAAATGAGAAGCGTATCAAACAGGAAGATAGACGTTACAGGAAGTTACTGTCTGACTAGTGTTGCCCAAATGAGATGCATGTTTTATATTCAACTCGTCCGTTCATAGAGCAATTGATTTGTATATTGACCACGAATCCAAATATGCGGTAGCGAAGGTACATACATGTGAGCTTATGTGAGTATTTGCCGACACTAGCTTACAAGATTTCTGGATTTTATGTGTTGATGCTTTCGAAAATTTGCTCCTTTACAAAAAACACATTTAAAAAAAAAAGCATTAAATGTGTGAAAAATAAGTCAACCTAATAAAAAAGACAAAAACTGCCGTTTCATTTTTGAAAAAAAAAATGCTATAGTAATAAAATGTGTTTTTCTGCATTATTCTCATTTTTCCTTTTTTCCGTAACCGAGTCGGGAGCTGAGGACGGTGAATGATAATGGGAATTTCTTATCCAGTAAATGATCAAATCATAAAGCATGAATTTGCAAAGCAATAGTGGTTCTGATCCTTTTTTTTTCTTTTTTCTTTTTAGTTTTTAGAAGGGGGGAATGGGAAACTGGGTGGAAGAGTGATGGTTGCCAGCAGATGGAATCAAAGATGCTCCTTATCGATTGGGGAGAATATGGTAGTGCCAATCTGGATTAGGGTTCCTAATTTTGCGGCATTTTGATGGAATCGATGCACTTTCCAAGCTATTGTCAGAGCGCTATAGGGAGAACCAATGGAAGATTGACTCCCATACTCAATCGATGTCAAGCATGGGGCTTGCAGAATTGGGGGATAACGAGTTTCAGTTTCTCCATAGGCAGAAAGATTGTAACGCAGAGATTGATTTACAGGAGACCAGCAATTGCAGAGTAACTTGAAGACCAACCAGCTGGTGGGTGACGAGAAGATAGAGCAGGAGATGGAGAATCAATTGATAACAAAAAGAATCGAAGGGGAGAACCATGAGTCCTCATCGGGTTTGATTCATTCTCCTCCAATGAAAAATAAATTTCAGGTTTCTTGTTTGGATGGAATGAAAACTAGCAAATAAATGACTAGTTTGGAGAGTGAGGTTATGGTGAGCGACTCACCACCAGGTTTGTCAAGTAGAGAAAATGGAAGAACAGCTGGTAAGAAAGGGAGCCAGAGTAGTTGAGTAGTGCCCTGTACAATTAGTCAAGCTAACTCAAGCTCGAGTCCAGCTTGTTCAGTTACGCTCGATTTGAAAACTCAAGTTTATAAAGGAGTCGAGTTGGAGTTGCATGAATTTGACTCTATTTTCTTTAATTTAGCTTCTTTTTTTAATTTTCAAATTTAAAACAAGGAAATTGAAGGAAAATTTGGTAAAGGAACAAGAAGACCGTGCCGAAAACGCAAAAACGCAAAGTCTGGACAAGTTTTCCATCGATTTTAATTGAAAAAAAAAACAAGGCTAAATTTTCTGAAACACATAAAGACACGCATCAAGAGAGTAGGCTTAGTATTCCATCGATTTTAATTGAAAAAAAAAGGCTAAATTTTCTGAAACATAACTTATTACATGACCCTGTGATATGGGCTGGTAGGCGGACAGTTTATATTTCAGTGTTAGGAGTGTCACCATTGTCATAGTGGGTCGGCACTCCAAAACACCGAACATAGGCTCTAATTATCATGATGGGTCCGCCCTACAACCCGAATAACATTCCTTAGCACCTCAATTAAATGCCACCTAGTTTGAATCAATAGCCATTCATATTCAACACAGCCAGCCACAATAGGCCTAACTCCAGTCCGGTGACTTGGATGATGTAGTTGTGAGTCATGACAAAAATAGCGTACTCACACGATCCCATCCTTGCTTCATTTACATTGGTCAAAACTAAAATATGTGTCTTATCATATGGATCCCCATATTTTCACTAACCAAGCAATAGAGTAGTTGCATTTTTTAAAAGAAAAGGCATTAAATGTGTGAAAAATAAGTCAGCCTAATAAAAAGACAAAAACTGCCGTTTCATGTTTGAAAAAAAAGCCCTAGCAAAAAAACACGTTTTTCTGCATTATTCTCATTTTTCCTTTTTTTCACTTTTTTTTATTCTCAAACTGCTTGTTTCCACTTTCTAATTCTTATTTGTTTATTATCTATTTTTTAATTGCCTTATTAGTTTCTTATTTATTTGATTTTTCTCTGACTTTTAAGTTTTTTTTAATTTTTCCAAAAAATGTACCATATTTTTCCATTATTTTGATCTTTTTTGCTAAGCTCGCCGTTGAGAAAAACCTCTCCATTTAAAAGGCAAAAATGATCTTTGTGAACACGGTCGAAGCCCAGCTTTGGGAATCTTTAAAAAAAAATCTCAAATTGACAACTTTGATTTGGGACTGAATAGAGTGGGAAACTGGTAAAGGTAAATAAGGTAAGGGCGGCCAAGAAAAAGCCTCGTTCATGTAACCATTAGACGTGCGGCTGCATTTGGAATTGTGAAGCAATATGTTCCAAAGCAGTAGACCTGACTCATCTTCAATTTCTAAACAAACACACAAATTTTCTAGAAGTGAATCCATATATAAATTAAAGACCTAGTTTCTTCTTCTGTTCATGCATGTTTTGCATAGAAAATTGGACAGGCATGGCAACCACCGGCCAGTCACCTCAGCCGCTTGCATTTCTTTTGTGTTTCTCCTCCTTCACCTTGATTGTGGTTCTTGGCCAAGGGGAGGTGCCCTCAGCCCTTGTTTCTCTGAGCAACGTGACTGGTCAATTTGCATTGGTGTCTTTCAAATCCCTTGTCACTAAAGACCCTCATAATGTGTTATCAAATTGGAATTCCAACATCTCCTTCTGCAACTGGGCTGGAGTTTCATGCGGTCGTGGTTCACAAAGGGTAGTTGCTCTGAACCTCTCCGAAAAGGCACTCGAAGGTACTATCTCCCCATACATTAGCAATCTCTCCTTCTTACAGGTTCTTGATCTCTCAAACAACAGTTTCCATGGTCAACTTCTCATTGATTTTAGTAGTCTCCCTTTGTTAGAAATTCTTTCTATAACAAAACAATTTTGACGGGTTGATCCCACAAACACTGAGCCTTTGTCGAGGTCTCCAAATACTGCTAGCACCATATAACCAATTCTATGGAAGCATCCCAAAGTTTCTAGGCAGTTTGTCGGAACTCAAGCACTTAAGCTTTCGTGGTAATAGGCTCACCGGCACCATTCAAGTTGCTTTGGCTAATCTCACAAAATTGGAGTGGTTTAGTATCGGTCAAAATCAGTTACAGGGGAACATTCCTTCTGAGTTGGGAAGCCTAACCCACTTGATGATCTTTGACGTGCAAATGAACAATCTCACTGGTACACTACCTGTAAGCTTGTTTAACCTATCCGCTCTTCAGACTTTGAGTTTCATGACCAATCAACTAATAGGGCATCTCCCAAAAGATGCTGGCCGCTTCCTGCCCAATCTCCAACAACTCTATATGGGTGTAAACAATTTTGATGGCCCTCTCCCGGCTTCTCTTTCTAATGCTACAAGACTTCAACTTCTTACTGCAGAAAGCAATAAATTCAGTGGTCCAATACCATTAGAATTACGTAGTATGTCACAACTGAGGTGCCTTTCCCTTTGGGGAAATATGTTGACCAATGCCCATGGTAGTCGTGAGCTCTCCATTCTCACATCCTTCACCAACTGTCGACTGCTAGAGGAAGTTAATCTGTCACAAAATCTTCTGCATGGCATTCTTCCACCCTCTATTGGAAACCTGACAACAACCTTGTGGAAACTTTACCTTTCCTTTAATCTGATTGAAGGTACTATCCCATTGGCCTTAGCCAATTTGACCAATTTAATTTATTTAGATTTCAGTACCAACAAAATAAAAGGGCTCATTCCACCAAATATAGGATCAATGAACAAGTTACAGGGGTTAGCACTTTCTTACAATGCATTAGAAGGTTCAATTCCAGACTCAATTTACCAGTCGGTCCGCATGAATCTTTTTGTTGTTGAACACAACATGCTAATTGGGTCAATTTCAAGCTCTATAAACAATCTCACTAGTTTGCAAGGGTTGAATCTAGGCTCAAACAATTTGTCATCAACACTACCGCCTGCTTTTTGTGAGTTGAAGGGCTTGTTGGACCTATACTTGGAAGACAACTCTTTCACTGGTCACCTGCCTCTTTGTCTTGAGAATTTTGCCATGATCAGCAACATGGATATCTCTATAAATAAGCTTAGTGGAGAGTTGCCGGCATCATTATCAAAGCTCCAAATGCTAGAGTATTTGAATCTCTCTTGGAACACATTTGATGGTCATATTCCTGAACAACTTGATCACATGTCAAACCTTGACACTATTGACCTTTCTCACAACAAGCTTTCTGGTGAGATCCCAAAATCATTGGAGAAACTTCAGCACATCCAGGTCTTGGACTTGTCCTTCAATCTATTGGAAGGAGACATTCCAACAGGTGGAAAGCTTGCAAACCATTCTGCTGAATCGTTCCTAGGGAACTATGCACTATGTGGAGCTCCCAAATTCCATGTTCCATTGTGCTTAGATAAAATAGAAAGGCAAAGTAAGAGCAATGCGGCTAGAGTCATTGCTGCTTGTGCAATTGGAGCCTCAGCACTTGTGGTCATTGTTTGCACACTCATTGGTTTTTCATGCTATAGAAGGAGGGGGTTATTGAAACATCTTGATGACATTGAAACATTACGAGGAATTACACTTCTAGTGATTTCTTACAGACAGCTATTGCATGCGACAAGCAACTTCAGTAATGCAAATTTTCTTGGGAATGGAAGCTTTGGTTCAGTGTATAAAGGAATTCTAGCTGATGGAACGACAGTGGCTGTTAAGGTCCTTAATTTGTTATTTGATGGAGCATCTAAAAGTTTTGACATTGAGTGCTCTGTCATGCGCCAAATCAGGCACCGAAACCTCGTTAAAGTCATTACGTCTTGCACTAGTACAGATTTCAAGGCTTTAGTTCTCCAATACATGCCCCTTGGCAGCCTAGAAGTCTGTCTACATTCGGGTGACCATCACTTGAATCTCTTTCAGAGATTGGATATCATGATTGATGTGGCTTGTGCTCTAGAATAGCTTCACCACGGTTACTCAGAGACTATAGTTCATTGTGATCTAAAGCCAAGTAATGTGCTTCTAGATGAGAACATGACAGCATACATAAGTGATTTTGGCATTGCAAAGATTCTGGTTGGTCTGAATTCTTCTACTCTTACAGCCACCCTCGGAACTACCGGATACATTTCACCAGGTATGTACTGTCTCTTATTTTTTTGTCTTTTTATAGTTTGTGTCTTTCGAAGTGTGAGTATAATTGCCTGAACCTTTTCTTGAGTCAACCTGGCCTGGCTTTGAGTTCTTACATGTGTGTGTGCATGTGTGAACACACTCTATTTCTCTTTGATAATGCTGTCGCAGAGAAAGTGGTAGAGAAGGTGGGATCTCATGGGAGGGGCCAGAGAGGTGATGAGATGAAATAAAGAGAGACAAAGAGAGAGTGGGTGGGTTTGACAGTCCTAGTAAACGCACACACTCTCTCTCTCTCTCTTTCTCTATCTCTCTCTCTCTCTCTCTCTCTCTCTCTCTCTCTCTATATATATATATATATATATATATATATATATATATATATATATATATATATATATATATATATATATATATATATATATATATATATATTAATTGATGTGAAAACAGCCATGATCCATCTAATCATCATGATTTGGTAGTTCACACATAAAGACATGCACAAGTGGTTCCTAGCTCAATAATGTAAAGGTTATCGATAAACTATTTTTCATGGACAATGCATTCCTTGTTTGTATGGCTTATGGTGTTGCATGCTACTTTTTGCATTCTTTTGTGTTCATGTACACCTGTTGTTTGTGTGTCCTCAATGGACAAGAATCTTCAATTGATATTCTTTTAACAGAAGTTATAAACTTTTTTCTTTTCTTGTATAAAAGAATCCTAATCGTAAATACCTTTATATCTAATGGCTTAAGACTGGCTAACAATCAGCACTACTGAATAATTCAATAAATTTAGGAGCGATTTAAGAGAACCTTGAGATAGGTCACTGGAGAATTAGAAGGAAGAAGAGTTTAATTAGGCCTTTATGTTGTGAAATCACTGCACCATACAATTCAAGAGCACATGAATATCATATATAGAGGACTTCAGTTCTAAATTGACCTGCACATCGGGCCAGCCCAGCCCAATAAGAACCGGGTTCGGGCCGACCTGATGTGCGAAATCTGAGCCCAGGCCCGGCCCGGTTACATAAAAATTTAATTTTTCATTTGTTTTAATATAAAATATATTTTAAATAACAAGATATATATTATTTAAAAGTTATGGGAATGGATCGGGCCCCCGTCGGGCTGACCCGGGCCGGCCCGATACATTATTGGGAGGGCTCGGACCCGGGCCCGATCGAGTGGGGTACCCATTGGGTACCCGGCCGGATAACCACGTCTAGTTCTAAATCACAATCTTGCATTCTTTTTTAGATGTATATATGAAAATACAACAAGAGAAAGGCAGGATTGGAGGTTCAATTGATCTTAAGTCCATTAATTTCCAGTCCTCTTGCCCGCAACCAATTAGTGCCATTATGTCACACATTAGCATTATCTAATTATTTTGTGCTCGCTAATCATGTTTAATATTGTTGAATGGTTGAATTAGAATTTGGGATGGCTGGAAAGGTGTCAACCAAAGCCGATGTCAACAACTACGGAATTCTCCTCCTTGAGGTGTTTACAGGAAGAAAGCCTACTGATGAACAGTTTGATGGGGATTTTAGTTTGAGGCAATGGGTGGCTAAAGCATTTCCTGTTGCAATTTCAGATGTCATTGACAGCCATCTTCTAAGCGAAAGCAACACTACTACAACTGAAAGATCAGCTGCTATGAATGATCTGTTGGTGATGATCATGGAGATAGGCTTGTCATGTTCAAGAGTGTCTCCAAATGAGAGAATAGACATGAAGGAAGTGGTTGTAGGGCTGAGAAGAATACGACAGAAGACAAGAATGATAGAAGGATAATTCAAATATATCCATATGTACCCTGAGATTTAATTTCAGGGCACGACCAGCCATTGGCTAAAATGTTCAGAAGGTGGATTCCAAGAGGCTAAATACTAGGAGGTGGAAATGTAGTTTGATTGCTTTCATTGAGAGCTCTCACTTGCATTTCTCAATTACAGTTGCATATAGGATTTATTAAAGACATGCTTAATATGCTTGTGTGTTCTATTCCTAAGGCAGTTGGGTGACTAATCTTGTAGAACAGCTTCCACATTTCCAGTGCATGTTAAGTGAAAGACGCTTGGTGCTTTGTCCATTATTGCAGTTTGTGCTTTATTCTAAGTAAGGTCACCTCAATAGTCAGAGCTCAGATAAATCCTCAGCACAATTTCTCAAACCTATCAAAAAAATGCACAACAAGAAGAATGAACAAAGATGTACAACTTCAGTAAGTTTTGGACTGAATTCTATTTTATCAAAATAAGAGCCCTCGAATGAGGAGGATGAGAATTTTATGTTGTGGAGCATCATGTGTTATTGGAGCATGCTATATGTGATGGCCCTCTAACAAAGGACCATGTGTTATGGACTTAAAATGATAAAAAACGCGAAAATGATGTTGTTATTAAATAGAAGCACCCCCCCCCCCCCTAACAAGAAAAAGTGAAACTTGGAAAATCTTCATTCTATTTCCTAGGAAGTGAGTCCACCATTGTTAAAAGGAAGCTTGGTGTTGTCTCAAAGAAAGTAATATCTTTAATCTTTTCAAGCATACAAAAATGCATGAAGCCAAACCCATGAACACGTCGATGGCCACATTCATAAAATTATTTGCCAGTCACAACTCGAAGTTCCAGGGTGCTACTTTATATTGAAGTATTGTGGGAGCATTGCAATATGTGTCCCTCACCCAGCTTGATATTGCCTTCTGATAGGTTTGTTTGCATCCCAAAATTTGTTTATGGCAGGCTGTGTTCATTCTCCATGCATTTCATATTCACCCAAACATTATCTTCAACCTATATGTGGTGTGGTATTTAGTAAAGAAGTTAAAACTTTATAAAGCGAAGGAAAGAAAAATCTTTTTAAAGGAAATTATTTCATAAACTTTTATCAAGAACCTTAGAGAGAGTGAGACAAAGATTTTTGAGAGAAAATATAGATATAGAAAAACTAGTAAAAGAGCAAGAGATTTTAAGAGAAAATTAAGAGAGAGAGAGAAATAAAAATTTATAAGTGAGTGGAAAGAAATAAAGCTAGAGCTTTTAATTGAAAAACTAGTAGAAGAGCAAGAGATTTTAAGATAAAAATGAGACGGATAGAGAGAGAAAGAGATAAATATTTTTCAGAGAAAAAAAACTAGTAGAAGAACAAGGGAATTTAAGAGAAAAATGAGTGCGAGAGGGAGAGAGATAAATATTTTGAAGAGAAAGAAAATAAATAAAGAGAGAAAAACTAGTAGAATAGCAAAAGATTTTAAGAAAAGAATGAGGGAGAGAGAAATGTAAAGATTTTTAAGGGAGAGAAAAGAAATAGAGAAAGGAAAATTTGTGAAGATAGATTTTAAGGGAATAATAAGAAAGATATAAAAATTCTAAGAGAAAAAAATGAGAAAGAGTGAAGAAAAGAAGGAAGAAAAAATGATCTAACTACGAGATATTGTAAGCCCTCTTTTTTTTATATAGAAATTAAAAGTTTTGAAAATTTTCAACTTCAATATTTTTATGTGAGCGAGAGAAGAACTTGTGCTTCAATCCCGTTAGGAAGACTCTTTTAAAGGTGGATCACTCCTTTAAGACTACAAATAGGACGACCAATAGGTGTTTTATCAAGGGAATGAGGATTTGAAGGATGTCAAAACTAATCATAACGATAATACGGAAATGCATATTAACATCTATATATTCATTGTGTTTTTCCTGATGAAGGGAAGAGAAAGAAAAAATGAGACTACGTGCCTCGCAATGGTATGCGCTGGGGTGGAAGATTCCCCAACCCGATAAAAAACAAAAAAAAGCTTGCTGGGCTGGACTAGGCTAGGCTGGCCCGACTCTGAGTTGGGTATTGGAGCTCTGATTCTGTTCAACATACACATTTAGACCCCACCTCTCCACTTTGGTTTCTTTTTCTTTCTCTCTCTAAAATCTTTTTCGCCATAACGCAGACATTTGGCTTCCTTATTACTTTGGTTTTTTTTTTATTCCTTATTAATTCGCCATAACTCCACCTCTCCACTTGATCGCATGTCCAATTGAACCATTCCAAAAAAAAAATGAAACAAGACAGATATGAAAAATAAATTAATCTCTGATTAAGATATAGATAGTCTTCGAATCTGAGAAATAACATCTGACTGGTTTCGGATTCAGCTTCTGGTCTATACAAGTATCAGATCAGATACGGATTGAGAACAGATTTAGTTTTAAGTAATTACTCATATCCAAAGAACTTACCTTTTGAAAATCTTCTATATATAATTTAAATTTGGATTTGGATTTTGAAACCAGATCTTGAATTCAGATTCAGAGATGATATCTCTTCATTCTAGTAAAACCTGAATTCGAATACCAGTATGTAAGGCTGCACAACGAGTCGAGCCAACTCGGGCTTGACTCAAACTCGCTCGAGTAAACTCGACTCGAGCTCAACTCTTTTTTTATACGTGTCAAGCTCGAGCTTAAATATGAACTCGAGTATGTTAACGAGTCGTGTTAGTCGAGCTCGACTTGATTAAACTCGGATGCAGCGAAAAAGGAAGGCACCTTGAGGGCGAACTTGTCAAAGCAGCAGCGGTCTCGCAGCTTACCAAGAATAAACGAGTTTAAACCAGTCGCTCTATATATATATTCTCATGCATTCATTGCTGACCAGTCGGTCAAGAAAATGCGGGTGATGCCTAATGACTTGACCAACTAGACTTGGCCGATGGGGTTGTTAGCGCGACTTGATTAGGTACGAACATTCTCGTGGTCTCCTCCATTAAGGATGTGAATAGATCAGATTTGTTCCGATTCATATCTGACTCGAATCTGACCTGTTTATTTCCTTAAAAACATAACTCAGTCAACCGCTCCAAGCGAGTCAACAATCGTGTCAGGTAAAGCCTAAAGACTCAGTCCAAATTTTAATTAATTAAGTTGTTGACCGTTATGAGCTTGAAAGTCTGAGTCTAAACCCAGAGGGCCAGAACCACTAAATTTCTCTTAACTAAGTACCAACGACCCAGGTCAACTGATCAAATAAGATACGTCCTGAATAATAATAAACTGTTCCTGCTTTGTTCCTAGAGTTGCAATGATATTTGGATTTTTTTTTTTGGGAGCTAGATGTTGGTGGTTGTTGGATTGATTCAACTTTTTCCACAGGTCAATATGGTTGTGATATTTTTACAGTCTTATGTGTGCTGTAACATAGGGATCTAAATACTAGAATCTGTATGTGATGGTCAGATCAACTCAGTGATTAATTATCATCCATAATCTGTGTGACCAATCACCAGGTTTGATTACTCGCTTGAAGCAAGATATGAGCATCATAAATATATGTGAAGCATACTAATTGCGTGATTGAATTTTTATACTCATGTAGAGGCCTGAATGTGACAAACAACATTTAGGAAGCACTTTGATAAAATTGAAATCCATTTAACTGATTAAAACATCAATAAAATATGGTACCAAACATTGCCAAAAGAAGGCTCATTAAGTTCACGTTCTTTTGTAGCTATGATTTTCGATTGTTGGTTTTTAAACAAGATATGACACCAGTGACTATTAAAATTCCACAATATCTAACAAGATATTATATATCAAGCCAAAATTGTTCGTAGTAAGTTAGACAGACTGAGAGTTACTACACACACCAGGGACGGATGCTGGATTTTTGTTTTACTTATATAAAAAAAATTGAAAAATCCTATTTTGGCCTCTGTTATAATTTTGGAACTATAGTTGGGTTCTGACACACATTCTAACATATACAGCACTGATATGCTTTTGCAAGTAATGTTGATTTTATTTTTCTTGTGAATTAAATATTTGAGTACTGGTCATTCTATAAGTCGCCAAAGAAATGATTGTCAAATAATATGTTTTTTGGCTCCTTCAGTCTTAAATAGAAATTAAGCTCTCTTTTGTGCAGTTTAACTGCTAACATGTATCTGTGAGTCAATTCTTGGCAAACCATCACGGTGAATATCAGCATTAATCTGCTGATCTTTCCCCATTGCACAGATTGGTTTGGCTTAACAAATGCAGGGGACCTAATCCCCAGCAAGCTGTTCGTTCAACATACATTCTGCTTTTGGTGGTGATTCTGCCGTCGACTGCTGAATGCTTGTTTCTTAGTCCTGATCAAGCAGCAATAGGATGCATGACTTGCCTCGAATTAATCCTGAAGTTCTTTCATGAATTCAAAAGTTCCAGCATAACTGAGAAACCATTTCTAAACTAGGTACTATGCATAACCAACAACTTGGTTGAACTGTTAAATTTCCATAGAATAGATGTTTGATCCATGCAAATGCCAACGAAATTCTGTTTCTATCTTAATTTTTGAATTTTGGAGATATGTAAATGGTAGTCATGGCTATAACCAGCTTCTTACTATATATATATATATATATATATATATATATATATATATATATATATATATATATATATATATATGTATGTATATAAGATAAATATAAAGATAAGGTGATACCCATGCCTGTCCAGTACGTGCACGAACACGAGTTGAAGGTTTACTGCTTTGGAAAGTGTTTGCTTCACATTTCTAAGTCAAGTGTGTTAGGAACAACACACAATAAACTCTCCTCTCGTACTCTCAAGAGGGGGTTAAAAGCAACAAGGAAGAAGACAACAATTTACGTGGTTCGGAGCAATAATTTCCTACGTCCACGGTCGCACAGATCTCTTGTATTCTCTCTCAGATGAACACACAGACAGACACACACAAGCGGTGGCCATCCTCTAAACATAAGGATTAGGAAAAACCCGCATTTGTACAAAATGACATATATGCCCTTACATATGAAAAAATTTCTGCGGTATTGCATATGAGTGTCCAGTATGGATCAAGTTCCATACACCAACACAGTGGCACGGCTGATTACATGCGCAAGTCATTTTCTTGGGGGTGTCTTATTTCCCTTTAGCCCTTTTCAACTCTTTCAATTTCAAACCAAAGTTGCCAATTGTCAATTTTTTTTTAATATATCCACAAACAGGTTTCTACCATAATCTGGAATATTCATTTTTGCTTTTTAAACAGGGAGTTATTGTTATCGTATAATACGAGAGCATGAAAAATAAAATTTAAAATGCAAAAAAAAAATGGTAACTTTTATCAAAAATTGAAAAAAATGAAAAAAATATGAAAAAGACAGAAAAACCATGATTTTTGTTTTAATACTCTTTTCAAAAAAAAAAATCTTTTGGCCGTTTTATTCAGTGGACTTATTTCCCGTGTTTTATCACTGTTTTTTTTAAATAAAAAGATGTGTTTTTTATGATTATATTGAATTGGTTGTCGTCTCTCACAACCTATATATAAGTGGTGGTTCTCGTCTGTCATGAAAATGTTTTCAACTACTACGTTGAATAGTTGAATAATCATCAATGAAACTGCCAACAATGAAAGGAGGCCCTACAATATAATAATAATAATACTATTATTATTATAATTATTAAATAATACAATAATAACAATAATTGTGGATAAGACGGCCAGGTGTACAGCGGCCAATGCTGAGCTACGTGAGCTACGTGGTTTGTTCAATGAGTGCCGGCAAGATAGATAGAGGAATTTCATATTTTTCAAGGTATAATTCATTAAAATTATTCAATTGATATGATTTGAAAAGTAACACAAATTGACAAAATAAAATACAATAAATCAAACCTGCCTAATACTTTTTTTTGAGGTACGAGACTTTGTCACTCATTTGAGGTGTAAAACTCTTAAAGCCATTTTCCTACAACCCAGTCTCGATCATCGGAAATTTGAAGTCCAACAACTCGCATATTGAATAGTTGAGCAAGGACCGGATCGGATAAGCTAGAAATATTATTGGTTTGAATCGGGCGGTTGCTCAAGTCTTTCGCTAAGTCAATTTGATCAAGTCCACCTGTTTAAAAAAAATACTTTTTAATTAGTCTTTTATAATTATCTTTCAAAAAGAATATAACTTAAATCACCGGATCGGCCTGACAACATGGAAGTTGCTAGGCAACTTCATCCACTCGTTTCAAAAGCGGATTTTCACAGCGTCGCCATCTGACCATGATGGCTAGCTGTGTTGAGTGTCCGTCACAATATTAATGCCTGACGTATATAATGGCTCTGTTCTAAACGGATGAGGGGCCACGGTTTTGACTGTGGCTGTTGCATCTATCAGCCACAGTTTACTTAGACCACTTACCATGGTTCGGACAATCTAAGTAAATTGGATATTAAATGCCGGACGAGTGTAAGGGATACGCGCTGCACAGCGCATTTACTTAGATTGACTCATTCTAGAATTTGGCATTGAAGACGCCGCCAGAGGAGCTTGGCGATAAATGCAACTAACTCACTCAATGTGAGTCGATTCTTTGGAAGTCTTCAGTAGGAATTCTACTTAATTCCCTATCCTATTTGGAATCAATGGATGTTCAACATGTACAGCTAGCTAGCCATCGTGGTCCGACTGATTGAAACGAGTGGATAAAGTTACTAAGCAACTTCCATGTGCTGGTCGATTGGGTGATTGAAATGATTTGGTTGTAAATCAGCACAAAATAAGAAAAATAAATGAACAGCCAATAAAATAAAATAACAAACAAACACTTTTTTAAAAACAGATGGACTAGGTCAAATTTATTTAGCATAGATTTGAACGAACCAGCCGATTCAAGCAATTTTTGGGAAAACCAATGCCACACCAAAGAAACGCTTTTTTCCAGTTTTTTTTTTCCCTTCTTTTCATTTTAGACATTTTCATACCTTTTTATTGCTAAACTGCTCGTTTCCAACATCTAATTTTTTATTTATTTCCCATCTATTTATTTTTTCAAATGCCTACCATTCATCTTATTTTCCCTTAACTTTTAAGTTTTACTCAAATTTTTTAAAATTTACCACAATTTTCCTGTTTTCTTCATGCTGACCACATTATATGATATACATTTAAAAGGCAGAAAGCACATCTGTGACTATGGTCGAAACCTGTTCGTGATATGCAGGGAAAAACGAAGGTCAATTGGCAACTTTGATTTGGGATTGAATAGAATTGAAAGTGGTAAAGGAAAACAAGAAAGAGTCTCATTGATGTAATCATCAGTGGTGCCCCTCAATTTGGAAATATGAATTAATGCACTCCAAAGCAGCAAGACCCGAGCCTACTACCACTTGAAAAAAGAAAAGGACAAATTTTCT
Source organism: Nymphaea colorata (assembly GCF_008831285.2). Lineage (NCBI taxonomy): Eukaryota > Viridiplantae > Streptophyta > Magnoliopsida > Nymphaeales > Nymphaeaceae > Nymphaea > Nymphaea colorata. Next base: position 5,386,197 of record NC_045139.1, read on the forward strand.
AGATGAGAATCTTTACATAAATTGAAGACCTTGAATTCCTTCTCATGCATGTTCTGCATAACAAATTGGACAGAAATGGCAACCACCGGTAGGGCACCTCAGCCGCTTGTCTTCCTTTTGTGCTTCTCTTCCTTCACCTTGATTGTGGTTCTTGGCCAAAGGGAGGTGCCCTCAGCCCTACTTTCTCTGAGCAACGTGACTGATCAATTCGCATTGCTGTCTTTCAAATCCTTTGTCATTAGAGACCCTTATAATGTGTTATCAAATTGGAATTCCAACATCTCTTTCTGTGACTGGAATGGAGTTTCATGCAGTCATGGTTCACAAAGGGTAGTTGCTCTGAACCTCTCTGGAAAGGCACTTGAAGGTACTCTCTCCCCATACATCAGCAATCTCTCCATCTTACAGGTTCTTGATCTCTCGAACAACAGTTTCCATGGTGACCTTCCCATTGATTTTAGTCGCCTCCCTCAGTTAGAAAATCTTTCTATAAGAAAAAACAATTTTGAGGGGTTGATTCCACAAACAGTGAACCATTGTCGAGGTCTCCAAAGACTGTCAGCAGGAGAGAACCAAATCCATGGAAGCATCCCAAAGTTTCTAGGCAATTTGTCAGAACTCAAGCACTTAAACATTGGTGGTAATAGGCTCACCGGCACCATTCCAGTTGCTTTTGCTAATCTCACAAAACTGCAGTGGTTTGATATCAGTGAAAATCAAATACAAGGGAACATTCCAGCTGAGTTTGGAAGCCTAACCCACTTGATGGGCTTTAACGTGGAAATTAACAATCTCACTGGTACACTGCCTGAGAGCTTGTTTAACCTATCTGCTCTTTTGGGTTTGAGTTTCATGGACAATCAACTAACAGGGCATCTCCCAAAAGATGGTGGCCGCTTCCTGGCCAATCTCATATATCTCTCATTGAGTGACAACAATTTTGATGGCCCTTTCCCACCTTCTTTTTCCAATGCTACTGGTCTCCAATATATCGGTGCAGGAGCCAATAAATTCAGTGGTCCTATACCATTAGAATTAGGTAGTTTGACACAACTCAGGCAACTGTACCTCCAAAGCAATATGTTGACCAACGTCCCCGGCAACCGTGAGCTCTCCATTCTTGCATGCTTGACCAACTGTTGACTGCTACAAGAAGTTTGGCTATCAAAAAACCTTCTGAATGGCATTCTTCCTGCCTCTGTTGGAAACTTGACAACCACCTTGTGGATACTTCACCTTTACTCTAATCTGATTGAAGGTACTATCCCATCGGCCTTAGCCAACTTGACCAAGTTAATTTCCTTAAAGTTGAGTTCCAACAAAATAAAAGGGCTCATTCCACCAAATATAGGACAGATGCACAGTTTACAAGTGCTATCTCTTGGTAACAATTCATTAGAAGGCCCAATCCCACTATCAATCTACCAGTTGGTCCACATGTATTCTTTTTATATTGAGCACAACATGCTAATTGGGTCAATTTCAAGCTATATAAACAATCTCACTAGTTTGCAATGGCTGGATCTAAGCTCAAACAATTTGTCATCAACACTACCGCCTGGTCTTTGTGAGTTGAAGGACTTGTTGATGATATACTTGCAGGACAACTCCTTCACTGGTCACCTGCCATTGGGTCTCGGGAATTTTGCCACGATGATCTACATGGATATCACTGCAAACAAGTTGAATGGAGAGTTGCCTCCATCATTCTCAAAGCTCCAAATGCTAGAGTATATGAATCTCTCTCAGAACACATTTGATGGTCATATTCCTAAACAACTTGATCACATGCTAAACCTTGACACTATTGACCTTTCCCATAACAATCTTTATGGTGGGATACCAAAATCATTGGAGAAACTTCAACACATCCAGGTCTTGGACTTGTCATTCAATCTATTGGAAGGAGAAATTGCAAGTGGCGGAAGGTTTGTAAACCTTTCTGCGGAGTCGTTCCTAGGGAACTATGCACTATGTGGAGCTCCCAAATTCCATGTCCAATTGTGCTTAGACAAAACAGAGAGGCAAAGTAAGAGCAATGCGGCTAGAGTCATTGCCGCTTGCACAATTGGAGGTTCAGCACTTTTGGTCATTGTTTGCACACTCATTGGTACCTCATGCCATATAAAGAGGGGGTTGTCGAAGCATCCTGATGACACTGAAAGATTACGAGGAATTACACTCCCAGTGATTTCTTACAGAGAGCTATTTCATGCAACGAGCAATTTCAGTGATGCAAACTTTCTTGGGTGTGGAAGCTTTGGCTCAGTGTACAAAGGAATTCTAGCAGATGGAACGACAGTGGCAGTTAAGGTCCTTAATTTGTCATTTGAGAGAGCATCTAGAAGTTTTGACATTGAATGCACTATCTTGCGCCAAATCAGGCACCGAAACCTTGTTAAAGTCATTACGTCTTGCTCTAATGAAGATTTTAAGGCTTTAGTTCTCCAGTACATGCCCCTTGGGAACCTACAAGTGTGTCTACATTCGGGTGACCATCACTTGAATCTCTTTCAGAGATTGGATATCATGATTGATGTGGCTTGTGCTTTAGAATATCTTCACCATGGCCACTCGGAGACTATAGTTCATTGTGATCTAAAGCCATATAATGTGCTTCTAGATGAGAACATGACAGCATATGTCAGCGATTTTGGCATTGCAAATATTCTAATTGGTCTGAATTCTTCTACTCTTACATCCACTCTCGGAACCATCGGATACATTGCACCAGGTACGTAATATCACTTTTTTTTTTGTCTTTTTGTAAATTTTGTCTCTCGAAGTGTGAGTATAATTGCCCAAACGGTTTCTTGAGTCAACTTGTGTGTGCATGTGTTAACATCCTCTTTCTCTTCAATAACGCTCTCACAAAGAAAGTGAAAAAGAAGGTGGGATCACATGGGAGGGGCTGGAGAGGTGGTGAGGTGCGATAAAGAGAGACAAAGAGAGTGGGTGGGTTTGCCGGTCCTAGTGGACTCTCACTCTCTCTCTCTTTATATATATATATATATATATATATATATATATATATAATGGGTGGGCTTGCCGGTCCTAGTGGACTCTCTCTCTCTCTCTCTCTCTCTATATATATATATATATATATATATATATATATATAATTTATTTATTTATATTGAAATCACCTGACTAAGCATTTTTTAAATTTTGTATTGTTTAAAACATCGCAAAAAAATGCATTGACGGACAACGTTTTGGCAACCGCTTTTAGTATTGAGACTGTTTTTAGGGTCCCAAACTAAGAAAAAGAGTCATCAGTAACATAGGTAGCACACTAATTTCAATATATATATATATATATACACACACACACACACACACACACACATATATATATATATATATATATATAATTTGGACCTGACTTATGTAGTTTAACCAATTATACTCTTATGAGGTTTGCAATATGATATCAATAAATATATTAATTTACGTGAAAACACCCCTGATCCATCTAATCATCAAGATTTGGGTAGTTCACACATAAAGACATACACAAGTGGTTCCTAGGCCCTAGCTCAATAATATAAAGGTCATTGATAAACTATTTTACATGGACAATGCATTGTTTTGTGCTTATGTACACATGTGTTGTTTGCATGTCCTCAATAGACAAGATTCTTCAATTGATCTTCTTCTTTTAACAGAAGTTGTAATTTTTTTTCCTTTCTTGTATAAAAGAATCCTAATCGTAATTACCTTTCTACCTAATGGCTTAAGAGTGGCGAACAATCGGCACTACTGAAAAATTCACTCGATTTAGGAGCCATTTAAGAGAACCTTGAGATTGGTCACAGGAGAATTAGAAGGAAGATGAGTTTAATTAGGCTTTTATGCTATGAAATCACTGCGCCATACAATTAAAGAAACTCAACAAATCTCACATGCCCCATAGAAAAAATCTGGATACATGTTTGAATTCTTTTAAGAGCACTTGGATATCATACATAAAGGACTTCAGTTCTAAATAGACCAGGGCATCGGGCCAGCCCGGCCCAATAAGAACCGGGTCTGAGCTAACCTGATGTCCGAAATCCAAGCCCAAGCATGGCCCGTTTACGTAAAAGAATATTTAAATTTTTTTATTACAAAATATATTTTAAATAACAAAATATATTATTAATAAAATAAAATTAATATTTAAAAGTTATCGGGATGGATCGGGCCCCCGTCGGGCTGACCCAGGCAGGCTCGAACCTGGCCCGATCGGATGGGTGGGGTACCCGTTTTGTTCTCGGCCCGATTGGGTGGGGTACCCGTTGGGTTCTCGGCCCGATTGGGTGGGTTACCCATTGGGTACCCGGCCCGATAACCACGTCAAGTTCTAAATCATAATCTAGTTTTCTTTTCTAGATGTATATATGAGAATACAACAAGTGAAAGTAGGATTTTGTCAATTGATCTTAAGTCTATTGATTTCCAGGCCTGTTGCCCAAAACCAATTTCTGCAATTGTGTCATAGATAAGAATAAGCCATTATATTGTGCTTGCTAATCATGTCTAATATTGTTGAGTGGTTGAATTAGAATTTGGAATGGCTGGAAAGGTGTCAACCAAAGCCGATGTCTACAGCTACGGAATTCTCCTCCTTGAGATGTTTACAGGAAGAAAGCCTACTGATGAACAGTTTGATGGGGACTTTAGTTTGAGGCATCCTGTTGCAATTTCATATGTCATTGACAGCCATCTTTTGAATGAAAGCAATTCTACTCCAACTGAAAGATCAGCTGCTATGAATGAACTGCTGGTGATAATCATAGAGATTGGCTTGTCATGTTCAAGTGGGTCTCCAAATGAGAGAATGGACATGAAGGAAGTGGTTGTAGGACTTAGAAATATACGACAGAAGACAAGAATGATAGAAGTATAATTCAAATATATGCATAGATACAACGAGATTTTATTCCCAGGCACGACTAGCCATTGGCTAGAATAGTTGGAGGAGGAAATGTATTTGATTTCTTTCATTGAGATCTCTCGCTGAAATTGCTCAATTACAGTCTCATATAGGATTTAATAAAGACATGCTTAATATGCTTGTGTGTTCTATTCCTAAGGCATTCGGGTGACTAATCTTGTACAACAACTCGCACATTTCCATTGCAAGTTATGTGAAAGAGGCTTGGAACTTTGTCAATTATTGCAGTTTGTCATTTATGTGAACTATAGTCATAGTTCAAATAAATCCTTTCAATTTTCTAAAATTTTGATGTACTATCTCCTCAGCACAATTTGTCAAACCTACCAAAAAAAAGCACAATTCCAGTAATTTTTGCACTAATGTCCATTGTTATCAAAAGAAAAGCCCTTGAATGAGGAGGATGAGAATTACATGCCGTGAGCATCATTGTGTTATTGGTGCATGCAATATGTAATGGCCCTCTAACAAAGGACCATGTGTCATGGACTAAAAGTGATCAAAATGACCTGTTAGTTTGATAGAAGACCCTTCCCCCTACAAGCAAAAGTGAAATTTGGAAAATCTTCATTCTATTTTCTAGGAAGTGAATCCACCAATGTTATGAGGAAGCTTGGCATTTATCAAAGAAAGTAATATCTTTAATCTTTTCAAGCATACAAAAATGCATGCCGATGGCCACATTCATAAAATTATTTGCCGGTCACAGTTTGAAATTCAAATATATTACTTTATAATGAAGTATTGTGGGAGCATTGCAATATGTGTCCTTAACCCAGCCAGATATTGCTTTTGTGTAAATAGGATTATTTGTGTCCCAAAATTTGTTTAGGTTTGCTTTTGGAGTGTATTAAAAATGATTTTTATTTTCAAAAGAGAAAAAAAAAAGACTAGCCCCTCGGTACGAGGCTTGGCCATTCCTGACACCTTCATTATGGGTAACTAGTCTTAAGCTATGTTCATTCTCAATGCATTTCATATTCTCCCAAACATCATCTTCAACCTATATGTGGTGTGGTACATGCTAAAGAAGTTCAAAATTTTATAAAGCGAAGGAAGGAAATTCCTTTCAAAGGAAAGTATTTCATAAACCTTTATCAAAACAGTTAGAGTGAGATAAAGATTTTTAAGAGAGAGAAAATATAGATAGAGAAAAACTAGTAAAAGAGCAACAGATTTTAAGAGAAAATTAAGAGCGAGAAATAAAGATTTACAAGTGAGTGGAAAGAAATAAAGAGGAAAATTAGTAGAAGAGAAAGAGATAATTGAGAATTGATTCTTGTTCTCAATTTTAAACATTTGAGTGATCTAATCTAGACCTGTGGGCGGTTTTCTGAATCTACTTTCCTAGTTTGGGCCCGATTTTGATTCTCGAGTGTAATTATGAACTTTTTAACTTTCTTTTTGCATCTAGGGCAGGATTTTGGATTTGGGGCAGGGATTTGGATTTGGATTTAGATCAAAGTTCTATTTTGGATCTAAAAATTTGAATTTGGATCTAAGGCTTAGTTTTAGATCTAGAGCTCTGTTTTAGATCCACATTGGGATCAATTGATCTATTTTTTTCATCTAAAGTTGGGATTTGGATCCAGATCTCGATCTAAGGCTTGGTTTTTGGATATTGACTTGGGATTTTGGATTGGGTTTAGATCTAGATTTGACATGAATTATCAGCCTAGATTGAGGTAGGGCTTTGGAAGTTTAGATTTAAATTCAGATGAATTATTAGGATCCTGTAGAATCTGAATGGGGAGCTGTCAAGAGAATATTAAGATTCACAAAAGCTACCGCTCATTATGGTCTATTCTTCAAAGTTCAACACATACAAGAACAAAGAAGTTCATATATATATATATATATATATATATATAGCGATGCGGGTGGGACCGAATGCCCAAATGATCCATCGATGGTCAACATTTCCAAAGAGCAGATTGAAGGTGATTGCAGGCAATCAGATCTGAGTGGTAAGACTGTTGGGATAGGCTTGAGCATGGAGTGGTTAGGTAAGAGTTGGACTTAAGCTGGCCCGACACCCAAAACTTGAGTTCCAACTTGATTCGATTAAAATAAAAAAATATATTTTTTAAATATAAAATAAAAAATTAATATAAAATATATTTTTAATAATAAAATATATATCATTATTAAAATAAAATAATATTAAAAAATATATCGAATGTGTGTTATGCGCATGTTACGCAGTAAAGGATGGAAGGACATTTTGGTTATTTATTTAAAAGAAACTTAATTTACAATCTTTTTATGTTTTTATGTGTGTGAACTAAGGATATTTTAGTCATTAACCATAATTGCACACGAAAATTTGTGCACCAATATGATCCATATAACCAGGTTTGCTATTTGACGCTTTCCTTCTCAGTTTAGATGGTCTTATTTGTTCATTGCATGAAGTATTGCAGCATTTCTTGGACAACCCAAGGCATGACGTATCTTCTTCAGTGACATACGGGATGTTCAATTACTCCATAGCCACGACACCGCCACAGTCTTGCCCTTTAGTTATCGTTCAGCTGGTGGAAGAGGCAAAACCAGCTTTAATTCCTAACCACAAATATGGATGTTCGATGAGTCGAGCCAACTCTGGTTCACTCTTGACCACTCTTAATTAAACTCGGATCGAGTTCAAGTCATCTAATAAACAAGTCCCAAATTTAAAGATGAAAAAATGTTGAAAGTGGGAGAGAAGAATAGATGAAGGAAGAAAGATAAAAAAGACTTCAAAGCTCTTAGTTAGAGGGCTCAAGGAGTTCCCCAAATGTCAGCTCACTCCCAATGATGAAGATGTGGGGGTATTTATAAAAAAAAAAGCAGAGCTAAAATTCAACAATTGAAAGTTTTTTTAATTTCTCAAGATTTCTTATGAATTTTAAAGCTTTTGAAATATTTTATTTTTATTTTTCTTTATAAATTTGACATGCGGAGATTTGCCCTTAGCTCGGGAAACATCGTTTGGAAGGGGTTGGCAGGGCTCAAGCCCACCCAAGAAGAGCAAAACCGCTTTCTTGGGGCTAATTTTTACCCAAAAAAAGAGATTGTCAAGGTAGTAGGCCCTGTTTTGGGTGCACATGACCCCGCGTTGCGCTTGGTGCTGCCATGCACTTTCAACCATAGCACTCGATAGCACCATGCACCCTTGGCCAGAGCACATAATAGCACAAGAAGTGATGCCAAAACTTGGCGCAAGGAGGCAAATTAAGGGTGGCCTTTGCCCCTCTGCCATCCCCGGGTAGGTCCCACCCTAAAAAAAATAAATGTTTAACAACAAAAATATGTAATACTTTTAAAAGGTAAAATATTCCTTTTATAAAACGGGTCTGCCAACATTTTTTCTGATTCCAGGTTCGTTTTCGATCCGGATCTAACTCCTTGAATGGGAGGGTCCCAGACCGATGTCAAAGGTTGGATAATGGATTAGATAGGTGCTTACGCTTGAAATATGGATTGTACATCCAGATTTGGATTTTACGAAGCTGAGTCGAATTGAAAAGCGAGGGCGAGCTTGCGAATGATGTTCGGAATTGATTCTTGAGCTCGATTTCAAACATCTGAGTTTGAATTTATCCAGTTTTTTGGTTTTTTTATCTAATCTAGATCTATGGGCCATTTTCTGAACCTATTTTCCTATTTTGGGCCTGACTTTGATTCTCATGTCTATATGAGTTTCTAACCTTCCTTTTGGATCTAGAGCAGGATTTTGGATCTGGGACTTGGATTTGGATTTGTGTCTATATCTAAGGTTCTATTTTGGATCTAAAACTTGAATTTGGATCTAAGGCTTAGTTTTAGATCTAGAGCTCAGTTTTAGATCCAAATTGGGATCTAAGGATCTATTTTTTCTCTAAAGTTTGGATTTGGATCCACATCTGGATCTAACGCTTGGTTTTTGGACCTTGACTTTGGATTTTGGATTGGGTTTAGATCTACATTTGACAAGAATTATCAGCCTAGATTGAGGTAGGGCTTGGGTTCGAAGTTTAGATTTAAATTCAGATGAGTTCAAAAATATAGTCGATAATCAAATTAGAGGGTAATTGGATCATAACTGCGATAAATTGAAGTATTTGAGACCTAAAATTGTTGAAAATAATTGTGAAAATGCTAGATATATATATGAAAATTAAAAATTTGGGGGTTATTACAAGGTTCAGCCAATTTATTTACGATCCTATGTAATCTTAATGGGGAGCTGTCAAGACAATATTAAGTTTCTTAAAAGCAACCATTCATTATGGTCTAATATTCAAAGTTCAAACAATAGTCACAAATAATGTCTCAGAGGTTTAAATGGTGATGTTTCCTAGGGGTATAACACGGCGAACTTGAAAAAAAAAATGCGGTAAATTTTTAAAAATTTTAAAAAACTAAAAATGAGAGAAAATAAAATAATTGTGAAACTAATAACACAAACATCACAAGATAAATAGATTTGCAAAAAATAAAATTGAAAATAAAACAAAAAAAACTGTTTGGCATTAAAAAGGTGAAAAAAGTGAAAAAAGTGAAGAAACGAAAAAAAAACACGTTAAAAAACACATTAAAAACGTGTTTTTTAGTTTTTAACGCAATTTTTCAAAAAATGTGGTTTTTAATGTTTTGAATGACTATTTAATTTATCATGTTTTTTTTAAAAAAATTGTTTCCTATAAACTGTGGTTCAAACCATCCAAGAACAAAGAAATATATATTTATATATATATTTATATATATATATATATATATATATATATATATATATATATATATATATATATATATATATATATAGAAATGGCCAAATGATCGATTGATGGACGACATGTATGCAGCCTTGATGGGATTGAATCTTGTTGCATGAAGTTCAAAGAAACAGCAATTTGTTTTTCAGTCTAGCATAGTGCCCGATCGGATGTCATGCAGTAGCAAAAGATGCAACGTGGTATTCATATTTCTAGTTAAACTTGAAATAAGAACAAAAGAAATCCACCACCCATACGGTGTGACAATGTGAGTGCAACCTATTTAGCAACCATTCCAACTTTTGTTAGACGAACATCATCGAAAGAGCAGATTGCAGATGGGCTTACAAAAACCATTAAGCTCTCATGACTATCTTGTTAATCGAAGCAAGCTTAACATAGGAGCATCCTTATGCGGGGGGCGGAGTCAAGGTAGCGGCCCACATGGGCCCTGGTCCTAACTCAAAAGAAAAATAAAAAATTTACATGTAAATTTAAAAAAATGTAACTTGTTCTATATAAAATTTTTGAAAAATAATATTTCGGTGCTAGTTAAAATTTAGAAACTTTAATTTTCGGCCCTAGACAACTCATTTAATAAACAAGCTGTGTTCGGATTATTTAGAATATCTTCATGACAATAAACAGCCACCCCGGATTTACCCCTTCCTAGCAAGTTCTAAGTCTCAAATTCTAATCTGGCTGTTTGTACTGACGTTCAAATTCATTTTTCTTTTTTTAGGCTAAGGTCGAGCCCAATCTTGGCTTGAGTTTAGCATCAGCAATTTGAATTTTGAACCAAGTTCGAGCTAGTTCACTCATACTTGTCTTGAGCGCTTGGGCATTCTTGACACCTTTGTCATGGGTAACTAATCATAAGGCTATGTTCATTATCAACCCATTTCATATTCACCCAAACATGAGCTTCAACATATATGTGGTGAGGTACTTGGTAAACAAGTCAAAACTTTATAAAGCGAAGGAAAGAAATTCTTTTTTAAAGGAAAGTATTTCAAAAACTTTTATCAAAACGCTTAGATAGAGTGAGATAAAGATTTTTAAGAAAGAGAAAATATAGATAGAGAAAAAGTAGTAAAATAGCAAGAGAATTTAAGAGAACATTAAGAGAGAGAAAAATAAAGATTTACAAGTGAGTGGAAAGAAATAAAGCAAAAAATAGTAGAAGAGAGAGATTTTAAGAGAAAAACAAGTAGAAGAGCAAGAAATTTTAAGAGAAAAATGAGAGAGTGAGGGAGAGATATAAATATTTTTAAGAGAGAAGAAAACTAGTAGAAGCGCAGGGGAGTTTAAGAGAAAAATGTGTGCAAGAGGAAGAGAGATAAAGATTTCGAAAAAAGAGAAAAAAAAAATAAACAGAGAAAAAATAGTAGAAAAGCAAAAGATTTTAAGAAAAAAATGTGTGCGTGTGTGAGAGAGAAAGAGAGAGAGAGAGAGAGAGAGATGTAAAGATTTTTAACGGAGAGAAAACAAATAGAGAAAAGAAAATTAGTAAAGAGAAATGTTAAGGGAATAATTAGAGAGATATAAAGATATAAAGATTATAAGAGAAAAAAAGAAAAATTGAGAAAGAGCGAACAAAAGAAGGAAGAAAAAATGATCTATTAACATGACATTTTAACCCTTCTTTTTCTTTTTATCTAGAAATTAACATTCGGGAGATAATTTCCAAAATTTTCAACTTCAACAATTTTATGTAGGCAAGAGAGGAAATTGGGCTCGTGGACTGGAACTTATTTTATATTTTTTTTTAAATAAGATATATATATATATATTTTATATTTATATACAAAATTAAAAATATTTAGTTTACTCTTATGTATTGCAAAAAAGTATGCATTTCCCACCATTGGGTGCGGGAGAGAGACTAAACTATAAAAGAAAAAAACAACTATCAATGAAGAAGGCTTCTCTTGTGCTTCAATCCCATTAGGAAGACACTCTTTTTTCACTCTTTTAAGACTACTAATAGGACGATCAATAGATGTTTTATCAAGGGAATAATGATTTGAAAGATGTTATGGTAGCTAAAATACTGACATGCATATTAACATCTATATATTCATTGTGATTTTCCTGAATTGGACAATCTTGAGCCTCAAAAATCAATATAAAAGAAAAAAATTTCACCACAAGCTCTCATCCGCATTGTTCATCCATCTATAAATACAAAAATCAACTAACCATACATGCACATTATCTATTCAGAGATGTAACGAAGGCATACATTCAATCGAAGGTTAAGAAAAGGAATATCGTGCCTATTTTAGTTGATCACTTGGCTTCACGTTGCTCATGCTTGCGGTGCATTCAAGAGTGGTTCTTGGCTCTAAATAATAAATTTCAAGAGCTCTCTTACATGGCCGTGGGAGATGACGAGGAAAGAGCAAGAGAAAATGAGACTACATGACTCGAGATGGTGTAGTTCAAGAAGAGACGAGTCCTTTACTTCAACGGAACAATGAAGCTTCCAAAATGAGAACTCGGACTTGTTGAAGAAGCTTTCCAAGCGTCTCCCACGTGCTCTCCTTTCCACTGGTTGAAGATGAAGGTTGGAAAGAAGGAGAATCCCAAGGTTGAAGATAAAAGAAGGGTTGAAAGAGTGAGAGAAGAGTAGATGAAGGAAGAGAGATAAAAGGGACTTCCAAGCTCTTCGTTAGAGGGCTCAAGAGTTCCTCAAATGTTAGCTTATACCCAACGATTAAGATGTGGGGGTATTTATAAAAAGAAATAAAGCCAGAATTCAACATTTGAAAGTGTTCTAATTTTTCAAGATTTTTTTATCAATTTTTTATTTTTTGAATTATTTTTATTTTTATTTTGTTTTATAAGTTTTGACTTGTGGAGAGCCCTTGGCCCTGCAAACACCCTTGGCACCGTGCACCCTAAGCCTGCACTCTCAACCATGGCACTCGATAGCACCGTCCACCCTAAGCCAGAGTGCACGGCAGGGCCCTGCACCCTACGCCAGATCACTAAGTGCTCTAGGCAGTGCACCAACCGCGGCCAAAACTTGGTGCATGGGGGCAAATTGAGGGTGGCCATTGCTCCCTTCCATCCCCAGGTAGGTTCCACCATAAAAAAAATAAAAGTTTAACGACAAAAATATGTAATTCTTTTGAGTGGTAAAATATTCCTTTTATAAAGCGGGTCCGTCTCCATTTTTTATGATCACTGGTTCCTTTTCGATCCGGATCTAATTTCCTTGAATGGGAAGGCCCCAAATCAATGTCGAAGGTTGGATCATGGATTAGATAGGCTCCGGCTTGAAATATGGATTGTACATTCAGATTTGGATTTTACGAAGCTGAGTCTAATTGAAAAGCGAGGGGAAGCAATGATGTTGAGAATTGATTCTGGGGCTCCATTTCAAACATTTGAGTCTGAAATTTTCTTTTTGTCTAGATTTTTTGTTTTTTGATCTAATCTAGATCCGTGGGCTATTTTCCTATTTTGGGCCTGATTTCGATTCTGGGGTCTATATGAGTTTTTAACTTTTTTTTGGGATCTAGGACATGATTTTGGATCTGGATCTCAGATTTAGTTTTGGATCTGGACCTGAGGTTCTATTTCGGATCTGAAACTTTGAATTCGGATCTGAACTTGGCCCTAGGGCTCAGTTTTAGATCCAGATTGGGATCTAGGGATCTTTTTTTTTATCTAAAATTGGGATTTGGATCCAAATCTGGATCTATGGCTTGGTTTCTGGATCTTGACTTCGTATTTTGGATTGGGTTTAGATCTAGATTCGACAAGAATTATCAGCCTAGATTGAGGTAGGGCCTGGGTTGGAAGTTTAGATTTAAATTCAGACGAGTTCCAAAATCTTGTCGGTAACCAAATGAGAGGGTAATTGGATCAGAACTGCGATAAATTGAAGTATTTGAGACAAAAAATTGTTGAAAATAATTTTGAAAACGCTACATGTATGAAACTTGAAAATTTGGGGGTGCTTACAAGGTTCAGCCAATTTATTTGGATCCTGTAGAATCTTAATGGGGAGCTGTCAAGAGAATATTAAGATTTTTAAAATTTACCGTTAATTATGGTCTAATATTTAAAGTTCAAATATTAGTCACAAATAATGTCTCGGAGTTTTAAATGGCGAGGTTTTTCTCAAGTATAATAAGGCGAGCTTGAAAAAAAAAAAGAAAAATACGGTAAATTTTAAAAAAATTTAAAAACTAAAAGTGGGGAAAATAAAATAAATGTGAAACTAATAACACAAACATCACAAGATAAATAGATTCACAACAAATAAAACTGTAAAATGAAAAAAAAACTGTCTGGCATTAAAAAAACTGAAAAAAATGAAAGAAAGTAAAAAAAGTGAAATATCATGAAAAACACATTAAAAATGCCTTAAAAAAGTGTTTTTTTGTTTTTAACGTTTTTTCTTCAAAAATCGTGTTTTTTAAATAATCCTGAAATTCTTTCAAAATTCAAAAGTTCCAGCAACCGAGAAACCATTTCCAAACGAGGCACTATGCATATGCAACAACTTGGTTGAACTGTTAAATTTTCATATATATATATATATATATATATATATATATATATATATATATATATATATATATATATATATATATATGAAGATGATAAAGATAAAGCCATGCTTGCTTCAGATTTGAGGGTTTACTGGTTTGGAAAGTGTTTGCTTCAGATTATAGCCATGCTTGTCCAGACGTTCACGAACACGAGTTGAGGGTTTACTGGTTTGGAAAGTGTTTGCTTCAGATTTCGAAGTCCAGCGGCAGTGCGTGACAACTTTTTCTTGTTTCGGGTGTCTTATTTCCCTTTAACACTTTTCCATCTCTATTCAATTTCAAACTAAGGGTGGGCATCGTCAGGAACGGCCCAACGGGCCGCTGGGTCGGGCCAGGGCCCGGCCCGGATATTTAACGGGTCGGGCCGGGCTGGCCCCGGATATATGAAACCTGAGCCCGGGCCCCGCCCGGCCCGGCCCGGTTATAATAAAATAATATTATTTTGAATTTATAAAATATTTTTTTAAAATATAAAATAGTACTTATTAGTGATAAATATATAATATTAAAATAAAAAAATTAAAAAAATTATATTTTAATTTTTAACGGGCCGGGCCGGGGCTGACCCGTGCCGGCATATCAGGCCCGGACCCAAGCCCGTTAACAGTTTTTCCCGGGCCGGGCCGAACCCAACCAACTTTTTCCAGGCCTGCGCCTGAGGTGGGCCGGGTACCGGGTACACGGCGGTGGCCCGGCCCGGAGCCCACCCTTATTTCAAACTAAAGTTGTCAATTGTCAACTTTTTTTTATATATCCATAGATAGGTTCCTACCATAATGGCGAATATTCGTTTTTGCTTTTTAAGCAGGGAGGTCTTTTTATCGTATAATACACGGCGAGCAATGAAAAATAAAATGCAAAAAAAATATGGTAACTTTCTATAAAGTTGAAAAAAATGAAATAAATATGAAAAAGATAGAAAAACCACACTTTGTTTTGATATTCTTTTCAAAAAAATTATCTTTTGGCCGTTTCATTGAGCAGACTTATTTTTCGTGTTTTATCACTGTTTTTTCAAAAATAAAAAAAAGTGTTTCTTATAATTATATTTACTACCTAATTTTGGTTGTCATCTCTCACAACCTATATGTAAGTGGCTGTTCTCGTCAGTCGTGAAAATGTTTGCAACTACTATGTTGAATAGTTGAATAGTCGTCAATGAAACTGTCAACCTACACAATGAGAGGAGGCCCGACAATACAATAATAATACTACTATTATTATTACAATCATTAAAAAATATAATAATAACAATAATTTTGGATAAGACGGCCAGGTGTGCAGTGGCCCATGTTGATAATGCATGATAAATTTCTTCCTTTTATGAATTGTTTCGTAAAAAATAACAACATAAATGCAAGCTACGTGGTTTGTTCAACGTATGCCGACTTTCGAGCCACCAGCTTCTGGTGGCATTGCCTAAATCTTTCTATTTGGCAAGATAGACAGATGAACTTCATATTTTTCAAGGTATAATTAATTAAAAATATTCAATTTATATGATTTGAAAGTAACACAAATTGACAAAATAAAATATAATAAATCAAACCTGTTTAAATAGTATTCGCTTGAATCGGCCGGTTGCTTCAAGTCTTCGGTAAGTCAATTTGATCCAGTCCACCTGTTTAAAAAAAAATGTTTTTAATTAGTTTTTTATACTGTTTATTTATTTTTCAAAAAGAATATAATTTTTCATATTTGATGCTGATTCACAAAGAAGTCATTTAAATCACCGGATCGGCCGACAGGGAAGTTGCTAGGCAACTTCATCTACTCGTTTCAAAAGCGGATTTTCACAATGTCGCTAATTCGTATGGTCACCAAATTTTGGCTCTTTATTATTGAATTTTGAATCTTAGAAGCCAATTCTTGCTAGTTCTTTCGTCAAGGTGTTATGTAATCGGTATGAGTTTATCCACTCTAGATATTAGTAGTCTTAATGACAGACCAATTTAGATATGAAAATGATATCTTGTTCTATCGACCAACATGATTTGTCAAAGAATTTATGAAAAAACATTTGGCATCTCTTCTAATTATATCATGCAAAGGAAACCATTTTTTCTACTCTTCGTATGGTCAGATAGCAGGCGGAGATGCCAAACCGCATTAAGCAATTGACTTTGAGAAAAAGTTGCAGGAACTCTCACCAACTCTCTCCCTCTTCCAATCAACACTCACCGCTTCCCTCACGCCACCAATTCAAGTCACTGGTTGGAACTTGAAAAGTGGATTTGCTTGAGAAGAAAAGCTCTGCCGTTCAATTATCCGGTCGACATTTGATTCTTTTTTCTTTTTTTTTTAACACGATTAATTTTGTAGCGTGCTGGTGAAACGTGCCGTTGAAAATTTTTACACGATCGAACTCATTTCACAGGAAACCGCTTCCACGACGAGTGGTCGTGCAGCTCTCGCTCATTCACAATCCATACTCTTTCAACTTATCCGGCAGATCTTGTTTCGTTATAAATGCTTTTTTTCTTTAATCAATTTTTATATTCTTCAGTTCGGGTTTCTGAAAGAAAATTTAAATTTTTAAATTTTCTCTTTTTGCTGATTTGCATCTAAATCATTCGGATTATTAGATTGGCCGGTTTACCAAACTGGCAGCAAAGTCGACTCGATTCAAAAACCGGTTATACTAATTAAGATAGACTTGGTGCTCCTTTGCTCAAAAGGTCGATTATTGTGGTCAGCCACTCCCAACTGAAGAACGATATACAAAGGTTCCAGTATCGAAAGTGGTCCGGTTGAGACCTAAGGCTTATCTCGGATCCAAATATATCGTGAGGATATTAAATGCCTGACGAGTGTAATGACTATGCGCTGCACTGCGCATTTACTTAGATTGACTCATTGAAGCCTTTGGCAATGCAAGCTAATTAAACATGGCAAGCTTGATGAGGAGGTCGATCCAGACAAGAACTAATGCAGCAAAAGATCTTCAAACCTGTTATATTAATGCTAGTCCAGGAATCGGCTGTACAAAATGCATGGGTCAGTGCTACTGACTCGGCTTGTAATTGGCATGTTATTTAAATAATTAGAAAACTAAAAAACAGACTTATTTTGAATTAATGTAGGGCATGCAGTGCCCATTATCAATAAAAAATGTGTGGATTTTGGAAGAAATTTACAACGATTAAATGCAACATGTTTGTTACCTTTTTGGTTATGGACAACTACACACTACACACACACATCCACATACACATACATATATATAGATACAAAGAAGTTCTTACCATCTTACTGGAAAGCTTTGGGCTGTGGAAGTATATATAAATTAAAGGGGGAAGAACTTAATTTTTACTATGATAACTTATCCCTTAATCAGATAGAACGATGCTTGTTGTTCCTCACATTAAATGCCATTGGAACTAAGGGTGTGTTTGTTTCACCACAGATTTGAGACCCAGAGTGATATGAGATCATCAGGATTTAAAAAATATGAATTTAAGCTTGAACACACCCCCCCCCCCCCCATCCGAATTTAAATCCATATTTTTTACATGTGGATATAAGATCCACATTACTAAGATCCTTAATTTGTTTAGACTGAGGATCTTAAGATGCAGACTCAGAACGGAGGCTATCAAATACTACCTAAACAAATGTGACAACAAGAAGGAAAATAAGAGATCAATCCAAAGCTTGTGGTGTTTAAATATGCTACTTTAAACATTTCCCAATTGTGGGACTAGACCATCTAAATACTGATGGGCTAGAACATTAATTGGTAAATTGATGCCCCCTCATAATGGTTTCTTGCTAGTAGTTGAGTGATTAAAATTTCTTGGGCCCCTTACTAACTGCCACCAAATATGGAGTTAATACACGTCAAGCATTCCCTGTCCTATCTTGAACCGTTCTACATTATTCCAGCTGCCCTGATAGTTGAGTCAATTCTTGGCAAGTTTTTGTTGGGGAGCTCAAAAATTCATTAGAAGATTCAATGCCTGAGGAGTGTAATGGCAATGCGCTGCACAGCGCATTTACTTAGATTGACTCATTGAAGCCTTTAGCGTTCAAGACGCTGGCAATATGGTATGAGTCAATTCTTTGGAGGTATTCAGTAGGAAATTCTACTTAATCCTTCTGATATTTGGAAAATAATAAACAGCCTATAAAAGAAAAATGTAAGAGCATTGAATGTTGGACTGTCATTTAAGACTAAAATTGATCTAAATCCGAATTTGAATCTGAAGATATTTATGTTAGGTGAATCTGAATCTGGTCTATGTCATTTTTTTAATATGAATCTGATCTAATTCCTTAATTAAATATTAGTATTTTCCTAATCTGATTGTTTTGAGAACGGTTGGGGTGGATATCTGATTTAAATTGGAAGACAAAAGTGCACTTGAAAAATTAGTAAAAAAAAGTTACCCTCACATGGTGTGAATTTAGTGATCAAGCCGAGCAGAAAGGCCTCATTGGGAGTGCAGGGCAAAGCCAGTACTGGGCTGACAGGGGCAAAGGCCCTCCCAGATTTTGAGAAATCTTAACTTACCTCTTGGGAATTTTTTTTTAAAAAAAAAGTCAATTTGGCCTCTGTAATAAATTTCTAATAACAAAATGGCTATGTTATTTATATGCAAATAAAAAATAAAATTCAATTTTTTGGAAAAACGAATTGAGGAATAAAAATTATCCCAGAGGATTGTTACTTAGAACCGTGTCTCTGTTGGGGACCCAGTTAACTTTAAAATAAAAAATCAAAAGCAGCATTTTATCATTTATTCTGATGGATTTTTACAATTTTTCTTTCCAAAACAATCAAAAGCTATGTTACTGTCCTAAATTCGTTTCCTGATGACCTCCTTTATCTGTTCTTTGAATACATAAAGTGGGGCCTCCCTGTATGAGGCCCCTGAACAGATGAACAAATTGGGGACCCAATGCTCTGGCTTCTAAACTACAACACAAATCTGAACATCTACACTTGCCAATCATCAATATGCATGACCCAAGTAGGGGATGTAGACATGGCTGCTGCCTGTAGTGAAGAATCTGTTCACATATCAACACAACAGTGAATCCTCTATCACCAACGTAAACAGTGAATAGTTGGTTTAAGTCTTTGCCAAGTCAATTTGATCCAGTCCACCTGCTTAAAAAAAACATTGTTTTCAATTAGTTTTTTATTACTGTTTATTTATTTTTCAAAAAGAATATAATTTTTCATACTTTATGCTGATTCACAAAGAAGTCATTTATATCCCCGGATCGGCCGACAACAACTTCGCCCTCTGACCATGATGGCTATTTTGAGTAAATGGACGTTCAACATGTACAGATAGCTAGCCATCGTGGAAAAATCAGCTTTTGAAACCAGTGGATGAAGTTACTAAGCAACTTCCATGTGCTGGTCGATCCGGTGACTTAAATCATTTGGTTGTGAATCATCACAAAATATGAAAATTATATTCTTTTGAAAAATAAATAAACAACCTATAAAAGATAATAAAAAACAATAACTTTTTTAAAAACAGATGGACTAGATCAAACTGATTTAGCATAGATTTGAACGAACCAGCCGATTCAAGTAATTTTTTGGAAAAAAAAAATGCCAAACCAAAGAAACGGTTTTTTCCAGTTTTTTTTTCATGTTTTCCTTTTTTTTCATACTGGACATTTTTCATACTTTTTTATTGTCTAAACTGCTCGTTTCCAACTTCTAATTTTTATTTGTTTCTCATCTATTTATTTTTTAAATTGCCTATCCTTCATATTATTTTCACTTAACTTTTAAGTTTTACTCAATTTTTTTAAAGTTTACCATACTTTTCCTGTTTTCTTCATGCTAACCATATTATATCATAGGAAAACCTCACCATTCAAAAGCCGGAAAGCATATCTGTGACTGGTCGAAACCAGTTCTTGATATATAGGAAAAAAATAAATTCAATTGACAACTTTGATTTGGGATTGAATAGAGAAGAAAGTGGCAAAAGGAAACAAGAAAGAGTCTCATTGATGTAATCATCAGCAGTAAGACCCGAGCCTTCTACCACTTGAAAAAGAAAAGGACAAATTTTCTACAAGAAAAACTATACATAAATTAAAGACCTTTCATTCCTGCTCATGCATGTTTTGCATAGAAAATTGGGGAGGCATGGCAACCACCATCGAGTCACCTCAGCTGCTTGTGTTTCTTTTGTGTTTCCCCTCCTTCACCTTCATTGTGGTTCTCGGCCAAGGGGAGGTGCCCGCAGCACTTGTTTCTCTGAGCAACGTGACTGATCAATTCACATTGCTGTCTTTCAAATCTCTCGTCACTAAAGACCCTTATAATGTGTTATCAAATTGGAATTCCAACATCTCCTTCTGCGACTGGACTGGAGTTTCATGCAGTCGTGATTCACACAGGGTCGTTGCTCTGAACCTCTCTGGAAAGGCACTCGAAGGTACTATCTCCCCATACATCAGCAATCTCTCCTTCTTACAGGTTCTTGATCTCTCGAACGACAGTTTCCATGGTCACCTTCTCATGGATTTTAGTCGTCTCCCTCTGTTAGAAAATCTTTCTATAAGAAAAAACAATTTTGAGGGGTTGATCCCACAAACACTGAGCCATTGTCGATGTCTCCAAATACTGTCAGCACGAGATAACCAATTCTATGGAAGCATCCCAAAGTCTCTAGGCAGTTTGTCAGAACTCAAGGACTTAAAAATTCGTGGTAATAGGCTCACCGGCACCATTCCAGTTGCTTTGGCTAATCTCACAAAACTGAAGTGGTTTAGTATCGCTGACAATCAGATACAGGGGACCATTCCTCCTGAGTTGGGAAGCCTAACCCACTTGATGGCCTTTAGCGTGCAACTGAATAATCTCACTGGTACACTGCCTGAGAGCTTGTTTAACCTATCCGCTCTTCAGGTTTTGAGTTTCGCGACCAATCAACTAGTAGGGCATCTCCCAAAAGATGCTGGCCGCTTCCTGCCCAATCTCCAAGGACTCTATATGGGTACAAACTATTTTGATGGCTCTCTCCCGGCTTCTCTTTCTAATGCTACAATACTTCAAGTTCTTACTGCAGAAAGCAATAAATTTAGTGGTCCGATACCATTAGAATTAGGTAGTCTGTCACAACTCAGACACCTTCTCCTTTGGGGAAATATGTTGACCAATGTCCCTGGCAGCCGCGAGCTCTCCATTCTCACATCCTTCACCAGGTGTCGGATGCTAGAGGAAGTTTATCTATCAGATAACCTTTTGAACGGCATTCTTCCTGCCTCTGTTGGAAACCTGACAACCACAATGTCGAAACTTGTCCTTTCCTTTAATCAGATTGAAGGTACTATCCCATTATCCCTAGCCAACTTGACCAAATTAATTGCCTTAGATTTGAGTTCCAACAAAATAAAATGGCTCATTCCACCAAATATAGGACAGATGCACAGCTTAGAGGTGTTGCTTATAGACCAGAATGCATTAGAAGGCCCAATCCCACTATCATTCTACCAGTTGGTCCGCATGTATACTTTTAACATTGGACACAACATGCTAACTGGATCAATTTCAAGCTCTATAAACAATCTCACTAGTTTGGAAAGGCTGGATCTAAGCTCAAACAATTTGTCATCAACACTACCGCCTGGTCTTTGTGAGTTGAAGGACTTGTTGGAGCTATACTTGCAGGACAACTCCTTCACTAGTCACCTGCCTTTGGGTCTCGGGAATTTTGCCATGATGATCAACATGGATATCTCTGCAAACAAGCTCAGTGGAGAGTTGCCTGCATCATTATCAAAGCTCCAAATGCTAGAATATTTAAATCTCTCTCAGAACACATTTGATGGTCACATTCCTGAACAACTTGATCACATGCTAAACCTTGTCACTGTTGACCTTTCCCATAACAAGCTTTCCGGTGAGATACCAAAATCATTGGAGAAACTTCAACACATCCAGGTCTTGGACTTATCCTTCAATCTATTGGAAGGAGAGATTCCAAGTGGTGGAAAGTTTGCAAACCTTTCTGCCGAGTCGTTCCTAGGGAACTATGCACTATGCGGAGCTCCCAAATTCCATGTCTCATTGCGCTTAGACAAAACAGAGAGGCAAAGTAAGAGCAACGCGGCTATAGTCTTTGATGTTTTCGCATTTGGAGGCTACGCATTTTTTGTCATTGTTTGCACACTCTGTGTTATCTCATGCTGTAGAAAGACGGGGTTGTCGAAATGTCCTGATGACATTGAAAAGTTACGAGGAATTACACTCCCAGTGATTTCTTACAAAGAGCTATTGCATGCAACGAGCAATTTTAGTGATGCAAACTTACTTGGGAGTGGAAGCTTTGGTTCAGTGTACAAGGCAATTCTAGCAGATGGAGCGACAGTGGCTGTTAAGGTCCTTAATTTGTCATTTGAGGGAGCATCTAAAAGTTTTGATGTTGAATGCACTATCTTGCGCCAAATCAGGCACCGAAACCTTGTTAAAGTCATTACGTCTTGCTCTAATGAAGATTTCAAGGCTTTAGTTCTCCAATACATGCCACTTGGGAGCCTAGATGTCTGTTTACATTCAGGTGGCCATCATTTGAATCTCTTTCAGAGATTGGATATCATGATTGATGTGGCTTGTGCTCTAGAATATCTTCACCATGGTTACTTGGAGACTATAGTTCATTGTGATGTAAAGCCAAGTAATGTGCTTCTAGATGAAAACATGACAGCACACCTCGGTGATTTTGGCATTGCAAAGATTCTAATTGGTCTGAATTCTTCTACTCTTACAGCGACTCTTGGAACCAGCGGATACATTGCACCAGGTATGTACTATCTCTTATTTTTCTGTCTTTTTATAAATTTTATGTCTCTTGAAGTGTGAGTATAATTGCCTGAACCGTTTCTTGAGTCAACCTGGTGTGGCTATGAGTTCTTATATGTGTGTGTGCATGTGTGAACACACTCTCATTCTCTTCAATAATGCTCTCACGGTCATATACAAGTCAAAGACGATGAGAATCACATGGGAGGGGCCATAGAGGTGATGAGGTGAGATAAAGAGAGAGTGGGTGGGTTTGCCAGTCCTAATGGACTCTCTCTCTCTCTCCATATATATATATATATATATATATATATTCATTTATGTATTTATATTGAAATCAGCTAACTAAGCTTTTTTTTTTTTAATTTTGTATTTTTTGAAACATTGCAAAAAAATGCATTAATGACAGTCAATGTTTTGGCAACCGTTTTTAGGGTCACAAAATCAGAAAAAGAGTCATCAGTAACATAGTAGCCCACTGACTTCTAATATATATATATATATATATATATATAATTTGATCCTGACTTTTGTGGTTTAACTAATTATGCTCTTATGTGGTTTGCAATATATCATCAATAAACATATTAATTGATGTGAAAACACCCATGATCCATCTAATCATCATGATTTGGTAGTTCACACATAAAGACATGCCCAAGTGGTTCCTAGGTCAATAATGTATTGGTCATTGATAAACTATTTTACATGGACAATGCATTCATTGTTCGTATGGCTTATGGCTTAAGGGAACCTTGAGATACATGTACACATTTGTTGCTTGCATGTCCTCAACACCATTCTACCTAATGGCTTAAGGGAACCTTTAGATAGGTCACAGGAGAATTAGAAGGAGCATGAGTTTAATTAGGCCTTTATGTTATGAAATCACTTCGCCATACAATTAATGAAACTCAACAAATCTCACATGACCCATAGAAAAGATCTGGATACATGTTTGAATTCTTTTAAGAGCACTTGAATATCATATATATAGGACTTGAGTTATAAATAGACCTGAGCATCGGGCCAGCCCGGCCTGATAAGAACCGGGTCCAGGCTGGCCTGATGTCTGAAATCCGAGCCTAGGCCCGGTATAGTAACATAAAAAATTCTTTTTAAAAAAATAAAATAAATTCTTTTGAATATTAAATATATTTTAAATAACAATATATATATATAATTAATAAAATAAAATTAATATTTAAAAGTTATCAGGATGGATCGGGCCCTCGTCGGGCTGACCCGGGCTGACCTGGGCTGGCCCGATACATTATCACGCGGGCTCGGACCCGGGCCCGATTGGGCGGGGTACCCGTTGGGTACCTGGCCCGATAACCAAGTTTAGTTCTAAATCATAGTCTTGTATTCTTTTTTAGATGTATATATGAGAATACAACAAGAGAAAGGCACGATTGGAGGTTCAATTGATCTTAGGTCAATTAATTTCCAGGCCTCTTCCTCAAAACCAATTAGTGAAATTGTGTCATAGACGAGTATTAGCCAATTATATTGTGCTTGCTAATCATGTCTAATATTGTTGAGTGGTTGAATTAGAATTTGGGATGGCCGGAATGGTGTCAGCCAAAGCCGATGTATACAGCTACGGAATTCTCATCCTTGAGGTGTTTACAGGAAGAAAGCCTACTGATGAACAGTTTGATGGGGATTTTAGTTTGAGGCAATGGGTGGCTGAAAGATCAGCTGCTATGGATGAGCTGCTGGTGATGATCATGGAGATAGGCTTGTTATGTTCAAGTTTGTCTCCAAATGAGAGACTGGACATGAAGGAGGTGGTTGTAAGGCTGAGAAGGATACGACAGAAAGCAAGAATGATAGAAGGATAATTCAAATATATCCATAGATGCAATGAGATTTAATTCCAAGGTGCGACCAGCCATTGGCTAAAATAATTGGAGGTCGAAATGTAGCTTGATTGCTTTCATTGGGAAGTCTCACTTGCATTGCTCAATTACAGTTGCGTATAGGATTTAATAAAGATATGCTTAATATGCTTGTGTGTTCTATTCTTAAGACATTTGAGTGACTAATCTTGTAAAACAACTCACATTTCCAGCGCAAGTTACATGAAAGAGGCTTGGAACTTTGTCCATTATTGCAGTTTGTGCTTTGTTCTAAGTAAGGACATCAAATGTTGGTTACAAGTAGTTAAATGTGAACAAACTACTAGACAAGGAACATGAGAGATTGTTCAAAGCTTGTGTAGCCCAAATAAACTACTTAAATAATCTCTTCATTCTTCAATGCGTTTCCTGGTCTTCAAATGTGAGTAGTTGGGGGACGAAATTACTTGGGCCTCTATTAAATATATACCCATCAGCAATATGCACGCGAGTCAATATATGTCAAGCATTTCCAATTCAATCAAGCTTCAAGTGTTGACATGGAAGATGTCAGAGTAAGTGAGTCATAAACGTCCATGACCCGTCCGCACCAATTGAAACGTACTCACCACGAGTCAATTCTTTGGAAGTTTTCAAGAGGTCCCTTAATTACGTATCAATCTATTTAAGTTTGAACTTTGGACCTGAACCTATCTTTTGATCATGACATCTTTGGACACTTTTCTCCCATCTTTTCAGTATTAAAAAAAGACAAAAAACTAACAACTTTAGTTGGCTGTTAAGGCAAGAGGCAAGACATTGAGCGTATCACGAGGTGAATTGTAAGCTTCAACATGAAATTGGTAAAATATGTATTTAACATAAAGACAAAAATTGAAGAAGAACAACTAATTAAAATGATAAGTAAGCATTAAATAACAGTGCCAAATTAAACACTGCCAGATAATATGAACTCTTGATTTCACTTGGGCCAAGTGCCTTATAAAGGAGGTTAGTTCAATAACTCATTAAACTCAAACTAATTAAGCAAGCTTGACACAAACTAAATCAATTCAAATCATGAGCTGCTTGGTTCAACAAGAACTCTGCGTAGATAATTCTTTGGACCAATGTACCTGAGTGGAAATAATTAACTAACAATGGAAAGGAAGGGTTCGGGTCCATGTAGAATTTGTACCAACTCATGAAACAACTACTTTGGTATTTACTCTTATCTATGGAATGAGGAAACATGGCTGTAGGCACTCCAAATTTTCCATTTCTAAAACCACACGAAATTGAGTTATAAAAAATGTTGGGAGCGTTACATTCATTTAAACGGAATTTCAAAAGAAGAAGAGCAATGCCAAAAATTGACATCTGAGTGCAGTCGAAATACAAGTTTAGTGTGACCTTTCACCATAGAAATTTGAAGCTTATGGAAGTCAGTGGTATTCATTTATGCAATAATCCAGATTGATGACGCTTGTTAGCTGCCAAAAATATGCAAAATAAGCAACATTGAGAACTGGTCAGGTTTTGAATACATTCTCTTGGCTGCATATCTATCTTTTAGTTGTATAATCATTAAGAATAAGGGCACTCAACCTGCACAACAAGGGTAACCAAACAGGTAAAGGATGCTAATTAAACATGGCAAGCTTGATGAGGAGGTCGATCCAGACAAGAACTAATGCAGCAAAAGATCTTCAAACCTGTTATATTAATGCTAGTCCAGGAATCAGCTGATCCTACGGACTAATTGTATCAACTGTACAAAATGCATTGGTCAGTGCTACTGACTCGGCTTGTAATTGGCATGTTATTTAAATAATTAGAAAACTAAAAAATAGACTTATTTTGAATTAATGTAGGGCATGCAGTGCCCATTATCAATAAAATATGTGTGGAGTTTGAAACAAATTTACAGCGACTAAATGCAAAACTTTTGTAGACTTTTTGGTTATGGACAACTACACACTACACACACACACACACTCACACATACACATACATATATATAGATACAAAGAAGTTCTTACCATCTTACTGGAAAAGCTTTGGGATGTGGAAGTATGTACAAATTAAAGGGGGAAGACCTTAATTTTTACTATGATAACTTATCACTTGATCAGATAGAACCATGCTTGTTGTTCCTCACAGTAAATGCCGTTGGAACTAAAGGTGTGTTTGTTTTACTGCAGATTTGAGACCCACAGTGATCTGAGATCATCAGGATTTCAAAAATATGAATTTAAGCTTGAACACCCCTATCCAACTCTAAATGCATAGTTTTTTTATATGTTATGTGGATATAAGATCCACATTACGAAGATCCTTAATTTGTTCAGACTGATGATCTTACAACGCAGACTCAAAATGGAGGCTATCAAATGCTACTTAATCAAATGCGACAACCAGAAGGAAAATGAGAGATCGATCCAGCGCTTGTGGTGCCCAAACATGCAACTTTAAACATTTCCCTGTCATCGGCCTGGACCATCTAAAAATTGACGCCCCCCTCATAATGGTATTTTTGCTAGTAGTTGAGTGATTAAAATTTCTTGGCCCCCCTACTAACTGCCACCAAATATGGAGTTAATGTGTATCCAGCATTCCCTGTCCTTTCTTGAACCGTTCTACATTATTCAAGCTGCCCTGATAGTTGAGTCAATTCTTGGCAGGTTTTTGATAGGGGAGCTCACAAGATTCATTAATTGATTTTTATCATCTTTGATTTTAAGTTAAACCCGTAAGTCTGATCCAAATTTTCAATCATGACGTCTTTTCAATTGGATGATTTAAGGGAGGAATTAGAAAAACAGAAGAAAAGAGTTGAAAACTGGCATGAAGAAAACATGATAGTGGAAATATACTAATGAAGTAAGGGCTACGTGGCCATGAGAACGCCATTAATGTGATCAGCCATGTCATGGTTGTGCAAGATTAATATATATTTAAAAAGACACCGTTTCTCGAAGAGAATCTATAAAATGGGGCTTTGATTCTTTATCACGGTTATGCAGGCACAGAATTGCCACCAACAACTTCCGCTGGTATGGCTGCAGCCAGTTTCTCACCTTTGCCCATATGCTTTCTTCTGTGTTGCTTCCTTACCTTGACTATAGTGCATGGCGAGGAAGAGGTATCATCAGCTTTTGTTTCTCTAAGCAATGTGACCGATGAATTTGCATTGCTATACTTCAAATCCCTGGTCACCAGAGACCCCTACAATGTACTCTCAAACTGGAACTCAAACATTTCCTTCTGCCAATGGAATGGAGTTTCATGCAGCCATAGTTCACAAAGGGTTGTTTCTCTGAACCTTACCGACAAGGCACTTGAAGGTACCCTCTCCCCATACATCAGCAATCTCTCCTTCCTACAAGTTCTTGATCTCTCAAACGACAGTT
Source organism: Nymphaea colorata (assembly GCF_008831285.2). NCBI lineage: Eukaryota > Viridiplantae > Streptophyta > Magnoliopsida > Nymphaeales > Nymphaeaceae > Nymphaea > Nymphaea colorata. The sequence continues at coordinate 5,414,476 of NC_045139.1, forward strand.
TCCATGGCCATCTTCCCATTGATTTTAGTCACCTCCCTCTGTTAGAAAATCTTTCTATAAGAAAAAACAATTTTGAGGGGTTGTTCCCACAAACACTGAGCCATTGTCGTCATCTCCAAATCTTGTCAGCACGAGAGAACCAGTTCAATGGAAGCATCCCTGAGTTTCTAGGCAGTTTGTCGGAACTGAAGTTCTTAAACATTCGTGGTAACAGGTTCACTGGCACCATTCCAGTTGCTTTTGCCAACCTCTCAAAACTGGAGCACTTTAATATTGGTCACAATTGGATGCATGGGAACATTCCTCCTGAGTTGGGAAGATTGAGCCGCTTAACATTCTTCAGCGTGGAGTACTTGTACCCTGCCACTGGGACGGTGCCTGAGATCTTGTTTAACATATCCACTCTTCAAATTATGACTGTTTTGGGCAACCACCTCACCGGGCATCTCCCAAGAAACATTGGTCGCTTTCTGCCTAATCTCCAAGGCCTCTACTTGGGTGAAAACAATTTCAGTGGCCCACTTCCAGCTTCTCTTTCAAATGCGACTAAACTCCAAACTCTTGTGCTAGCATCCAACAAATTTAGTGGACCAATTGCCTTAGAATTAGGTAGTCTGCCACATCTCAGGCGCCTCTTCCTTGGGGGAAATATGTTCACCAATACCCCTGGCAGCCGCGAGCTTTCCATTCTCACATCCTTCACCAAGTGTCGAATGCTAGAAGAAATTTATCTCTCACCAAACCTTCTGAATGGCATTCTTCCTGCCTCCGTTGGGAACCTGACAACCACCTTGTGGAGCCTTGACCTTTCCTACAATGAGATTGAGGGTATTATCCCGTTAGCCTTAGCCAACTTGACCAAGTTGATGTCCTTAGATTTGAGTTTCAACAAAATAAAGGGGTCCATTCCACCAAATATAGGATCAATGAACATGTTACAAAAGTTAGGTCTTTCTGGCAATTTCTTAGAAGGTTCAATTCCAAACTCAGTTTACCAATTGGTCCACGTGGGTAATCTTTATTTGGACAATAATGCACTAACCGGGCCAATCTCGAACTCTATAAACAACCTCACCAGTCTGCAGCAGTTGTATTTAAATTCAAATAATTTATCATCAACAATCCCTCCTGCCCTTTGTGAGTTGAAGGATTTGATATCAGTTTACTTGCAAGAAAACTCTTTCACTGGTCACCTACCTTTAGATGTGGGAAATTTGGCTGCTGTGGACAAAATGGATATCTCTGTGAACAAACTGACCGGAGAGTTGCCGGTGTCCTTATCAGAGCTCCAGAGGATAGAGTATTTGAATCTGTCCAAAAACTCATTTGATGGCCACATTCCAGAAAAACTTGATGGCATGGTAAACATTCAAATTATTGACCTTTCCCACAATAAGCTTTCTGGCGAGATCCCAAAATCATTGAAAAATCTTCGACAACTCCAAGTGTTGAACCTATCCTTCAACCAATTGGAAGGAGAGGTTCCAAGTGGAGGGAATTTGGCAAACCTTTCCACCGAGTCATTTGTAGGGAATAATGCACTATGTGGAGCTCCTAAATTTCATTTGCCGGCATGTTTAGATAAAACCAAGAAGCACAAGAAAGCTATGCACACAACTAAAGTAGTTGTTGGTTCTGCAATTGGGGGCTCTGCTCTTCTTTTGGTGGTTTGCATGCTCATTGTTGTCCTAGACAATAGAAAGAGGAGGTCGGTGAAACTTGTTGATGTTAAAAGTTTAGACGGAATTGCACTCCCAGTTATTTCATATAAAGAGTTATACCGAGCAACAAACAATTTCAGCAATGCAAACTTTATTGGGAGTGGAAGCTTTGGTTCAGTGTATAAAGGAGTTCTAACAGATGGAACAACAGTGGCTGTGAAGGTCCTAAATTTGTTATTTGAGGCAGCATCACAAAGTTTTGACATTGAATGCAACGTGATGCGCCAAATTAGGCACCGAAACCTTGTCAAGGTGATTACATCATGCACCAATAGAGATTTTAAGGCTTTAGTTCTCCAATACATGCCGCTTGGGAGCCTAGAAGTATGTTTGTATTCCGGTGCCCATCACTTGAATCTCTTCCAAAGATTGAATATCATGATTGATGTTGCTTGTGCTCTAGAATATCTTCACTATGGTTGCTCGGAGACAATAGTTCATTGTGATATGAAGCCAAGTAATGTGCTTCTAGATGAGAACATGATAGCATACGTCAGCGATTTTGGCATTGCAAAGGTGCTAGTTGGCCAGAATTCTTCTACTCTTACAGCCACTCTTGGAACCACCGGATACATTGCGCCAGGTACCACCTCTTAGTTCTATCACGATTTCTATGCTTTTTCATGGTACTGTTAATCAACCAGTTGAGAACTTATTACTTGTATTTTATTATGAAATTATAGAAATAGATTAATAATTGAAAGAGGCTCGCTAAGGAATTTTACCAATATTCCTAACAACTTTACTGTTGGCAACATCCATTGCTTTAATGAAAGTAATTACCAACATTTGAAATGAATAAATAGAGACATGAAAATAAAATGTTCTGTTCCTTCACAAATAAAGTAATTAACTACTGATACCATTGTTTTAGTACTTTTATTTTTTTTCACTTCCTCTTTTTTCTCTCAAATTCTCTCTCTCTTCTCTCTCTTTTTTCCCCTCATTTTTATTCTTACTTCTCTACAATCATTATCCCTATTTTGGTGAAACCAGTTCATTAGAATAATAATTTAAAAAGAACACGTTTAGACATTCAACATTCTAGCTAGATCACTTGTCACATTTACTGTGTACTTCAAGCATGTTTTCCTCAATTTTGTAGAAAAAGGTTATGCCTTGAGCTCGCCAGTATGGTCCACCTACTTTTTTGCTCTCAAGTACTTAAGTTCAGTTTGTACAGTAGGAGATTGTCTGAATCCAGTCTCTCTCCCTCCCTCTCTCTCTCTCTCTCTATATATATATATATATATATATCAATAGTTCACCACACAGTTGGAGATTATTTGACTCCAGTCAAGACTCTGGCTGGAGTAGTTGAGTGTTGAATGGATCCTTGTCTCCACCCACTAAATGCAGCTAGCCTACTGATCAATAGGAGTAAATTCTTTGGCAGTTATGATATGAATTTTAAATATAATCATTGTCATATTTGGAGATCAGCCTTGCAATATATTGCAGAATAACAAGTCACAAAACCGCATGCAAATGGATCGAAAATAATTTTGCAGACGCACCAAAAAAGAAAACTCCTTACACAGGTTTAACTACTCACAGTTGGCCCTTGACATATATATGAAATTAATACAGGAGAAAGGCAAGAATATTGGAAGTTCAACTTATTCAAGTCCGTTCACACGCCTCTACTAGTCCAAAACCAATTAATGCGACCGTTTGATGCATAGACATTAATTAGCTGGTATCACTAAACACATCTTACTTTGTTAAATGTTTGAGTTAGAATTCGGAATAGCTGGAAAGGTGTCGACTAAAGCAGATGTGTATAGCTACGGAATTCTTCTGCTGGAGGTGTTTACCGGAAGAAAGCCTACAGATGAACGGTTCCATGGTGATTTTAGCTTGAGGCAGTGGGTGGCTGAAGCGCTTCCCGTTGCAATCTCAGACGTCATTGAGGGCCACCTTTTGAAGGAAAGCAACAGTACTGAAACTGAAAGATCAGCTGCTTGGAATGAGCTGCTGGTGATGATCATGGAGACAGGGTTGTCATGTTCAAGGGAGTCACCAATTGAGAGAATGGACATGAAGGATGTGGTCGCCAGGCTTAAAAGGACGCGACAGAATGCTTCCTGTTTTGAAGAATGACAAAAGAATAAACAAATTCTTCTTCATTTTTCTTAAATAAGGGGCCTGTTTAACTTTTTGTGCTTCTGGCTTATTTCTTTTCCCATCAATCTGGTGATGGAACTTCCTTTCAACAGAATAAAACCCTGAGCCCAGCGACGCCATCCCCATCTCTTGGGTGTGGTTGTCGTGTGAACTGTGAAGGTGCCACGGTTGATTGTACATATCTTCTAATTATAATTGTTCTCCTTTAATAGGCTTGTGTTCTTGATCGTTGCCCTTATTGTCTCAAACTTGGAACAATTAGGATGATAAGATCGTTTTGCATTAGAACATTTTTTATCAGTTTTTGAGATTTGAAAACTTTGGTCAATAATTTGGTTGTGCTAATATTTTGCAAAAAAAAATGTTAAAATTTCTTAGAATCCATGAAAAAGTCGAAATTTATGTCCTTTTCTTAGGTTCTTAAGTTTTCCAAACGTAACATTGTCACACACACACACACATATATATATATATATATGATACATGTGGCTGAGGCCTGCACAGAATTAAAAGTCTTTAATTGATGTATATATTCTCTTTTAGAAAATTTGTAACTTAATTTCTCGAAATATAAAAGGCTCGTATAATCTTTCGGAACACATTGCTTCAGATTTCCAAGTCGATGGGCACCGCTAATGATTACATCAATCAGAGTTTTTCTTGTTGGTAGCCCCTACCTTATTTGCCTATACTACTTTTCAAGTCTATTCAATCTCAAAATCACAAGTTATACCCAAAACTAGGTTTCGACTATAGTCATAAATATCATTTTTATTTTTTAAACAGCGAGTTTTTTTTCCCTATAGCACAACAACCTTAGAAAAAGGGAAATATGGTAATTTTTGTAAATGAAAAATCTTAAATGTTAGGGGCAAATTAGAAAAATGAGAAACTGATAAGATAACATAAAAAGTTAAGTAGATAAACAACAAATACAATTAAAAAATAGAAACAAATAATTTGACATTTACAGACTATTGAAAAAAATCTAGAAATATAAAAACAGGAAAAAAAAAGAGAAAACGAGAAAAAACACTTTTTTTGTTTTGGCATTTTTTTTAACTTTTTTTTTCATATTTTTAGCACGGATTTTATAAGAAAAATTGCATTTTTTGTGATCATTTTCACAATCTAATTTTGGTTGTCATCTATGGCAACCTATGAGTGGTGGTTTTCGTCAGTAAGACAAACATGTGCAACTACTATGTTTAGGGATGTCAACGGATCAGATTCGGATCGGATACATCTTCAACCATATCTGTTTTTTCGGATATTCATATATTCGGATTCGGATTTAGATTCGAATTCGGATAAAGCAAAGTCATATCCAAATCCGAATCCGAAATCCGATTTTACAATCCAAATCCGATCCGAATCCGATTTTTATATTTATATCCGAATCCGAATTTTGAACCGGATTTTGCCATTTTTCAAGTATTAGATAGATGATATTTGTCTAAAACTGAATCCGATCCGAATCTATATCCGAATCCGATTCGATACTCATGTATATCCGAATCCGAATCCGAATCCGATCGGATGTCATTTATTAAATCCGAATCCGATCCGATTTCTTAATCGGATATTAAATTTTTATCCATATCCGTTTTTTTCGGATCGGATCGGTCGGATATCCAATTCAAATCGGATATATTGACATCCCTAACTATGTTATGGTTAGCGAAATGTGAGAGAAAGTTACATGTGCCGCGCCGCTTAGCATATCATGCGCAGTGAAAGAGGGAAGAATATTTTAGTAATTTATTAAAAAAATTTCATAATCTTTTAACTTTTTTTTTTATGTTCAACGTTGTCTTAACAAAAAATTTCTTCTCTTTAAATATGGACTAAGGGTATTTTAGTCATTAACTATATTAGTATATGAAAATTCGTACACCGTATGACACAGAGAACAAAATATAGGGTTCCACATTACCAAGAATTGTATAATGACAACCAAACTTTTCTATCAGATTAACTTATAATATAAGTTGTTCATTTATTTTTCATTCCAATAAATATTTCCATTAAGTGGTCAACTCGGGAACTTTAAGTGCTGTTTCTTTATGCATTTCTTAATAGTTATAAATGCTTTTCATTCTTAGACTAATTTTTATATTCTTCAATTCATTTCTATGAAAGAAAATTTGAGTTTTTAATTTTTTCTTTTTGCTGATTTGCATCTAAATCATTTAGATTACTGGATTGGCTGGTTCACCAAATTGGCAGCATCGTCGACTCGATCCAGAAACCGGTTTTAGTAATTAAGATGGCCTCGGTGCTTTTCATTTACCCAAAATTAAAGGTCTATGAACTTAATAGCTCTATTAGCTAACTTTTCTCGAACTGAAGAGCAATATTCAAAGATGCCATGATGAGAAGTGATCAGGTTCAGACCTAAGGCCTGTCTCGGATCAAGGTTTGGACTTAAGTTATTATTGTTAGTTAGGTGGTCTTAGTATATAAATAGGAAAACTCAGTGCTGCCAGATGCCCGATGGTTGTTTTATGGTTAAAATTTAGAAATTTGTTGCTACAATTATTTACTACTTATCATATTAATTAGTTATACTTCAGTTTTTGTCCTTTTGTTATTTTACCAATTTCATTTGAAACTTACACTTAAACGCCTTTAACTGCCTGTTAAAGTTTTTTATTGTTTATCGTTTTTAAATAATAGGCACAGGCTCAGGTTCAAATATAAATATATTGGTCCAAAGATGTCATTATCAAAAGATAGGCTCAGGTTCAAATATAAATATATTGGTGCAAAATTAAGGGTCCTCTTGAAAACTTCCAAAGGTAGGGTAGGGCCCACAAGAGACAAGGCCCCACGTCAAAAAAAATAAAAATGTACATATATAATTTATCAGTTATGGGTTCCAATATCATAGTTGGGTGAGCAGGAGGAGCATTTTCCTACTGCCTAATGTAAGTGCCAAAACCCTCACCCTTTCCCCTCATCCTCTCAGCATAGAATCCTGCTTTGTGCAATCAGCTTGTGAACTTTATTTTGTGAAATTAATTCTTTATCCACCGGACAAGTTGAATCGTGATCAAGCAATATCTCATCCAAAAGGTTTATTGTTCTGACCTTAGCATGAATCTACACACAAAGAATTTTGCCAAAATATGTTCATGCTCCGATGGATGACAAAAACATGCTACTGTTCTTGATTATATAAAAAAAACAAGCAGTGAAATGAAAGTGTAGCTTCGCGATCTTATCAAAACCTAAACTTGTTTCCGCAAAGGCTTCATTTCCTTACGCTTAAGGCACTGTGTCTAAGTTGAATATGTTGAGGGTCAATACATGATAGACCACATGATCGAAGTTAAAGGTAAAACCTAAAGGGAAGAGCCCAATCAAGGGACTCCCTTCGTGGTTGCCCACTCCAGTGCTTCTCTACCTTCACCAAGAGTACTGAAAACGCCGAAATGAAACGTGGTCCACAATAGCCTATGTCCTGCCCTAGAGGGCATCCATTGCCGTCGAGAGAAGCCCCCACAGCCGGCTGCCTGCCATTAGTGGAGCCACAAGCTTGCTGGGGAGCACTGGAGTGGGCAAGCGTCAACTTCGAGGCCATGAAAGAGAGTTGCAGGTTCAGAAGATCCTATCCAAATCAGCACGTGAAATTTCAACAACCATGAAGAAAAATTTCATGCAATTAAAGCAGCTAGCCAGTACACAACATAAATGTTCAAAGTTGCCCTTCATAACATCAGTTCAATACAAAAAAATGGTCTTATCCTTCATCTTACGATGATTTATTATATGAAAGATAGATTCTAGGCGACTGGATAAAAAGAGAGAGAGAGAGGACAGCTAAAATTTTATGTAGCAAACACAGGAAGCCAGTTAAAAGCAATGCAAATTCTAAAAAGAAAGGTAAGGAAAGCAAATTTTAACAAGAAAGGAAAAATTAGGTCTAACTGTTTCATAGTTTCTTAAAAAAAAAAAAAGAGAACTTCCACACAGCGGGAGAGGGACAGAGAGATAGAGAGAGAGAGAGAGAGAGAGACTTCCTTATTACCCAAGCTACCCATGAGTCCACAACCAGTCCAGGTGATGCTGGTATGGCAGATGTATCTATGGGGCCTCCTTCTCACCCACCTAGGCACCATGATTCTGTCCATCTGCTTGTTCAATAATTATATGATAGATTTAAAGAAGCCTGATGTCAAATTTTACAAAAACCACAGTTGAGAAATCAATCGGATTCTGTTCAAATTCACTGCTATCTATGCTGGACATTTTCTTCCCATTTTCCAGTGGCAATTTCTGATGTTTGATGCAAAAGATGAGCTTTTTTTTATTACAGAAGAGACTGGGAGAGCCCCTACCATAGTTTCTTGTTAGGTTCAGGGGTGGAGCTAAGGTAGGGCCCAGTTGGGCCCTCACCCTACCTCAATTTAAAAAAAAAAATTATATGTAAATTTTAGAATTTTTTTTTGTTTTATATATAAATTTTAGAAAATGATATTTTGATCCTAGTCAAAATTTAGAAACTTCAATTTGGCCCCCTTCATGAAAAATTTTTAGCTTCGCCCTTAGTTCATAATAACAATCTCAAAATTGTGGGTCAAACAGACAAATTTACGTGGTGCAATAATCGTAGTGCGAACCACATTGTGAAATGCAAGCCAGACTGGGCTATGGTCAGTCATCAATGGTTTCAAGACCAAAATTTTAACTTCTCGTTATGCATCTTACCTAGAGCTACTTCAGATCACAGTGCCATCATCCTTAATTGGGGTTCCGGAGGGGATAAAGTTTACGGTAGGGAAATTTTTAGAATGCATAAATGTTGGTTTTCTAGAGAAGATTCTTAAACCATAGTCAGAGAGTTGAGAAATCGAGCCTAGAGGCTGTGCAATGATCCACTTATGCCTAAGATGGAACAGACTTGAAGGAATTTGGCAATGGGGAACTCCCACATGTATGGCAACATTCCTAAAAAATCAAATCTTTAAAGGAAGAAATTGTCAATGTTCAGCAAAATGAGGAGGAGAGGAACAACACGGAATGGATCTTCAAGAAAGAGCTTGAATCCTCCATTAGAGAGGTGGAAATTTTTTGGCGACAGAAATCTCGCATAAGATGGCATGCGCAACAGAACTGAAATACCAATTTTTTTTCAAATTCACTGCCAGAGTAAAGCCCAAAAAAATAGGATAAGAAACATGCAAGTTAATGATGTTAGCTCAGATGTTCCTCCAAAATGAAAAGGATCCTCACTAGGACTGTTGACAAAGGTCGGGGGTGTTTCTGCCTAACAGATTCATGTGTGAACAAGTATTTCTTTGTCATGCAGTCAGTGCTTCTTAACCTTGATATGTCGAAAGCTTATGACAGATGTAAGTGGGCATTTCTGAAGAAAGCCCTTCCCCATCTTGATTTCTGTGAGAATTGGGTCTCTAGGGTAATGACTTGTGTTGAGACAACTTCTTATGTCCTTGTTACGAATGGTAGAATAACAAGAGAATCAAAATTACCAAATTCAGCGGAATACAGGTGAACATTCCCAATATTTACTATGTGGATATTTATTATATGAATGCACGGTCAAGACCTTCGCCTTTGCCGCTCATATCTAGAGCCCACCATCTTCCAGATGAACACCTTTCATGCTCAAGAGTTTATTCAACATCTGATCTCACCTTGGATCTCTCATCTCATTCAGCAGTCTAGAATCTCTCATGGAGAGGATGTGCTGATGATGGGGGACACAGAAGTTTCAAAGATTCGCCACAGTGACATCTATGAAGTGGTCCGGCTTTGCAGGGCAGTGGACAAATCTAAAACTGTGTTGTGGAAAAATACAGTTATCGCTAGAGCTAAATGGTGCACCTTTTTTAGCGATACAGGGACGCTTTTGAGTCAAGACAGAATCCAAAGCGTTGGTGCCTTTGTGCGAGAGTAAATTGGAGACGATTATGTTCCGAATCTCGGCCGGATGAAGAAAAGAAATAAGATCAAATGGGGGGAGTTGGTAAATGAGCTTGAACTAGTCTAACACAGTAACGATCAAGGTATGAGCCGACTCGAGCTCGGAGCTGACCGAGCTCCCCGTGTGCAGCCCCAGAACTAGTCCTCATATATTCTAATACAGACAAGGTACGCCCAGATGTTCCCTACCTTATTTTTGGAGCAATCAAACATTCATGACTGCCTCATGGTCTCATCTCAGCGTTGTAACAACCGGTTTCTGAATCGAGTCGACAATGTACGCTGCGAATTTAGTGAACCGGCCAATCCAATAATGTAAACGATTTACATGCAAATAAAAAAAAAAGGAAAAATGAATGGAAGAATATAAAAACAATTAAGAATAAAAATATTTATATATATATATTAAGAAATGTATAAAGAAACAGCGGGCTGAGTTGACTGCCGAATGGAAGCATTTATTAGAAATGATTTCTCGGCCCAATCCAGCCGATCCTGCTAGCACCGATCACCTGATCGTTCGTAATGTATATAGCTTAGTTGTACCAAAGTTCCATCAGGCCGTTTAAGAAGAACAATAAAAAAAAGGAGGATAAAGTAAAAACCTGGCAAAAAGAGAACATGATATTGGAAATATGATGTTACGGTAAGGGCTGCTAAGAAAATACTTGTTGATGTAATCTTCCGTGCCAAGCAAGGCCGAGATGTGGAAATAAGAAGACCAACGAATTAGAGAAGGTCCCGTTGATGTCACCAGCCAAGCCAAAGGCATTGAGTGTGGAAATAACAAACGATATCGCTTTCTTCCAACAATTTCAATTAAACAAAAAATGAAGGAGAAATTTCCTGGAAGAAGAGAATCTACAAAAGGACTTTGCCAATTAAACGACACTACTATGTAGAATGGATGTACATCAACCATTTCCTATCCTCTTTTGAACCAACGGACGTTCTAGCCATCATAGTTTTGAACGGCATATCTCCCAGCAAACTTGCATCGAAATCAAATGCATGAAGTTGGCCTAGCGAGACCATTTGTCAAGGGATATTAACCAGTTTTTCCATTCACTGATTTCGGAATAAAACTTATATTCTTCGTGCACAGGAGAGACCCACTGTAAAGAGCGGTTACCCAAACCCGACGCACCTCCAACCCATGTCTAGGCACTGTAGCTGGCCTGACAGCCCCAAACATGTCGGGTTGGGTACAGCCCAACAACCTAACGCGCAAGGACCGGTAGGCCTGACAATTTTTTGCATTAAAAAAAAATTAAATACAATTAAAAAAGTGAAAAGAAGGTTTGCTTCGTTCTCTCTGGCATGGATAAATGTAGCTTATTCTAGTGGAATTGGCTAAAGGTTATGAAATTGAACAAGGCCATGTACTCGGATTCGAATACCAATGAGAAAAATTCATATTCAAATTTTTCATCCCAAATAAGATTTCAAAATTTCAATCCAGTCTAAATTTGATTTTTATATAAATCTGTATCTGAAACAGAATTTTGAACCCAATCCAAACTATTTTCAAAATGCAAGAGCATTGAATGTAGGACTGTTATTTAAAACTAAATTTGACCTAAATCTGAATTTGAATCTGATCAGATATTTATGTATATCTGAAACTGAATCTGAATATGATCTAATTTATTAATTAAATATTATTTTTTTGCTCATCTGCTTTTTTGGGGGAATGGCTTGTGTGGATATCTGATTTAAATTGGAAGACAAAAATGCCCTTGAAAATTAGCAAAAAAAAGTTACCCTTCACATGGTGTGAATTTAGTGATCAAGCCGAGCAAAAGGCCTCATTGGGAGTGCAGGGCAAAGCCAATACTGGGCAATTAATGTAAACTTACCTGTTGGCAATTAAAAAAAAAGTCAATTCGGCTTGTGTAAAAAAATTTCTAATAACAAAATGGCCTATGTGGTTTACATGCAAATAAAAAAATTCAAATTCAAATTTTCAGAAAAAAATGAATTCAGGAATATAAAAATTAATTAAGAATAGAAAACTCATCCACTATACAAACTTCGATGATGCCGTTTAAAAAGAAAAATGGAGTCGAAATGTATATGTTGTTACGGTGGGGGCTGCTAAGAAAGAGACTTGTTTATGTAATCTTCCGTGCCAAGTAAGGCGCTCGATGTGGAAACAAGAATAGCTACGAATAGAAAAAGTCCATTGATGTGATCTTAAGGAGAATTGTCTCCACGTTCCACTTGACATTGGCATTATTTAGGTTTGAGTCACTAAGTCTTGCCCCGTTGACCACACAAATGTTCGGTGCATAGCTCTTCCCAGTGCCGTCCGGCCAAACATCATTTTTTGGGGTGCCAGCTCTTGGCTTGTCGGCTGTCTATCTGGCGTGTGAGACTGGGTTAAGTTGGGATCAAGCTCAATCCTTTTCTTGACCTTCAAGTCACGTTTCACTGTAGTCTCCGTGACTCATGAGTCGTTATTTACGACTCGAGTTTATGGCTGTACAATGAGTCGAACCATCTTAAAAACCACTCACAAACTTGAGGTCGAGTTCAAGTGTGTACTAAAATATGTTAAACCAGTTGAGTTTGAGTTGTAAGAACTCGACTCATCTCAACTATAAAAGAATGAGTTAAAAAAAAGAAACATGTTTCACATAAACGAGTTGAGTTTGAGCTCGATGTTGTATTGTCGAGTCCAACTCAAAGTTGTTTTATTGAGCTAAACTTGAGTTTTCTGATTCGAGTCAAGCTTAAGCTGGCTCAACTCGAGCTCATCTCCTCATGTGCAACCCTATTCAAGACCCAATACCAATTGGTCAATTAAAAAACCATTCACCAGCGTACATAGTGGTGAAGCTAAGATTTTTTGAGCTTCAAAATTTACTTTAACATTTTAAAAACGTTTCATAAATTTCTCATCATTGTAGTTTAACAGATTACCAAATCTTTTTTTTAAAAACAACAACATTTATTTTTTAAAACTCCGGCTGATCCATTTCTGCCTATTTACTGTTTTTCTTATTTAAAAAATTTAATCAGAAAGGTTTTAAAAGAATTTGAAAGTTATAGTTTTTTTAACCTAGGGTAATCTCGGTGTAATATTATTGGCAACCTTTGTGATTGATTAAGGGCAGTAGACTTGACTCTTCCAACAAATTAAATTGAACAAAAAAGGCGATTTTTTCTGGAAGAGAATCTATAAAAGGACCTTAATTGATAGTTGTTCATGGTGATTACATTGATAGGCACCCCGATTAAATGCTAGTAGTATGTAGAATCCATGTATATCAACCATTTCCTATCCTGTTTTACATCAATAGACGTTCAAGGCAGCTACCCATCATAGTCTGATTGGGACATTGTAAAGATCAGCTACGAGTGGACGATGCTTAATTTCATTGGTATATTTATCTTATTTTCTCTTAATTAATAAGTTTTTTCAACTTTTTTTGAAATTATCCATATTTTTCCCTTTTTCTCACGCTCACCGTATTCTATGATAGAAAAACCTCGCCATTTAAAAAGTGGAAACTGTATCTGAAAATTTGATTTGTGATTGAATACGGTTGAGAAGTAGTAAAGGGAAATGAGTCTTAAGCGCTAAGAAGAATTTCTCATTGATGTAACCATCAGTGATGACGCATGATTTGGAAATGTGAAGTAATATGTTCCAAAGTTGTAGACCTGAGACTTCTACAAGAAAATGACAAAAATTTGTAGAAGAGAATCTATACATAAATTAAAGAGGTTGATTCCTGTTCATGCATCTTCTGCATAGAAAATTGGACAGGCATGGCTACCACCGGTTGGCCACCCAAGCGGCTTGTCTTTCTTTTGTGTCTCTCCTCCTTCACCTTGATCGTGGTTCTCAGCCAAACGGAGGTGCCCTCAGCCCTTGTTTCTCTGAGCAACGTGACTGATCAATTAGCATCGTTGTCTTTCAAATCCCTTGTCACTAAAGACCCTTATAGCGTGTTATCAAATTGGAATTCCAACATCTCTTTCTGCGACTGGAATGGAGTTTCATGCAGTCGTGGTTCACAAAGGGTAGTTACTCTGAACCTCTCCCAAAAGGCTCTTGAAGGTACTCTCTCCCCATACATCAGCAATCTCTCCTTCTTACAAGTTCTTGATCTTGCAAATGACAGTTTCCATGGTCATCTTCCCATTGATTTTAATCTCCTCCCTCAATTAGAAAATCTTTCTATAGGAAGAAACAATTTTGAAGGGTTGATCCCACAAACACTGAGCCATTGTCGAGGTCTCCAGAAACTGTTAGTACCGTATAACCAATTCTATGGAAGCATCCCAAAGTTTCTAGGCAGTTTGTCAGAGCTCAAGCTCTTAGACATGCGTCGTAATAGGCTCACCGGCACCATTCCAGTTGCTTTGGCTAATCTCACAAAACTGGAGGGGTTTCATGTTGGTCAAAATCACATACAGGGCAACGTTCCTCCAGAGCTGGGAAGACTAACCCACTTGATTTTCTTGAGTGTGCAAGTTAACAATATCACTAGTGTGCCTGAGAGCTTGTTTAACATATCTGCTCTTCAGGTTTTGAGCATTGGGTACAATCAACTAACTGGGCATCTCCCAAAAGATGTTGGCCGCTTCCTGCCCAATCTCCAACAACTCTATATGGGTGGAAGCAATTTTAATGGCCCTCTCCCGGCTTCTCTTTCTAATGCTACAAGATATCAAGTTCTTACTGCAGAAAGCAATATATTTAGTGGTCCGATACCATTAGAACTAGGTAGTCTGTCACAACTCACATACCTTTCCCTTTGGGGAAATATGTTGACCAATGTCCCTGGCAATCGTGAGCTCTTCATTCTCACATCCTTCACTAGGTGTCGGATGCTAGAGGAAGTTAATCTATCACAAAACCTTTTGAACGGCATTCTTCCTACCTCTGTTGGAAACCTGACTACCACCTTGTCGAGACTTTACCTTTCCTTTAATCTGATTGAAGGTACTATCCCATCAGCTCTAGCCAACTTGACCAAGTTAATTGCCTTAGATTTGAGATCCAACAAAATAAAAGGGCTCATTCCACCAAATATAGGATCAATGAACAAGTTACAGGAGTTAATTCTTTCTGACAATGCATTAGAAGGCCCAATCCCACTATCAATCTACCAGTTGGTCCGCATGTTTGCTTTTATTATTGGACACAACATGCTAATTGGGTCAATTTCAAGCTCTATAAACAATTTCACTAGTTTGCAATGGCTGGATCTAAGCTCAAACAATTTGTCATCAACACTACCGCCTGGTCTTTGTGAGTTGAAGGACTTGCATAACCTATTTTTGCAAGGCAACTCCTTCACTGGTCACCTACCTTTGGGTCTCGGGAATTTTGCCGTGATGAGCTACATGGATATCTCTTCAAACAAGCTGAGTGGAGAGTTGCCTGCATCATCATTATCAAAGCTCCAAATGCTAGAGTATTTGAATCTCTCTTGGAACATATTTGATGGTCACATTCCTGAAGAACTTGAACACATGGTGAACCTTGACACTATTGACCTTTCCCACAACAAGCTTTCTGGTGAGATCCCGAAATCATTGGAGAAACTTCAACACATTCAGGTCTTGGACTTGTCTTTCAATCGATTGGAAGGAGAGATTCCAAGTGGTGGAAAGTTTGCAAACCTTTCTGCCGAGTCGTTTGTAGGGAACTATGCACTCTGTGGAGCTCCCAAATTCCATGTCCCATTGTGCTTAAACAAAACAGAGAGGCAACGTAAGAGCAATGCAGCTAGAGTCATTGCTTCTTCTGCAATTGGAGGCTCAGCACTTTTGGTCATTGTTTGCACACTCATTGGTATCTCATGCTATAGAAAGAGGGGGTTGTCGAAACGTCGTGACGACATTGAAAGATTACGAGGAACTACACTCCCAGTGATTTCTTATAGAGAGCTATTGCATGCAACAAGCAATTTCAGTGATGCAAACTTTCTTGGGAGTGGAAGCTTTGGGTCCGTGTACAAAGGAATTCTAGCAGATGGAACGACAGTGGCTGTTAAGGTCCTTAATTTGTTATTTCAAGAAGCATCTAAAAGTTTTGATATT
Source organism: Nymphaea colorata (assembly GCF_008831285.2). Classification (NCBI taxonomy): domain Eukaryota; kingdom Viridiplantae; phylum Streptophyta; class Magnoliopsida; order Nymphaeales; family Nymphaeaceae; genus Nymphaea; species Nymphaea colorata. Next base: position 5,430,333 of record NC_045139.1, read on the forward strand.
GAGTGCACTGTCATGCGCCAAATTAGGCACCGAAACCTCGTTAAAGTCATTACATCTTGCTCTAGTAGAGATTTCAAGGCTTTAGTTCTCCGATACATGCCTCTTGGGAGCCTAGAAGTCTGTCTACATTCGGGTGGCCATCACTTGAATCTCTTTCAGAGATTGGATATCATGATTGATGTGGCTTGTGCTCTAGAATATCTTCACCATGGTTATTCTGAGACTATAGTTCATTGTGATCTGAAGCCAAGTAATGTGCTTCTAGATGACAACAAGACAGCATACATCAGCGATTTTGGCATTGCAAAGATTCTAGTTGGTCTGAATTCTTCTACTCTTACAGCCACTCTCGGAACCACCGGATACATTGCACCAGGTATGTATTATCTCTTATTTTTTTGTCTTTTTATAATTTATGTCTCTCGAAGTGTGAGTATAATTGCATGAATCGTTTCTTGAGTCAACCTGGCCTGGCTTTGAGTTCTTATTTGTGTGTGTGCATGTGTGAACACACTCTTTTTCTCTTTGATATTGCTCTCACAAAGAAAGTGGAAGAGAAGGTGGAATCACATGGGAGGGTTCAGAGAGGTGATGAGATGAGATAAAGAGAGAGTGGGTGGGTTTGCCAGTCCTAGTAAACACATACACTCTCTCTCTGTCTCTCTTTCTCTCTCTCTCTCTCTCTCTATATATATATATATATATATATATATTCATTCATTTATTTATTTATATTGAAATCAGCTGACTAAGCTTTTTTTTTTTTAAATTTTGTATTGTTTAAAACATTGCAAAAAAAATGCATTGATGATAGCCAATGTTTTGATAACCACTTTTTTAGCATTGAGACTGTTTTTAGGGTAACAAAATATGAAAAAGAGTCATCAGTAACATAAATAGCCCATTGATTTCAATTATATATATATATATATATATATATATATATATATATATATATATATATATGTATAATTTGCTCCTGACTTATGTGGTTTAACTAATTATACCCTTCTGTGGTTTGCAATATGACATCAATAAATATATTAATTGATGTGAAAACACCCATGATCCATATAATCATCATGATTTGGTAGTTCACACATAAAACATGCACAAGTGGTTCCTAGCTCAATAATATAAAGGTCATTGATAAACTATTTTTCATGGACAATGCATTCATTGTTCGTATGGCTTATGGTGTTGCATGCTAGTTTTTGCATTGTTTTGTGCTCATGTACACATCTGTTGTTTGCTTGTCCTCAACAGACAAGAATCTTCAATTGGTTTTCTTCTTTAAAAAGAAGTTATAAAATTTTTTCCTTTCTTTTATAAAAGAATTATAATCGTAAATACCTTTCTACCTAATCGCTTCAGACTGGCTAACAATCAGCACTACTGAATAATTGTCTCTATTTAGAAGCCTTTTAAGAGAACCTTGAGATAGGTCACTGGAGAATTAGAAGGAAGAAGAGTTTACCTAGGCCTTTATGTTGTGAAATCACTGCACCATACAATTCAAGAGCACTTGAATATCATATATGTAGGACTTCAGTTCTAAATAGACCTGGGCATCGGGCCAGCCCGGCCCGATAAGAACTGGGGCTTGGGCCAGCCTGATGCCCTAGTTACATAAAAAAATATTTTTTAAATATAAAATATTTTTTTGATAATATAAAATATATTATAAATAACAAAATATATATTATTAATAAAAAAATTAATATTTAAAAGATATGGGAATGGATCGGGCCCCGTCGGGCTGACCCAGGATGGCCCGATACATTATTGGGTGGGCTCGGACCCGGGCCCGATTGAGTGGGGTACCCATTGGGTACCCGGCCTCATAACCACGTCTAGTTTTAAATCATAATCTTGTATTCTTTTTCAGATGTATATATGAGAATATAACAAGAGAAAGGCAGGATTGGAGGTTCAATTCATCTTAAGTCCATTAATTTCCAGGCCTCTTGCCCAAGACCAATTAGTGCTATTGCATCACACATTAGCATTGTCTAATTATTTTGCGCTCGCTAATCATGTTTAATATTGTTGAATGGTTGAATTAGAATTTGGGATGGCTGGAAAGGTGTCAACCAAAGCCGATGTCTACAGCTACGGAATTCTCCTCCTTGAGGTGTATACAGGAAGAAAACCTACTGATGAACAGTTTGATGAGGATTTTAGTTTGAGGCAATGGGTGGCTGAAGCATTTCCTATTACAATTTCAGATGTCATTGACAGCCATCTTTTGAACGAAAGCAACACTACTCCAACTGAAAGATCAGCTGCTATGAATGATATGTTGGTGATGATCATGGAGATAGGCTTGTCATGTTCAAGAGTGTCTCCAAATGAGAGAATGGACATGAAGGAAGTGGTTGTAGGGCTGAGAAGGATACGACAGAAGACAAGAATGATAGAAGGATAATTCAAATATATCCATATGTACCATGAGATTCAATTCCAGGGTGCAACCAGCCATTGGCTAAAATGGTCAGAAGGTGGATTCCAAGAGGCTAAATAGTAGGAGGTGGAAATGTAGTTTGATTGCTTTCATTTATAACTCACTTGCATTTCTCAATTACAGTTGCATATAGGATTTAATAAAAACATGCTTAATATGCTTGTGTGTTCTATTCCTAAGGCAGTTGGGTGACTAATCTTGTAGAACTGCTTGCACATTTCCAGTGCATGTTACATGAAAGATGCTTGCAACTTTGTCTATTATTGCAGTTTTACCTTATTCTAAGTAAGGTCACCTCAATAGCCAGAGTTCAGATAAATCCTCAACACAATTTCTCAAACCAATCAAAAAAATGCGCAACAAGAAGAATGAACAAAAATGCATAGTTCAACTAAGTTTTGGACTGAATTCAATTTTATCAAAAGAAGAGCCCATGAATGAGGATGAGAATTTTATGTTGTGAGCATCACGTGTTATTGGTGCATGCTATATGTGATCGCCTTCTAACAAAGGACCATGTGTTATGGACTTAAAATGATAAAAAAGACCAAAATGGTGTTGTTAGTTAAATAGAAGACCCTTCCCCACACAAGCAAAAGTGGAACTTGGAAAATCTTCATTCTATTTCCTAGGAAGTGAATCCACCATTGTTAAAAGGAAGCTTGGTGTTGTCTCAAAGAAAGTTATATCTTTAATCTTTTCAAGCATACAAAATGCATGAAGCCAAAACCATGAACACACTGATGGCCACATTCATAAAATTAATGGTTCGTAACAATTTTAAGTTCAAGGATGTTAGTTTATATTGAACTATTGGAGCATTACAAAATGGGTCCGTGTTTGCATCCCAGAATCTCCATTGGTTTTGGAGTGCTTCAGAAAAATGAAGTTTAATTTTGAAAATGAGAGAGAGGGACTCGCCCATTGGCATGAGGATTGACTGTTTTCGGCGCCTTTATTGGGAGTAATCAACCCAAGGGTTATGTTTACCATTGATGCATTTCATTTTATATTGAATATCTTTTTTATTCTATATGCGGTGTAGAAAAGTACTGAAAGTTTGATGATTCAAACTTTTGAAAAGATTCTTAAAGAGTTGCTTGAAAATGTGAAATGTTTTGGGAAAAACTAGAATTGAAAAATATCATTTGGAAACCTTGAAAAGTCATTTTGAAGTCATTTTAGTGTTCTGTTAAGACTTTAAGTATGTTTGAGATTTTTCTCTAATTCGGTTACTACCTAGTTAGAGCTCTATCTCATCTTGCTTAAATTATTTAGAGAGGTGCTTGTGATCATAACTGATATTAAGTGAGAGTGAATGCATGAATGCATTGATCATATATGATTGGAAAGAAAAATCATTCATTTCTACCAAAACATTCATCAAGAAACATTCCAACCACAACATACATCTAAGATTTTTGTAACAAATACTTTTGATGAAGGAGAAAAGTTTTTGAAAATGGCCATTAAGCATGATTCTAATATTGGGTGTTTTGGTTTGCTTCCTGTTGTGTGTTTTTGAAGGGTTGAGTCAACACCTAACATGTCCTTGAATTTGACAAATATCTTACGAATTAGACCGATAATTAAGGCCAACACACATAGTTGTCATATTTTACAACTCCCCTACCAGGGGTCTCCCAAGCATTTCATTGGATCCTGATTAGATAGATATTCGCCGCTATAAGTTCAACTGTCCTCAGGCTCTTTCTTCATAAGTTCGTGTGAATGCTGCAAACTGTAGGGTCCTAGTCTATGCAGAAAGAATACAAAAGAAAAAGACTTGGGCTTCTTTTTCAAAGAAATCAAATGTGGGTGGGTCCGGTAATGGATCCGAAATTTCATTGCGCGTGAAGAAAAATCAAGGAAGACGCTCTTTCTTTCCAAACTCAAGGACAATATTTGTTTGGTTTTTTCAAAGAAATCAAACTCGGGTGGGTCCGGCAATGTATGGCTGATTATGTGCACGAGTCTTTGCCTTGGTCTTGCCGGTATCTTATTGCCCTTTACCCCTTTTTAACTCTATTCAATTTCAACCAAAGTTGTCAATTGTCAACTTTTTTTTTATATATATATATCCATAAATAGGTTTCTACCATAATCACGAATATTTGTTTCCGTTTTTTAAACAGGGAGGTCTGTCTATCGTATAATACGGTGAACATGAAAAATAAAAATGCAAAAAAAATATGATAAGTTTCTAAAAAATTGAAAAAATTGAAAAAAATATGAAAAAGACAGGAAAACAATGTTTTTTTGTTTTCACATTCTTTTGAAAAAAAAATATCTTTTTGCCGTTTCATTCAGCGGACTTATTTTTCGTGTTTTAGCACAGCTTTTTCAAAAAAGAAAAAAAGTGTTCTTTATCATTATATTTACTACCTTATTTTGGTTGTCATCTCTCACAAGTCACAACCTATCTGTAAGTGGTGGTTCTCATCGGTCATGAAAATGCTTGCAACTGCTAGGTTGCTTGATTAGTGCAATATTATTGGCTTGAATCGGCCGGCTAAGTCACATGGGTGGTGGTACGATACGGGTGTTGATATGGGGATACGGGTGCTGATATGGGGATACAGGTGCGGACAAGGTAATTTTCATCATTTTGAGATATGCGGATACGGTAAATATAATATTATCAAAAATTATAAATTGAAAAAAATAATAAATTAATATTTCACTATTAAAGTTACAAGCAAAACATTGTTTATCAATATCATCATTATAGTCATTTATTAGAAAAAAAGGAAAAAAACCACAAGGAGTAAGGGAGAATAGGTTGACCTAACTTAAAATCCAGTTTAATTTGTGGTTGGGATCAGGTCTGACCCAATCCAAAACATATCCAGTATGCATGTCCGTATCTCTGTATCCACGTATCAACACGGATACAACATATCTGTGTCACTTAGTCGGCCCGCGTCAAGTCTTCACTACGTCAATTTGATCCGGTCCACCTTCTTTAAAAAAAAATTGTTTTAATTAGTTTTTTATACTATATATTTATTTTTCCAAAAAATATATTTTTTCATATTTTATGCTGATTCACAAAGAAGTCATTTAAATCACCGGATCGGCCGACAACACGGAAGTTACGAGGCAACTTTATCCACTCGTTTCAGAAGCGGATTTTCACAATGTTGTCATCTGACCATGATGGCTATTTTGAATCATTGTCACAAAAAACAGGAACGGGTATTAAACGGCGAGGAAAAAAACAGGTATAATACGGTAAAGTTTTATATATCGAGAATAAAACGGAAAAAGTTCGGCAATTTTTTTTTAAAAATTAAACATTTAATACATCTTAAAAATTATAAAAAATAATAATTAATAAAAAAACGGCAAAAAATAGGAAAATAACGGAAAATAATGGCAAAAAACGGGTATTATATGGGTATTAAACGGGTATTGTACGTGTTTTTTGTTTTTTGACTTTTTTTAAAAAAAAACGGGAATAGTCGGCAGAACTGTTTTTGGCGTTAAATACACGAAAAAACGCATTTTTTGTCTGAGCAACCATGGTGGATGAAGTTTGAAAACAATATGAATCAATAAGCATTCATATTCAACACGACCAGCGTCAACGTGTGACTGTGACCTTGAAAAAAATCAGCTTTTGAAACGCGTGGATAAAGTTGACCTAACTCCAGTCCTGTGATTTAGATGATGTAGTTGCGAATCAAAACAAAATGTAAAAAATTAGACTATTTTTAAACATAATTGAACACAGTATAAAAACTAATAAAAAAACAATAACAGGTGGACTGAATCAAATTGATTCAGTCGTTTTTTCACATTAGGCGTTTTTTCACTTTTTTTTATTATTGAACTGCCTGTGTCCATTTTCTAAGTTTGTTTATTTCTTATCTATCTTTTTAATATTGCCTTATTAGTTTCTCATTTATTTGATTTTTCTCTGACCAATAAGTTTTTTTTTATTTTTTCTAAAAATGTAGCATATTTTCCATTATTTGTATCTTTTTAACTAAGCTCGTCGTTGAGATAAACCTCTCCATTTAAAAAGCAAAAACGATCTTTGTGACTCGAAGCCCAGCTTTGAGGATCTTAAAAAAAAAAGTTCAATTTGACAGCTTTGATTTGGGACTGAATAGAGTGGAAAACTGGTAAAGGAAAATAAGATAAGGGCAGCCAAGAAAAAGCCTCGTTGATGTAACCATTAGTCGTGCGGTTGGATTTGGAAGTGTGAAGCAATATGTTCCAAAGCAGTAGACCTGAGTCTTCTTCAATTTGTAAAGAAACACACAAATTTTCTAGAAGTGAATCCACACATAAATTAAAGACCTAGCTTCTTCTTCTTTTCGTGCATGTTTTGCATAGAAAATTGGACAGGCATGGCAACCACCGGCCGGTCACCTCAGCCACTTGCATTTCTATTGTGTTTCTCCTCCTTCACCTTGGTTGTGGTTCTCGGCCAAGGGGAGGTGCCCTTAGCCCTTGTTTCTCTGAGCAATGTGACTGATCAATTCTCATTGTTGTCTTTCAAATCCCTTGTCACTAAAGACCCTTACAATGTGTTATCAAATTGGAATTCCAACATCTCCTTCTGCGACTGGACAGGAGTGACATGCGGTCGTGGTTCACACAGGGTCGTTGCTCTGAACCTCTCTGAAAAGGCACTCGAAGGTACTATCTCCCCATACATCAGCAATCTCTCCTTCTTACAGGTTCTTGATCTCTCGAAGGACAGTTTCCATGGTCACCTTCTTGTGGATTTTAGTCGTCTCCCTCTGTTAGAAAATCTTTCTATAAGAAAAAACAATTTTGAGGGGTTGATCCCACAAACACTCAGCCATTGTCGAGGACTCCAAATACTGTCAGCACGAGATAACCAATTCTATGGAAGCATCCCAAAGTTTCTAGGCAGTTTGTCAGAACTCAAGCGCTTAAACATTCTTGGTAATAGGCTCACCGGCACCATTCCAGTTGCTTTGGCTAATCTCACAAAACTGGAGTGGTTTATTATCGGTCAAAATCAGATACAGGGGAACATTCCTCCAGAGTTGGGAAGCCTAACCCACTTGATGGGCTTTATCGTGCAAATGAACAATCTCATTGGTACACTGCCTGAGAGCTTGTTTAACCTATCCGCTCTTGAGGATTTGAGTTTCACAACCAATCAACTAACAGGGCATCTCCCAAAAGATGCTGGCCGCTTCCTCACCAATCTCCAACGACTCTATATGGGATCTAACAATTTTGATGGCCCTCTCCCAGCTTTTCTTTCAAATGCTACAAGACTTCAACTTCTTAGTGCAGAAAGGAATAAATTTAGTGGTCCAATACCATTAGAATTAGGTAGTCTATCACAACTCAGGCGCATTTCCCTATGGAGAAATATGTTGACCAATGTCCCTGGCAACCATGAGCTCTCCATTCTCACATCCTTCACCAACTGTCGACTGCTAGAGGAAATTGTTCTGTCACAAAACCTTCTAAATGGTACTCTTCCGGCCTCCGTTGGAAACCTGACAACCACCTTGTCAAGACTTTACCTTTCGTTTAATCTGATTGAAGGTACTATTCCATTGGCTGTAGCCAACTTGACCAAGTTAATTTCCTTATGTTTGAGTTCCAACAGAATAAAAGGGCTCATTCCACCAAATATAGGACAAATGCACAACTTACAAGAGTTGTATCTTGATAACAATGCATTAGAAGGCCCAATCCCACAATCAATCTACCAATTGGTCAGCATGTATGTTTTTGTTATTGAACACAACATGCTAATTGGGTCAATTTCAAGCTCTATAAGCAATCTCACTAGTTTGCAACAAATGAGTCTACACTCAAACAATTTGTCATCAACACTACCGCCTGGTCTTTGTGAGTTGAAGGACTTGTTGGAGCTATACTTGCAAGACAACTCTTTCACTGGTCACCTGCCTCTGGATCTCGGGAATTTTGCCATGATGATCAACATGGATATCTCTACAAACAAGCTGAGTGGAGAGTTGCCTGCATCGTTATCAAAGCTCCAAATGCTAAAGTATTTGAATCTCTCTCAGAACACATTTGATGGTCACATTCCTGAACAACTTGATCACATGGTAAACATTGAAGCTATTGACCTTTCCGACAACAAGCTTTCGGGTGAGATACCAAAATCATTGGAGAATCTTCAACACATCGAGGTCTTAGAGTTGTCCTTCAATCTATTGGAAGGAGAGATTCCAAGTGGTGGAAAGTTTTCTAACCTTTCTGCCGAGTCGTTCCTAGGGAACTATGCATTATGTGGAGCACCCAAATTCCATGTCCCATTGTGCTTAGATAAAACAGAGAGGCAAAGTAATAACAACGCGGCTAGAGTGATTGCCCCTTGCGCAATTGGAGGCTCAGTAATTGTGGTCATTGTTTGCACACTCATTGGTATCTCATGCTATAGAAAGAGGGGGATGTTGAAACATCCTGATGACATTGAAAGATTACGTGGAATTACACTTCCAGTGATTTCATACAGAGAGCTATTGCATGCGACCAGCAACTTCAGTAATGCAAATTTTCTTGGGAATGGAAGCTTTGGTTCAGTGTACAAAGGAATTCTAGCAGATGGAACTACTGTGGCAGTTAAGGTCCTTAATTTGCTATTTGAAGGAGCATCTAAAAGTTTTGACATCGAGTGCACTGTCATGCGCCAAATCAGGCACCGAAACCTTGTTAAAGTCATTACATCTTGCTCTAGTACAGATTTCAAGGCTTTGGTTCTCCAATACATGCCCCTTGGCAGCCTAGAAGTCTATCTACATTCGGGTGACCATCACTTGAATCTCTTTCAGAGATTGGATATCATGATTGATGTGGCTTCTGCTTTAGAATATCTTCACCATGGTTACTCGGAGACTATAGTTCATTGTGATCTGAAGCCAAGTAATGTGCTTCTAGATGAGAACATGACGGCATACGTGAGCGATTTTGGCATCGCAAAGATTCTAGTTGGTCTGAATTCTTCTACTCTTACAGCTACTCTCGGAACCACCGGATACATTGCACCAGGTTAGTACTATCTCTTTTTTTTTTTTTATCTTTTTATAAATTTTGTGTCTCTGGAAGTGTGAATATAATTGCCTAAACCGTTTCTTGAGTCAACCTGCCCTGGCTTTGAGCTTTTATATGTGTGTGTGCATGTGTGAACACACTCTTTCTCCTCAATAATGCTGTCACGGAGAAAGTGGCAAATAAGGTGGGACCACATGGGAGGGGCCGGAGAGGTAATGAGGTGAGATAAAGAGAGACAAAGAGAGAGTGGGTGGGTTTGCCAGCCCTAGTGGACTCTCTCTCTCTCTCACTATATATATATATATATATATATTCATTCATTCATTTATTTATTTATATTGAAATTGGCTGACTAAGCTTCTTTTTTATTTTGTATTGTTTAAAACATTGCAAAAAAATGCATTGATGATAGTCAATGTTTTGGCAACCGCTTTTAGCATTGAGACTATTTTTAGGGCCCCGAAATAAGAAAAGGCGTCACCAGTAACATAGGTAGCCCACTGATTTCAAATATATATATATATATATAAACATATATATAGATATATATATAATTTGGTCCTGACTTATGTGGTTTAACTAACTATACTCTTCTGAGGTTTGCGATATGATATCAATAAATATATTAATTGATGTGAAAACACCCCTGATCCATCTGATCATCATGATTTGTTAGTTCACACATAAAGAGATACACAAGTGGTTCCTAGCTCAATAATGTAAAGGTCATTGACAATGCATTTGTTGTTCCTATGGCTTATGGTGTTGCATTGTTTTGTGCTCATGTACAGATGTGTTGTTTGCATGTCCTCAACAGACAAGATTCTTCAATTGATCTTCATCTGTTAACAGAAGTTACAAACTTTTTTCCTTTCTTGTATAAAAGAATCCTAATCGTAAATACCTGTCTACCTAATGGCTTAAGATTGGCGAACAATCGGCACCACTAAATAATTCACTCGATATAGGAGCCATTTAAGAGAACTTTGAGATAGGTCATAGGAGAATTAGAAGGAAGATGAGTTTAATTAGGCCTTTATGATGTGAAATCACTATGCCATACAATTAATGAAACTCAACAAATCTCACATGCCCCATAGAAAAAACCTGGATACATGTTTGAATTCTTTTAACAGCACGTGGATATCATACATATAAGACTTCAGTTCTAAATAGACCTCGGCATCAGGCCAGCGCGGCCCAATAAGAACCGGGTCCGGGCCTGCCTGATGTCCGGAATCCGAGCCCAGGCCCGGCCTGAATACGTAAAAAAATATTTAATATTTAAAAGTTATCCGGATGGATTGGGCCCCGTTGAGCTGACCCGGGTGGGCTTGAACCCAGGCCCGATCGGGTAGGCGGGGTACCCGTTGGGTACTGGGCCCGATTGGGTGGGGTACCCATTCGGTACCCAGCCCGATAACCATGTCTAGCTCTAAATCATAATCTTGTCTTCTTTTTTAAATGTATATATGAGAATACAACAAGAGAAAGGCAGGATTGTGTCAATTGATCTTAAGTCCATTAATTTTCAGGCCTCTCGCCCAAAACCAATTCCTGCAATTGTGTCATAGATGAGCATTAGCCAATTATATTGTGCTTGTTAATCATGTCTAATATTGTTGAGTGGTTGAATTAGAATTTGGGATGGCCGGAAAGGTGTCAGCCAAAGCCGATGTCTACAGCTACGGAATTTTCCTCCTTGAGATGTTTACAGGAAGAAAGCCTACTGATGAACAATTTGATGGGGATATTAGTTTGAGGCAATGGGTGGCTGAAGCATTTCCTGTTGGAATTTCAGATGTCATTGATAGTCATCTTTTGAATGAAAGCAATACTACTCCAACTGAAAGATCAGCTCACATGAATGAGCTGCTCGTGATGATCATAGAGATTGGCATGTCATGTTCAAATGTGTCTCCAAATGAGAGAATGGACATGAAGGAAGTGGTCGTAGGGCTGAGAAGGATACGACAGAAGACAAGAATGATGGAAGGATAATTCAAATATATCCATAGATACAATGAGATTTAATTCCAGGGCGCGACCAGCCATCGGCTAAAATAGTTGGAGGTGGAAATGTAGTTTGATTGCTTTCATTGAGATCTCTTGCTTGCATTGCTCAATTACAGTTGCATATAGGGTTTAATAAAGACATGCTTAATATGTTTGTGTGTTCTATTCCTAAGGCATTTGGGTGACTAATCTTGTAGAACAACTCGCGCATTTCCAATACAAGTTATGTGAAAGAGGTTTGGAACTTTGTCCATTATTGCAGTTTGTGATTTATATGAACTATAGTCATAGTTCACATAAATCCTTTCAATTTTCTAAAATTTTGACATACCATATCGTAATCAAAATTTCTCAAATCTATCAAAAAAATTCATAACAAGAATAATGAATAAAAATGCACAATTCCAGTAAGTTTTGCACTGATGTCCAATGTTATCAAAAGAAATGCCCTTGAATGAGGAGGATTAGAATTATATGTTGTGAGCATCATTGTGTTATTGGAGCATGTAATAGGTAATGGCCATCTAACAAAGGACCATGTGTCATGGACTAAAAGTGATCAAAATGCCCAGTTAGTTAGATAGAAGACCCTTCCCCCTACAGGCAAAAGTGAAACTTGGAAAATCTTCATTCTATTTCCTAGGAAGTGAATCAACCAATGTTAAGAGGAAGTTTGGTGTTTATCAAAGAAAGTAATTTCATTAATCTTTTCAAGAATACAAAAATGCATGAAGCCAAACCCTTGAACACGCCGATGGCCACATTCATAAAATTATTTGATGGTCACAGTTCAAAGTTTAAGGATGCTACTTTATATTGAAGTATTGTGGGTGCATTGCAATATGTGTCCCTCACCCAGCCAGAATTGGTTTTGGGCTTCGTCATTCCTGACACTATTATGCTATGTTCATTTTCAATGCATTTCATATTCAACCAAACATCATCTTCAACCTATATGTGGTGTGGTGGTACTTGGTAAAAAAGTTAAAATTTTATAAACCCAAGGAAGGAAATTCATTTTAAAGGAAAGTATTTCATAAATCTTTATCAAAACAGTTAGAGAGAGTGAGATAAAGATTTTTAAGGGAATGAAAATATAGATAGAGAAAAACTAGTAAAAGAGCAAGAGATTTTAAGAGAAAATTAAGAGAGAGAAATAAAGATTTATAAGTGAGTGGAAAGAAATAGGGAGAAAAACTAGTAGAAGAGAAAGAGAAAATTGAGAATTGATTCTTGGACTCAATTCTAAACATTTGAGTGATCTAATCTGGACCTGTGGGTGATTATCTTATCTGAATCTATTTTCCTAGTTTGGGCCCCATTTTGATTCTCGAGTGTAATTATGAACGTTGAACCTTCTTTTTGGTTCTAGGGCAGGACTTTGGATTTGGGGCTTGGATTTGGATTTGGATTTAGATCTAATTTCTATTTTGGATCTAAAATTTTGAATTTGGATCTAAGGCTTAGTTTTAGATCTAGAGCTCAGTTTTAGATCCAGATTGGGATCTACTGCTCTATTTTTTATCTAAAGTTGGGATTTGGATCCAGATCTGATCTAAGGCTTGGTTTCTGGATATTGACTTGGTTTTGGATTGGGTTTAGATCTAGATTTGACAAGAATTATCAGAATAGATTGAGGTAGGGCTTCGGAAGTTTAGATTTAAATTCAGATGAGTTCTAAAATATGGTCGATAACCAAATTAGAGGGTAATTTGATCAGAACTGCGATGAATTGAAGTATTTGAGACCCCAAATTGTTGAAAATAGTTGTGAAAATGCTAGATGTATATGAAACATGAAAATTTGGGGGTACTGACAAGGTTCGGCTAATTTATTAGGATCCTGTATAATCTCAATGGGGAGCTGTCAAGAGAATATTAAGATTCATAAAAGCTACCGTTCATTATGGTCTAATCTTCAAAGTTCAAAACATACAACAACAAAGAAGTTCATATATATATATATATATATATATATATATATATATATAGCGATGCGGACGGGGCCGAATGCCCAAATGATCGATCGATGGTCAACATTTTTGCAGCCTTCTTGGGACTGAATCTTGTTGCAGGAAGTTCAAAGAAACAGCAAGTTGTTTCTCAGTCTAGCAGACGATGCAACGTGGTAGACATATTTCTAGTTGAACTTGAAATAAGAACAAAAGAAATCCACGATCCATATGATGTGGCAATGTGAGTGCAAAATATTTAGCAGCTATTCCAACTTTTTCATAATAGAAGCCAGCACATTGACGTGGATGTTCATTTTGTTAGGGACAAATTGCTCAAGGCACTGTTGTTGTGATACAAGTGATTTTTTTTTACATAGAACAAGTGATTTTTTTTTAATTTATATATAAAATTAAAAAAAATAAGGTAGGGCCCATGCAGGCCTCCTCTTGGCTCTGCCCCTAGGAGCATCCTTATGGGTTCAGCACCTAAGGGTTTGGTACCTTTTTCTCAGACAAAAATACCAAAGTCACTGACCAAATTACTGCTATTTGAGAGAGAAAATTGTGTGCGTCTTGCGCAAGTTACACAGTAAAGGATGGAAAGACATTCTCATCATTTGTTAAAAAGAAATGGCCTCTATAGTCTTTTTACTTTTTTTATTTTTATTTTTATCTTTACAAAAGTTTTTTTCAGCGTGAACTAAGGGTATTTAAGTCACTAACCATACTTGCACACGAAAATTTGTGCACCAGTATGGCGCAGGTTTGCTATTTGATGCTTTCCGTCTCAGTTTAGATGGTCTTATTTGTTCACTGCATGAAGTATTGCAGAATTTCTTGGACAATCCATGGCATGATGTATCTTCTTCAGGGCCCGTTTGATGGGCGGGTAAAATTTAACGTGGTAAATTTACCATGGTAAATTTTTCTAAAAAAATTTACTGGATGAAATTTCACCCTCTTCCAATATGAGGCCCTGTTTGATTGTCGGGTGACATTTAACGTGGTAAATTTAACCATGTTTGATGCACAAGAAAAATTTAACTTGAAAAATGTTGTTTTTTTTTTCTCCAGAACTATTTCTGAGAGGCAGGAAACATGGATTATAATAGCAGCCAGTCCAATAAAAGAAAGGAAGATAAAATGAATGATCCACATATTCAACCATTTCTGATGGAAGCAACATAGTCACCAATCATCCCAGCGAATAAAACAGAAAACAGACAGCTGCACTAAAGAGCATCCAGACCATCTCAAATTTACTGTTACATTGTTCAATGTAATTACAAATGGAAACTGTACATAGATCTAGTGTGTCTTACAGATGTAACAAGCTTCGCTTGTTTCTCAAACTGTTTCAGTAACCACATGCCAAAATTGTAATTTACAGAAAGCTAACCATCCCAATCTGAGGATCATGTAGGAGACCCAGATGGTGGAAACAAATTCAAATTAGTTAGCTAGCAATATGATTATGTACACACCTACACAGTCCACATAAGATTGAAAGAATAAACTATTTGTTCTCATTAGCAACTCGAAGAAGACGTCCAAGATTGTCATCTATCTGTTCACCCGAAGGCCTTTCCCGTGCAGAAGATGAAGCCATAGATCTTGTCCTCACTCTTTCTATTATCATCTGCCTTCCTGCTAGATCTTCTTCATACTCAACAACCTGCTGTCATCATTTGTCAACCAAACCAGCGACACATAAGTTGATTCCCATAGGAATAAAGCACAGGTTGAAAAGAAATGAATCAAGTTCAGATTTGAGAACCTGAGATTCTATCTGGGTCTCAGTGAAACCATCACAATGCCCTTGATTTCCTTCACGATCTGATGGGTTCTGCTGAGCAACAGGATTTTCTGTCCTGCAGAGCAAATATATATTGAAGGGGTAGACTGAATAAGCGATGCATGTGCACATTAGAAATAGGTCCTCGATAGCAGCTGCTACATCAGAAATCAAACGCCCAAATCAAACGCCCAAATCGCGAAGGAGGAGAAGCGGAGGAGAAGCGAGAGAGATATTGAGAGACTCACAGTCTCTGCGTATGTCTTCCCTGCCATACAGAAGAAGGCCCAAATGCTGCCCTGTCTCTGTTTATGTCTTCCCTGCCATACAGAGGAACATCTTAGGGCAAAAGAGAGAAAGGGAGAAAGGAAAGGCATACCGACGGAAGAGCAGAGAGGCGACGGCGCAGCGGGGAGGCGACAGTGCGAGTGAGGTGAAGGCGCAGCGGAAACAATGGGAGTGAGTTCTGGTGCGATGGTGAGAAGAAGGGAGGAGGAGCTGCGGAGGGAAGTCCAGCGGGGTGCCCGAAACATGAACTCAAGCGGGTGGAATTCCACCCGCTCGAAAGTTCGAGTTCCGAGCTCGGACTTTCGAGCGGGTGGAATTCCACCCGCTCGCTTTTAGGTTAAACGGGTGGAATTCCACCCCGTTGGACGGGTTTTTAATGGGGCAGGTGAAATTTCACCCGCCCGTACAAATTCTTCCATCCTCATCAATTTTCACCCGCCCATCAAACGGGCCCTCAGTGACACACGGGACATTCAATTACTCCATAGCAGGAAGCCACCACAGTATTATGGATGCTTGATGAATTGAGCCAACTCTGGTTCATTCTTGACGTCTCTTAGTTAAACTCGGATCAAGCTTGACTCATCTAATAAACGAGTCGTGTTTGGGTAAAAGTTAAGTAAACGAGTAGAGTTCGAACTTCACAAGCTCCATTTACATAAACTTGAGTAAGATCAAGATCAATAAGATAACATGTAAAAGATTATTTTCAATATCATCACGACAATAAACAGCTACATCTGATTTCCCCCTTGCTAGCAAGTTCCAACTCGCAAATTCTAATCTGGCTGTTTCTACACATGTTCAAATTGATTTTTTTTTTTATTTTTTTTAAATATTGCCCGGCTAAGCTCCAGCCCAATCTTGGCCTGAGTTTAGCATCAGCAGTTTGAGTTTGAGCCAAGTTTGAGCTAGTCCACTCATACTTGTCTTGAGCGTTCTAGCCAAGTTCGATCTTGGCTTTTGAGACAAGAACAAATTAGAGCTGGCTCACCTTGGCTCGAACCTGACATTCCTAGCCACAATGTGGCTTCATTTCTAATTTACATTAAGTGGTCTTGGCAGTGCCTTTTTTTTAATGGAAAAAAAAAAGTTGTTAATAGTGACTTGTTTAAACCATCTTCAAGTTCGAGCCTAATTAATGTTTAAAGACCATTAACAAACAGGGTGACAAGCGGAAATTGCTTGGTTTGAGGGTTCGTGCAAGCTTTACAATTTAAAAAATTATGATTCTCATTTTTAAACGAGGTGTACGTATGTGTACTTGGATATTAATTTTTTAACTTTTATGAAGTGTATTTATGTGCTTGCAATGTGTTTGTCTCCGCTTTATATTTGCGCTCAAAATTTAACTGTACAGCATCATTTGGAATATATAATTAAGTAGGTAGCCTCAGAGTCAGTGTTTCTACAATCTGTTTTAAAATCTTTATTTTGGTCGTGACTTATTTTCTGGTCGAATTATAGTAATTACTTTTCATACTTAATTTAGATTATTAAGCTTACAAATAGGAGTCATGATTTCATATTTTCTGCAAAATTTAATATAGCACCTCTTCTTCTAGTTCAAAAATGCAATTATGGTTTTTTTTGTCCGTACCAATTGTGGGTGTGCATGATTAAATTTGGACTATGAGAAGGGTGAGCTTCAGGGGCTGTTTGGCAAAAGTAACTCCACGTTGTTGTTTCACTAACCTGCCCCAAAAATGATTCAAATTCATAGAAAACTATAACAAGTGTTGTATGAATATACTCCATTTTTACAGAGCAGATTCATAGGACAATAACAATGTGTTATTGTTTTTCTTAAGAAAAATAATCCAAAACATGTCAATGGCTTTTAGTGGTTGAAGTTGGACAGCTTGGCTTCCAACCTAGAACTTGCACTAACGATTTGGAAATTTAGAACCACCTGAGGATCCTGAACTAGGCTCATGGAACCTTGAATTTGGCCTTGTTCTACCAAGAACCTGGCTTGGTTCTTGCAACTAACAAGTTAGAAAACTCATGAAAAGTTATTCGACCATCTATGTGAGCGAGGAAACCTACCATCCCGTAAACAACTTAAGCTCTCATCCAACCCCTTGTTCTTATTTGATACAGGGTGTACTTTTTCTGTCTCAAGGTATTGCCCCCATTGCACTTCAACTTACACATGGGTGATCTCGCTTTTCCAGTAGGAGAGGTTGATGCCCCTACGCTTGAAATAAAGATTGACTGCCTACTAACTCCCACCTGGTCAAGCCATTGCACCAACCTCCTCAAGAACAGGTTGAGATCCATTGGATGCAGAAAGAATGACAATAAATTTCAAATCAATTTATGTTGTGTTGA